>NC_134355.1:164771028-165074430 GCF_048569485.1 Anomaloglossus baeobatrachus | reverse complement strand
AGATTCTGTGTGGACTACCGCCGTTTGAATGCTTGCACCATCCGGGACTCGTACCCTTTGCCAAGGATCGAAGAATCCCTGACAGCCCTGAAGAAAGCCAAATACTTCTCTTTGTTGGATCTGGCCAGCGGATATTGGCAGGTACCTATGCATGAGAAAGATAGAGAGAAGACTGCTTTCATCTTACCCATGGGCCTGTACGAGTTCGACCGGATGCCCTTTGGTCTGAACAACGCGCCGGGGACTTTCCAGCGGCTGATGGAGCGCTGCTTGGGAGACTTCAACTTCGACTTCACCCTCATCTACCTGGACGACATTGTAGTCTATTCGGCCACATTTGAAGAACACCTGCAGCAGCTGGGCCGTGTGTTCAGTAGGTTGAGAGAACATGGCCTGAAGTTGAAACCCAGCAAGTGCCGTCTTCTGCAGCCCGAGATCAATTACCTGGGCCACCGGATCTCACCCGAAGGTGTCCAGCCATCTTCAGAGAAGATAGCCGCCGTACGGGATTGGCCGCAGCCCACAAACGTCAAGGAGGTCAGGGCTTTCCTGGGGTTGGCCGGCTACTACCGCCGGTTCGTCAAAAACTTCGCCCGACTTGCTGCACCCTTGCATGACCTGCTTCGAGGGACCACCAACAGCCCCAGAGGTCGACCCATCAGCTGGGGACCCAGCCAGGAAGAGTCCTTCCAAGCCCTAAAGGGTGTCTTAACGTCTCCCCCCATCCTGGCATATGCGGACTACAACCTGCCCTTTCAACTACACACCGATGCCAGTCTACAGGGTCTAGGGGCAGTACTCTCACAGGTACAAGAAGGCAAGGAACGGGTCATAGCCTATGCCAGTCGGTCCCTACATGAGGGCGAGAAGAACCCCACCAATTATAGCTCGTTCCGGCTGGAGCTGTTGGCCCTAACGTGGGCTATGGCGGAGAAATTTGCAGGGTACCTCACGGGGACCGAAGTACTAGTCCTGACCGATAACAACCCGTTGGCCCATTTAGAAAATGCGAAGCTCGGAGTCATGGAGCAGCGTTGGATGGCTCGGCTCTCCAAGTTCAATTACAAGATCAAATATAGGGCTGGAGCTGAGAATCAAAATGCGGACAGCCTGTCTAGAGTGTCATACCCCTTACTCAACCGAGACCGGGATGAAGAATTAGAAGGGGACGAGACGCCTGACTTTGCAAAGCTCGCCCAACAGATGGTGGATTACCGCCAGTTCGTTGTGGGCGAAGCTGGAACTCCAGTGGGAGTCGCCTTGCCACCCCAGGAGTGGTGCAGGATCCAGGACCAGAACCCTGAATGGGCTCTACTCAAACAATGGGTGAAGCGGCAGCAGAAGCCTCCCGCCGATATACGGGCACGACTGTCTACCGGGACCTTGACCCTGCTCAGTCAGTGGGACCGGCTGATTCTGAGAGAAGGAGTGCTATACTGGAAGGTTCTCTTGTCGCACATGCTGGAGGAATGCACACAAGTTGTGGTGCCTGATCAATTGGCCCGTGAGATGGTGGCCTGTTACATCTCGTGGCTCTCCTGAGGCAAGGACTGAGGCAGTCTCCCATTCCTTGCCTGCCACGAGCGCTCCTGTTCAGCAGCGCCGAAGGTCTGCCAGACTGCGCAGGAGATAACTTCTCAGAGAGGCAGCAGAAGGGTGACACCTAGTGGTTCTCCTGTTACAAGGAGTGAAGCAGTCTCCCATTCCTGGCCTGCCGCAGACTCTCCTGCTCAGCAGCCCCGAAGGTCTGCGAGGCTGCGCAATGTGCAGAGGTTTACTGCTCAGGGAAGCAGTGAGACTTCCGTTATCTCTGCACATTGTGAGACCGAGGATCCCGCCTCTATTTCCCAGAGGCAGGAGGGTGAGCATGTGCAATGCGTGGTGGGTTCTGATTCGCCCACTGACGTCACACGGCTTGATGACAAGGCTGGTGATGTGGTGAATCCTGACTGGCCAGGCTGGGACGTCGTGGACCCTGATTGGGTCAAGTCCGTCATCTCCGCCTCGCGCCCGCCCTTGGGTGGAACGACACCTCCTTAAAAGCTCCTCCTGCCATCATGGCGGCGCGCGACCGTCCTTCTATGTTTGGATGTCTGGCAGCGAGCTGCCACGCCACTGCTCAGGCATTACTGTCTTATGTGGGCTTGGCCCTTGCTGCTTAGGCAGCCCCTGGTTTGCAGGCCGTGTTCCTGCCTTGCTGCTCCGGCAGTATCCCCTTCAACAGGCCGTGTTCCTGTCCCAGGTGAGCTCCTCAAGTCTCCACCGGACTCACCTGGTTATTGAAAGCACACGTGCGTGGGCACCTCTGTGCTACCCTCGTGCCATATTCTCGTGACTTCCACTGGCACACATGCGTGGGCACCTCTGTGCTTCCCCGTGCAACAGGTACACCGAGCCGTGAGATCCGTGCCATACAACCCTCACGGGTTAGGGCAGATCGGTGTACATAGATCGTCTGTGACATTCCAGACGATCGCTAGCAGCAACCCGCTCACTCTTCACCCACCATAGCGGCGGTCCCTTACACCGCACAGTGGACCTTGACCGGCGGAAGCTGTCCATTTCCCATCTTGGCACGCTTCCCCGGGTCCCCCTCGTAACAGTGGCCCAAGCCCACAAAAGGAATGGACACTTCGGAATAGACAAGACCTTTCGGTGGATTCAACAGTCCATCTATTGTCCGGGGCTCCGCAAGCTGGTTGAAGACGTCTGCCAGACCTGTCGCACCTGCGAACTACACAAGTCCCCTGAGCAGCGTGCACCTGTTCAGACAATTAAAACATCCAGGCCCCTTGAGCTGTTGATGGTGGACTATCTGCTGATTGGGACGGCGAGCAGTGGCTATCAGTACTGTCTAGTCATGGTGGATCACTTCACAAAATTCGCTGTCGCTACGAAAGACCAGACGGCTGAATCGGCTGCTCAGGCCATCTGTCGACAGTTCATCCATGTCTACGGGTGCCCGGAGAGGTTGCACTCCGACCAGGGGGCTTGTTTCGAAGGCCGAGTCATCGAAGAGCTGCATCGGATGTATGGGATCCAGAAGTCGAGGACCACTCCTTACCACCCACAAGGGAACGGTGCATGTGAACGCTTCAACCGGACCCTACTCCAGCTGATCCGCACCTTGGCCGATGATAAGAAAGACCAATGGCCCCAATTCCTTCCTGATCTAGTATGGGCCTACAACAACCAGGTCCACTCTGTGACTGGCTACACCCCACACACCCTTCTCTTTGGCCGCCCCGGAAAAGGGGTCCATGACCTGAACCTATTCCGCCCTGGAGATGATGTCTGCCATAACTACCCCTCCTGGCTAAATGCTCACCGACAGAAGATGGAGACTGTACACCGGCTGGTGAGCCAACAAATCCGGGGCCAGATACATGCTGACCCACTCCCCGTGCAAGAGCAGCCCTTGAAGTTGGGACAGCTAGTCCTGCTCCGTATCAAGAAGCCCCAAGGGAAACTTCGAGCCAAGTGGGAGACTGAGGTCTACCGGGTAATCGAACGCCCCTACCCCAACGGGCATGTATACCGAGTGCGGGGTGAAGACAGTCGCAGCATCCGCACTGTGCACCGAAATATGTTGCGTCCCTGCCGATCCCAGACTGACTCCCCTACCACAGTACCCGGAGGGGGTGACGCTACCAACACGACTGACGTCACGGACGTTTCCCAGCATAGTGATCACATTGACTCTGAGATCGGTGACCCACCTACACAACCCAGTTTTTCCCCCGGAGTGCTGACTGAAGTGGGGCGTAAAGACAGTGACAGGGAGGGGAACAACCGACCCTTGAGACGCACTGACCGCACCACTGCTGGGATCCCGCCCGGGCGGTCTTACAGGGACAAGTATGTATGGCCCACTTCTCAACCAACCCCTGTGACATCTGCAGTCATCGCTGCCTGGGAACCGACGGTAGTTGACAGGGACTGCCAACCTTTAAGTGGGGGGGTATGTATTGGGATCAACAATTCAGACTGCATCATTAATGTAGAAATGGATTTGAATACTGTTTCAGCAATTGCCCACAAGGGGGCAGTGTCAGACTGTACAATCACAAACACAGAGCTGGGAAATCCCCTACTGCAGCTTGTGTGTGAAAACCAGGAAGAAAAAAAAGTGCGGGAAGGTTGTTCAGCTCCAGAGCTCAGCCAGAGGAGAGCTGCGTGTGGTCTCCCTGAACAGAGGGCTCTTTTGCCACCGGAGACTTGGAGCAATCACCCTGTGGAAGTGGTTTCTGCCATTCCCGGTCTGCAGGACTTTGTTTTCACCAAGGATCTAACCGGACTGCAGAGCATCGCAACCAGAGTGTAAGTGCAGGGGCTGTGACCTCCCTTCTTCTGCTCGGCGTGCCCCGGGACTAAAAGACCGATTAGAATCCGTTACCAGCGGGGGAAGATCAAAGGAAAAGACCGAGGAGCTGCATCCCTTCAGCGCTGCACCGGGACCCATCATCGTGAGACTCCAGGCCTGCGACGTGGGAGCGGCATCTTCTTTCGGGATAGACTGGTACGTGATTGTAGGGAAAGTTAGGGAAAGTTGCCGCCATTTCTTTGTTGTTGTTTTTCCTTTCTTCTTGCTGCGTACCCGGAAGGAGTGAAAATCCAGGGACTCCACTATACTCATGTGCGCAGATAGTTCGGTTGATTGTATTATAAATATGTTTCCTAGTAAAGAAATGTTACTACCGGTAAAATCTGAGTATGGGGATTTTGTTGGAATAGAACATACACACACACCCGCGGCCCTACCACCGGTCGCTTCAGCATCATAGTGCACGGACTGGCCGGTGGCTCTTCTGAACCGATCCTGACAGCATGTATACAGCAGTCACGCTTGGGCTTTCACAGAAACTTCATTAAGACTTGCTCAGTTGAACGTGTTGCATGGACGGACGCCTGCTGTCTGAGTGATGTTCGGACAGTACACTGGCCAAATGTAGTTCTGTAAGGCTGTTCAGGTAATAGTTTTTTTTTGCATAGACAAAATATCCATGTGAAAAAAATCTCAGCATGCATTATCCTCTTGTGGGTCTCGGATGAGATTCATCCATTCAAGCCTATGGGTACCATTTACCTTCAGTTTCTTTAGCAAAGCAGTAGTCATCATGGTGGTGTGTTTAGGGTCTTTATTATGTTGGAAAAATACCCAATGGCATAGTTTTTGATGGGTGGGGATTATGCTCTGCTTCAGTATGTCACACATATAACTCCCCATAGCTGGCAGCATTCATTCAGCGCCAAACCATGACACTCCCACCACCATGCTTGACTGTAGGAATATACACTTTTCTTTGTACTCCTCACCTGGTTGTTCCCATACACCTGTTACAGTATCAGACCACAACACATGGTTACAGTAATCCATGTCCTAAATCTGCTTGTCTACAGCAAACTGTTTGCTGACTTTCTTGTGCATCATCTTCAGAAGAGACTTCCTTCTTGGACGATAGCCATGCAGACCAATTCGATGCAGTGTGTGGTGTATGGTCTGAGCACTGACAGGCCGACTCTCCACCCCTTTAACCTCTGCCTCAATGCTGGCAGCACTCATGCGTCTATTTTGAAAATACAACATCTGGATATGACGCTGAGCACGTGCACTCAACCTCGTTGGTCGACCATGGTGAGGTCTGTTCTGAGTGGAACTTTCCCATTTAAATCATTGCATGGTCTTGGTCACAGTGCTGCAGCTCAGTTTCAGGGTGTTGGTAATCTTCTTATAGCCTGCACCATCTTTATATAGAGTAACAATTCTTTTATTGAGATCTTCACAGAATTCTTTGCCATGAGGTGCGATGTTGAGCTTCTAGTGATTAGTGTGAAGTATGAGTGTTAGCGAGAACCCTGCTCCCCATTCACATCTCAGACCTTGTAACTCTAATGAATCACATGACATTGGGGAACAATTTTGCCATTTTCACTTAGAGGTATACTCATTTTTGTTGCCAGTGGTTTTGATATGGATGGCAGTGTGATGAGTTATTTACACTGTTATTCAAGCTGGTCATGGACTACTTTACATTGTCTCAAAGAGACCAATGATAAGTTCTAATCAGCTGAAGTATCGAATTTCCACTCCACACATGCCATGGGCGTTAGATGACCAATTTTAAAAGTAAATAAGGGCAGATGGACAGGCGCTGCTAATAGAGACAGCCAGAGCATTGTTAAATAACAAAGATTTTATTGTCATTATATGTTTCTGGGACGATCCGTTCCCTTCCTCAGGTGCTTACATGGATAAGAGTTCTATCGGTCTAACTGTAGTGCAAAAAGGACACTTGCTGGTATTATTTGTTGTACTTTAATGAGTATAAGCTCCTATTGATACAGTGCGTTTCAGCAGAAATGCTTTCATCAGGTATCTGTGCGGCGTCACAGCGACGTCACTGAGCGGCCACCCAATAGCAGCGGAGGGGCGGAGATGAGCGGGACGAACATCCCGCCCACCTCCTTCCTTCCTCATAGCGGCCGGGAGGCAGGTAAGGAGAGGTTCCTCGTTCCTGCGGCGTCACACATAGCGATGTGTGCTGCCGCAGGAGCGACGAACTACATCGTTACTGCTGCAGTAACGATAATCAAGAATGGACTCCCATGTCACCGATGAGCGATTTTGCACGTTTTTGCAACGATGCAAAATCGCTCATCGGTGTCACACGCAGCAACATCGCTAATGCGGCCGGATGTGCGTCACAAAATCCGTGACCCCAACGACTCCGCATTAGCGATGTCGCAGCGTGTAAAGCCCCCTTAATAAATTCTTTATCATTCAACAACCCTTTACCTTTCTCTATCAACAGCATCCGTCCATCCGCCCTTTTTTATTTTTAAATTATCTTCAGTGTTGTCCCATAAAAAGATGTAATAAAATATTTTCAAAAGTAAGAGTGGTGCACTGACTGTCATGTAAACCCCTTTCCTGGGAGAGCTAATTTGGGGTGAGATACAAGGAATTTCTAGATTTGTCATTGTTGGTCAAAGTACGTGGTCAAATTAATAGCCATGCATCGGATACAAGAACACACAGCCGGTATCTATCATTGTAAAAAAGGCTTGTCCAAATCTCAGATGCCAAGTTGTAAGTATTTATTACAAGCACAAAAGAATAGGGGATGACTTAGTATGCAATCTAAAAGACATATAAGTTTGGAAACAAAAAGCATAAAACATAGATTCTGCTGAATTACTACAAACAAGATAAGAACTAGAAAGAAAAGGATTAGCTCACGCACGCTCAAAGTCCATAATTTGAATGGCATTCAGGCCTAGCGGGTGCTCATCTAGCTGATGAAACAAAGCAGAAATGGTAGATGGAAATAGAATTCCAGTTCATTTACTCAGGCAATTTTTAGTAAAAAAATGTTTTCTTTACTTAGGCATCATTAAAAAATATGAAGAGCCAATCAAATCCATGGGAAAAGTTATTAAAACAGCATGACGCTATTCTAACACAATTGCCCTTAACCATAGGATGAATTAAAATGACGAATACTATCATACTATCATATATAGATGAAAGACACCCAGTCACTTCAGTTAGAAGTTGAACCAATAGGAATACTTAATAATCATTTTTTTTAAATTAATACCATTGGAGTACTTGGTATTTAAATTCAAACTCCAAAATGCTTCACCCACTAAAAGGTTTTTTCTGACAATTACTGCCCCTATTTGTATATGTTATTTTTTCCAAGGCAAAAAATCTGAAGTCACAACCTTTGTGATCATGTGCAAAATGTTGAGATGTAGAGATGGGCGAACCTGAGGTTTGGTGTTTGTACCAAACACAGACTTTACAAAAAAACAGGAATTGGAGTTCGTAGTTCGGGTGCTTTATGTATTGAAACCACTCGCTCGAGCATCTCTGTGCTCGGGTATGCTTGGTTTTCAGGCCAAAGCAAGCTGCTTGCAGTGTTTGAATGGCTTGCATTGGGGGTAACAACAGCGTGATCGGATGTAGTGCACACCAAAAAAAAAAAAACAAAAGCTGTCCTACCTCTCCCAGAAGTGATCTGTTTATGGCTGGGTGGATGGGATGGAGACATGAACTGCCCAATCAGGGATTTGAACCATTGAGATTCAAGTCAAGTCCCGGTCCCAAACCAAACTTTATCTAAATGTCCAACAACTCACTTATTTCTACTCCTGCGTATGACCCATTGTTGTCCTTCATGTTAGTGAGGTGCTTGGCTTTGCACCTTTTTAATTTGCATGCTGTGCAGCCGACATACAGTGCCTTACGAAAGTATTCGGCTCCCTTGAACTTTTCAACCTTGTCCCACATTTCAGGCTTCAAACATAAAGATAAAAATGTAAATGTTATGGTGAAGAATCAACAACAAGTGGGACATAATTGTGACGTTGAATGAAATTTATTGCTTATTTTTAAACTTTTTAAAAAAATAAATAACTGAAAAGTGGGGCATGCAATATTATTTATCCCCTTTACTTTCAGTGCAGAAAACTCACTCCAGAAGTTCATTGAGGATCTCTGAATGATCCAATGTTGTCTTAAATGACTGACGATGATAAATATAATCCACCTGTGTGTAATCTAGTCTCCGTATAAATGCACCTGCTCTGTGATAGTCTCAGTGTTCTGTTTAAAGTGCAGATAGCATCATGAAGACCAAGGAACACAACAGGCAGGTCCATGATACTGCTGTGGAGATGTTTAAAGCTGGATTTGGTTACAAAAAGATTTCCAAAACTTGAAACATCCCAAGGCGCACTGTGCAAGCGATCATATTGAAATGGAAGGATTATCATACCATTGCAAATCTACCAAAACCCGGCCGTCCATCCAAACTTTCATCACAAACAAGGAGAAGACTTCCAACAATTGGTCTTCCAGCAAGACAATAATCCAAAACATAAAGCAAAATCTAGAATGGAATGGTTCACAAATAAACATATCCAGGTGTTAGAATGGCCAAGTCAAAGTCCAGACCTGAATCCAATCAAGAATCTGTGGAAAGAGCTGAAAACTGCTGTTCACAAACGGTCTCCATCCAACCTCACTCAGCTCCAGCTATTTGCAAAGGAAGAATGGGCAAGAATTTCAGTCTCTCGATGTGCAAAACTGATAGACACATACCCAAAGCGACTTGCAGCTGTAATCTCAGCAAAAGGTGGTGCTACAAAGTATTGACTTAAAGAGGACAAATAATATTGCACGCCCCAATTTTTAGTTATTTATTTTTTAAAAATGTTTAAAATCAGCAATAAATTTCATTTAACTTCACAATTGTGTCCCACTTGTTGTTGATTCTTCACCATAACATTCAAATTTTTATCTTTATGTTTGAAGCCTGAAATGTGGGAAAAGGTTGAAAAATTCAAGGGGACCGAATACTTTCGCAAGGCAATGTATCTGACATTGCATTTAATACAGTAAACAACATGGTGCAAGTTGCAATTGATGAAATCACTCATTTTACAGCTCGCAGCATTAGGATGATCAAAAGATAATGTTTTATATTTAGCTAAGCTGCAGACATTACATAAACTTCCGCCGCATTTAAAAAACCAAAACCTCCTTCTGAGACAACAAAGTGGTAGCAGTGGCGTAACTAGAGTTTGATGAGCCCTGGTGCAAAATTTGGACCGGGGCCCCCCCTCCACGTATACTGACACTTAGGGTATGGGATAATGACACTGACACTCAGGGTACAGGATAATGATGCTGACACTTGGCTCTTACCCTCAGCACCCAGATTTCCCATGATCTGAAATCCCTCTATCAGCACACAGCTTTCCCATGTTCTGATATCCATCTTGCCCTCGGCACCCAGCTTTCCCATGCTCTACTATACATCTTTCCCTCTGCACCCAGCTTTTCCATATCAGAGCATGGGAAAGCTGGGTGCTGAGAGATGTACAGCAGAGCATGGGAAAGCCGGGTGCTGAGGGAAAGAGCCTTTTTCCCTCAGTGTAAAACATTCCCATCCCATTCTTGTATCATTGTCCCCGCTCGTATATAGTTCTCCAAAGACTATAATGGCCCCCATATAGCCTTCCATATAGTATAAATGGTCCCACATAACCCTTCATATATTAGAATGCACCTCCCTAGTCCTCCATGTATTATAATGCATTTCCCTTAGTCCTCCATGTATAATAATTCACCCCATAGTTCTCCATATATTATACTGCACCACAGTCCTCCATGTTTTATAACGCACCCCCATAGTCCTCCATGTATAAAGTAGCCTCCATAGTCCTCCATATATTATAATGTAGCCCCAATAGTCCTATATGTATTACAATGCAGCCCCATAAACCTTCATATTGTATTATGCAGCCCCATACTCCTCCATGTATAATGCACCCATATAGTCCATGTATAAGGTGTCCTTCATGTTTATTATGCAGCCCCATAGACCTCCATGTTTAATGCATCCCCATAGCCCTCCATGTATCATGCAGCCCCATATACCTCCATGTATCATGCAGCCCCATAGACCTCCATGTATCATGCAGCCACCCCCCCAGGGCCTCCATGTGTCATGCATCCAGCCCCCCCAGGGCCTCCATGTGTCATGCAGCCAGCCTCCCCCAGGGCCTCTGTGTCATGCAGCCAGCTCCCCCAGGGCCTCCATGTGTCATGCAGCCACCCCCCCCAGGGCCTCCATGTGTCATAACATGGCCTCCATTCAGCCAGCCTCCCCAGGGCCTCCATGTGTCATGCAGCCAGCCCCCCAGGGCCTCCATGTGTCATGCAGCCAGCCACTCAGGGCCTCCATGTGTCATGCAGCCAGGGCCCCCCTAAGGACTTAATGTGTCCTGCAGCCAGGCCCACCCCAAGGACTCCATGTGTCCTGCAGCCAGCCACTCAGGGCCTCCATGTGTCATGCAGCCAGGGCCCCCCTAAGGACTTAATGTGTCCTGCAGCCAGGTCCCCCCAAGGACTCCATGTGGCCTGCAGCCAGCCCCCCGGGCCTCCATTTGTCCTGCAGCCAGCCCACCCCAAGGACTCCATGTGTCCTGCAGCCAGCCCCCCCCCCCCAGGGCCTCCATGTGTCCTGCAGCCAGAGACTCCCCAAGGACTCCATGTGTCCTGCAGCCAGCCTCCCCGTGTACTCACTGATTTATGAAAAAAAAAAAAAAAGTACTCACCTCTCTTCCCCTTCCACCGCATCTCTGTCCTCACCTCTACTTATTTCACCGCTGCTCGTCCTCACTTCTGTCCTCATTCCCCCGTGGCTCCGGTCGGCGTCCTCCTGCGCTCTGAGCTCTCACCACACACAGCAGTCGCACAGGAGTGACGTCACCGCGCAGGCACGGGGGAAGAATGCAGTGTGCGGTGACAGGAGCGCGGTAACGCCACCGCTAACAGCAGGCAGGGGGGCCTGGTGTCAGCGGCGGCGACCGGGTCCTTTAGCGGCCGCCGCGCCGCGTGGTCTGCGGCAGAACAGCGCAGCTCCGCTCACAGAAAGGAACTGGCTGCTGATCTGCCGGGCCGCCGCGGGCACCTAACTTCCCGGGCCCGTCACAATGACGAACGCTGCAACCGCAGTAGTTAAGCCCCTGAGTGGTAGTAATAGTCTTGCCCTAAAGACTTGGAGATAGCATGTTGTCTAGGGAAGCGCCTCTCCTGGTCACATACAGTATTTACAATCACCCTTCATGGATTGTCCTGGTTGATGACAGGAAAGTATTTAGAAACTATTTTAATGATCTTCCTATATTGTATGCTGAAAGGTGGTGAGAAAGTAACACATGAAGAAGTCTGATTTTTAATATTTGTGAATTTCTTATACAGGTATTTCTCCCAGGATTGGGTATTAAACCTATCTAATGCAGTATTAATGAGTGATTTACATAACCTCAAACAGATATTTAGTGTTGGGGAAATAGTAACTATTCGTGTTCAGATTGTTCATGATAAAACCCAAAGTACTTTTCCAGTGTTCCTCACGAACTGCGAACCTAATGCAAGTCAATGGGGAAATTGATCATTTTTTTGCCATGATGAATATTGGAATAGTACTCGGTATTCGGTAAGCATTATCCGAACTTGAATAGTTAGGCTATGTGCCCACGGGAGCTTGCTCCTGCGGATATATCCGCAGGTTTACCGCAGCAGCTCCCCAGAATCCGCAGCTATACATAGCTGCAGGATTTCAGCGGAATTGTTGCGGTAAACCTGCGAACATTCATGCGATTTACCTGCGGAAGTCCCGGCCTCTATCTCCATAGTGGAGTGCCGGGATTTCCGCAGTTAAATCCACAGGAATAATTGACATGCAGTTATGTTCGGCTGCGGGACATCCGCAGCATATTCCACAGTCGTACATTCCGTAGCATGGACATAGCACTCCCCATGTCCCATAGGATAGTGTCTGTGCATGCTGAAACCTGCGGATTTATCTGGAAAATCCAGATAAATCCGCTGGTTTTCTGTGGCAAAATCCGCAGGATCAAGCTCCCGTGGGCACATAGCCTTACTATCCTCCCATCTCTACAGATAATCTGTCCCATATAACCTTGCTCTCTTGGGAGAAAATGTTACTGTTAGAACAAACTCAGTAGCCAGTCGTATGTCCCGGCTTCAGAGAGGAGTAGCGCCCATGATTGGAAGTGCAGACAGCTTCTGATCATGGGCAGTGAGCGTTTTTGAAGCCAGGTACGCATACACCCGTCATCAAAGAAGCTCAATGCTAATGAGTACAAAACTGCGAGCATGCGCGGCTTTGTATCTCATTGCCATGGTGCTGGCTGTTGTAAAGCATGTTATCACATCAACAGGGATTGACTAGCCAGGAAACTAACGCCCCTGCAACTAGTCACTGCCATCATTAGCAACTCATAAGCGATCTTTAGAAATTGTATGCTATTATATGCTGGGACAATTAGAGTGGAATTCTAGATATGCACCCAGGACTGCTCAGGGTTCTGGGTGCACTGGGGACCTCACAGGTTCCCTTTAACTCCTTAATTGCTGTAAATTGCATACTGCTGAGATGTTTACCATGAGTAGTTTTTTGAATGCTGTCATAAAGAAACTTGAGATCACGCTCAACAAGCATTGAACAAGATCTAGAGCTGCAACTCTGGATTTCATAGGACAAAAAACTTTTATGTAATATCACCACTCAGAGGGAAAATTTTGGCACTTTCCGATTGTATATACTGTAAAGACAAAAAGGTACATTGCTCTTTATACAACTTAATCACAAAATTAATGTGCAGAAAAAGGAATATCACAAGAAGGGTTAACAGATGTATCAGATTCATTTTTAAAATGTCTTTTGACAGTGAGCAAGTGGGCAAATCTATGAGCATCCTGGATGGTATTGAAGAGATCGAAATTCTGGCTGGGAACAAAATTTAACTCTTTAGCCAAAATCCCAATTTGTTCAGGAGACAAAATGGTGGCAGACAAAATAAACACATATTTGAGACAGGTGTTTAGTGCTGAAATCTCTTCTTCATGGTAGGATATCTTCTATGAGCACCTAGACCAGGCTCGTGCGATTTACCTCCTCCTCTGGCAATTTTTGAAGTGGTTTTGACATGTGAGGAATTCGTATGACAAGTGGCAGTAAATGTGACAGAGTAGAAATCAAGAGTCCTGATCAGGAATATGATACACGCTTGCTCTGGTCAGTAGAATTAATAGAGCGTGAAGCTTCAAGAGTCCGTTTTTTTAATATGGATCTGGCACCAGGATTTATAAAGCCATCCCTCAATGTAGCAACACATAAATAAAGCCAATATGCTGCGTTATTTCTTTTCTAAATAACACAGAACCTATACAAAACACAGTCTTCATATATATATATATATATATATTTATATATATATATATATATATATATATATATATATAAAAATTAAATCAACGTATAGAATAATAACCATAACAATTCCTACCTTTATATTATTTATAGACAATTTATCCATCAGCTAATATCCCATGCAATGGTATCCTGGAGGGGATAAATTCCCTTCACCGACTGATATCTTGTTTGTAAATCTCATATATACAGTGCCTTGCGAAAGTATTTGGCCCCTTGAATTTTTCAACCTTTTCCCACATTTCAGGCTTCAAACATAAAGATAAAAAATTTAAAATGTTAATGGTGAAGAATCAACAAGTGGGACACAATTATGAAGGTGAATGAAATTTATTGCTTATTTTAAATTTTTGTCAAAAATAAAAAACTGAAAATTGGGGCGTGCAATATTATTCGGCCCCTTTAATTTAATACTTTGTAGCGCCACCTTTTGCTGCGATTACAGCTGCAAGTTGCTTGGGGTATGTGTCTATGAGTTTTGCACATTGAGAGACTGAAATTCTTGCCCATTTTTTCTTTGCAAACAGCTGGAGATGAGTGAGGTTGGATGGAGAGCGTTTGTGAACAGTAGTTTTCAGCTCTTTCCACAGATTCTCGATTGGATTCAGATCTGGACTTTGATTTGGCCATTTTAACACCTGAATATGTTTATTTGTGAACCATTCCATTGTAGATTTTGCTTTATGTTTTGGATCATTGTCTTTTTGGAAGACAAATCTCTGTCCCAGTCTCAGGTCTTTTGCAGACTCCAACAGGTTTTCTTCAAGAATGGCCCTGTATTTGGCTCCATCCATCTTCCCATCATTTTAACCAACTTCCCTGTCCCTGCTGAAGCAAAGCAGGCCCAAACCATGATGCTGCCACCACCATGTTTGACAGTGGGGATGGTGTGTTCAAGGTGATGAGCTGTGTTGCTTTTACGCCAAAATATCATTTGGCATTGTGCCCAAATAGTTCGATTTTGGTTTCATCTGACCAGAGCACCTTCTTCCACATGTTTGGTGTGTCTCCCAGGTGGCTTGTGGCAAACTTTAAACAACACTTTTTAAAGATATCTTTGAGAAATTACTTTCTTCTTGCCACTCTTGCATAAAGGCCAGATTTGTGCAGTGTATGATTGATTGTTGTCCTATGGACAGACTCTCCCACCTCAGCTGTAAATCTCTGCAGTTCATCCAGAGTGATCATGGGCCTCTTGGCTGCATCTCTAATCAGTTTTCTCCTTGTTTGACATGAAATTTTTGAGGGACAACCGGGTCTTGGTAGATTTGCAGTAGTATGATACTCCTTCCATTTCAATACGATCGCTTGCACAGTGCTTCTTGGGATGTTTAAAGTTTTGGAAATCTTTTTGCAACCAAATCTGGCTTTAAACGTCTCCACAACAGTATCACGAACCTGCCTGTTGTGTTCCTTGGTCTTCATGATGTTATATGTGCTTTAAACAGAACACTGAGACTATTACAGAGCAGATGCATTTATATGAAGAGTTGATTACACACAGGTGGCTTATATTTATCATCATCAGTCATTTAGGACAACATTGGATTATTCAGGATCCTCAATGAACTTCTGGAGTGAGTTTGCTGCACTCAAGCCTGAAATGTGGGAAAAGGTTGAAAAATTCAAGAGGGCCGAATACTTTCGCAAGGCACTGTATTTAATAGAGGAGCACTATGATATTTTGCAATTGTGTTAACTGACTGCCTTTGGTTCTTGATGTTACTTGTCTCTTTACATAGTGTCATCAAAACAAATATACCAGTTCTCGCAGGTACATACCCTAGTAGTACCAATATTTCCACCTATAGGATGCCTTGCAGAATGCCCATTGTTCTGTCCCCACTTAAAGGCGATGGAAGGTGCGTAGTTGTGAGAGGTTGTGAGAATCTTACCTTCGTTTTTCCTATAGGTGGGGCAGACAGGACCAGAGCACTCCAGAGTGAAAAATGCACATGCTGAGATGAAACAATGGTGGTTTATTTTCTCCAAAGGTTAGGACATGCAGAGTGCAGTAATCCAAGTACTTGGCATTGTAATTCTCAGTGATGCTTGCCTCTGAAGCTACTACGTGGTCAGAAGACTTTGCTCCTAGTAGCTCCAATCCAATATGGGAAGTTGTACTCACAAACTCTGCTTTGGAAATGAACATCCCAGGATGTGATGCAAGAGGGTCATCAGACACTCCCATGGGCTGGACAAAAGAAACAGAGGAGCTGAAAGGTCTGACCAGTAGATGGCAGCAGAGACAAGCATGAAAAACATTAAATAACAGTTTTAACTAAGACAAATAGAAACAGCACACTCCCCGTCTGAAATTCACTTTGGGGATTTCACTATTGAGTCCATAATACAACCTGAAAGGAAAGGCATGTTAAATGCAAAAACAAGCTCAATTGAGTCCAAAACAAGAAGGATGGCTCAAAGTTCAGGTCCGGTAGCGTTCATCCTGTAGGGACGCTCTCTATGGGCAAAAGCAGAACAAGTTCGTGGATTGGCCTTGCAAAGGTCTTCGTCTCACCTTTCCTGATGACCTTTAGCTCCACCTTGCGAACATTACCATCCTGACTAGGCAGTATCCTAGTAATTAGTCCCATAGGCCAGTCAGTCCTTTCTGTGGTCTGATCTTTCATGAGGACTAGGTCTCCTTCCTTGAGGTTCGGC
The DNA here is from genome assembly GCF_048569485.1 of Anomaloglossus baeobatrachus. NCBI lineage: Eukaryota > Metazoa > Chordata > Amphibia > Anura > Aromobatidae > Anomaloglossus > Anomaloglossus baeobatrachus. Next base: position 165,057,952 of record NC_134355.1, on the reverse strand, counting down.
TTGGGATGTCGCCACTTCTTTCTTCCTTGAAGAATGGTGAGGTATTCCTTCCTCCATCGGTTCCAGAAGTAGTCAGCCAAGTATTGAACCCGTTTCCAGTGTTTTTGATAAGTGTTCGCGTGGGTGAACTCTCCGCTGGGCATTACCGCGTTGTCAGTTTTTTGGGTAATGAGAATAGTAGGAGTTAATATGGTTGGTGTTTCTGGATCCATGGTCACCGGCACAAGGGGTCTTGAATTGATAATGGCTGAGACTTCAGCTAAAAGAGTGACTAGAGTCTCATGTGTGAGTCTTGAGGAATTGACGTCCATTAGCATGGAGTTCAAGATGTTGCGTGAAATCCCGATCATCCTCTCGCAGGAGCCTCCCATGTGAGAACTGTGAGGGGGATTGAAGATCCAGGTGCAACCTTTCTCTGCCAGCTGATCTTGGATAGGCTTGGTGTCGATGTTCAGTTCTCTACATGCACCGACGAAGTTGCTTCCACGGTCAGACCTCAGCTGTTTCACTGGTCCTCTGATGGCAAGGAACCTTCTCAAGGCGTTGATTAGGCTGGAGGTATCCTTGGACTCGAACACCTCAATATGAACGGCTCGAACACTCATGCAGGTGAATAACACAGCCCACCGCTTGCTGTTTGCTTGGCCTCCGCGAGTTCTGCGTGTGGACACCATCCATGGTCCGAAAACGTCTAGGCTCACGTAGGTGAAAGGTGGCTCTGTGGAAAGTCTGTCTGTAGGCAAGTCAGCCATTTGCTGGTACAGTTGTTTTCCTCTCACTTTACGACAGTGCACACAATCATGTAGTATTCGTACTACACGTCTCTTCATTCCAATAATCCAGAGACCTGCAGACCGTAAAGCACCTTCTGTAATTTGCCTGCCTTGGTGTTCAGTATTTTCATGGTGGTGTCGGATCAGCAAGACTGTAATATGGTGTTTGTTGGGAATGATGAGAGGATTTTGTTCTGCAACTCCGAGATGAGCCTGATTTAAACGACCACCAACTCTTAGTAAGCCGAAACTGTCGATGACTGGGTTTAAATTGGCGAGAGGACTTCTTAATGGAATCTGCTGTTTGTTGTATAAACACTTCCATTCTATGGCGAATTCACTCTGTTGGAGGTGGCGTATTATGAGGGACTCGCTATGGGAGATGTCCTCAGCAGAAAGGGCTTTGTGGCAGACATGCCAGCGATGACAGTCTTTGGTTTTAAGGTCAGTACGACAGCATCTGGCGATATGCACTAACCTAGCGACAGTCCTGACGAGCCTCATCCAGCTGGAGAAACGTTCAAAACGTTGGCAACCAAAGTTGGAAGTTTTTTCTGCACTGGTGGCCAGGGTATTGACTTCAGCTCGGACATCTGGATCGTTGTCTGGATCTAGGATGCTGAAGGCTTCCTGGAAACCTTCTTATGATGGTCTCAGCAGGAACTCTGGACCTGTAAGCCAAGAAGAGTTAGCAAAAGAACTTATAGACATAGGTCTAGTTGTGTGATCTGCTGGATTCAGTTCAGATGGTACATAACGCCATTGTTCTGGTTTGGAGGATCTCCTGATCCTTTCAATGCGGTTACTGACGTACACATAAAATCGTCTTGATTGATTGTAGATGTAACCTAAAACGACCTTACTGTCAGTGTAGTATTGGACCTCATCTATTTCGACACACAGTTCTTGTCGTATGAAGTCGGCAATTTCCACTGCCAAAACGGTGCCACAGAGTTCCAGTCTGGGAATGGTATGGTCGGGCTTCGGGGCCAGCTTCACCTTGCCAAATACAAATCCAACGTAGTTTTGTCCGTTGGGGTCTGTCACTTTCAGGTATGCAACTGCTGCTATAGCTTCTGTGGAGGCGTCTGAGAAGATGTGCAGTTCCTTCTTTATGCTAGAGGTGAGGGAGATTTTGAGATAACATCTTGGGATGTGGATGTTGTTCAACCCACACAACGACTGTTTCCAAGCTTCCCATTTTTGCTGTTTGTCGGAAGGGAGTGGGGTATCCCAGTCCTTGACGGTTTCAGAGAATTGTCTCAGCAAGGATTTGCCTTGTATAGTGATAGGCGCCACAAATCCCAGTGGGTCGAACAAGCTGTTCACTATAGAGAGGACACCACGTTTTGTGAATGGCTTGTCTGAGCAACTTACTTGAAATCCGAAGGAGTCGGCTGCAAGATCCCATCTGATGCCCAGGCTCCTCTGCACGGGTGGACTCTCTAGCCCCAAGGCAATGTCCTTGAACCCAGGGGCGTGATCACCCGACTCAAAGGCTCTCATTACGGTCAGGCTATTGGAAGCAATTTTGTGTAACCTGAGTTTTGCCTGGGACAAATAGAAACAGCACACCCATCAGCCACCCCCCTATGCCATCAATATTCTGGGGTGGTTGACTGTAGTTCATTTATACAGGGAATGTTTGGGGAAAGTATTTATATTTAAGTCACCATGAAGAAATATGAAGGTAGCAGGTGTAAGGCATGGCAAGGGGCCAGTTCCTCCTCTGCACCTGGGGAAGCCATTTATAGGCCTGTTGACCATATACTAAATATAAATATATAAATCCTTAGGCAGTATGCAGTTTATGATGTCAGTAGGTCTCCCAAGACAACATACCTAAGTCAAATGTCCTTGCATTGGAAGTTTGGCACACCAAGTTCGGTTGTTTTGGAAACTGACCTGATTCCATCAGCATGTCTTAAAGGGAACCTGTCATCAGAAATTTCGCCCAAAAGCTAAAAGATTCCCCCTCTGCAGCTCCTGGGCTGCATTCTAGGAAGGTCCCTGTTATTATTGTGCCCCATGTGAGACCAAAATAAAGACTTTATAAAGTTCTACCTTTTTGTATGCAGCTTCTGTAAATTCGTCCCGGGGGCGGGCTCTCTGCCGTCCGTTATTCTGCCTCCTGGTCCTGTATGCCGCCCCCATCGCTCCTTTCCATATCTGATGCACCGCCCACTGCTCCAGCCATCCCCGTGCATGCCCAGTGCCAGTCTCACAGGACTGAGCACTGTGACTGCTGGTGACGTGTGCGCAGGCAAGTGATTATGGACGGGACTGTGACTGTTATCAGCAAGTACCCGGCCATAATCTCTTGAGCGCGCAAACCTCTCCAGCATTCACACTGAGCTCAGGATTTATGCTAGACTGTATGGGCTGCTTTCAGGGATGACGTCCCTTTGTCATGTGATAGTATTTCGAACACGCCCCTATCACATGACAAAGGGACGTCATCCCTGGAAGCAGCCCATACAGTCTAGCATAAATCCTGAGCTCAGTGTGACGCTGGAGAGGTTTGCGCGCTCAAGAGATTATGGCCGGGTACTTGCTGATAACAGTCACAGTCCCGTCCATAATCACTTGCCTGCGCACATGTCACCAGCGGTCAAACTGCTCAGTCCTGTGAGACTGGCACTGGGCATGCACGGGGATGGCTGGAGCAGTGGGCGGTGCATCAGCTATGGAAAGGAGCGATGGGGGCGGCATACAGGACCAGGAGGCAGAATAACGGACGGCAGAGAGCCCGCCCCCGTGACGAATTTACAGAAGCTGCATACAAAAAGGTAGAACTTTATAAAGGCTTTATTTTGGTCTCACATGGGGCACAATAATAACAGGGACCTTCCTAGAATGCAGCCCAGGAGCTGCAGAGGGGGAATCTTTTAGCTTTTGGGCGAAATTTCTGATGACAGGTTCCCTTTAAGACTCAAAATGGTTATTAAATGTGTAACAGCAATAGCCTTCATGTAGTTTAGACAAACGGCAGCTCTCAAAAAGGAAGAAGCACCATTTGGAATTCAAAATTTTGCTAAAATAGATTGCGGACATCATATATAATGACACAGAAGGGGCTATTACTAAAGTTTGTGCAATCATAATAGTCTGTAGAATAATTGATGATTTGATGTATTGCCTGGTGTCATTGTCAAATTAAATGTAAGTTGTTGCTTTGTAATACTGTGATGCCCTGGCAAAACCAGGTTGTCACAGATGACTGTACCCCTCCAGGGTAAAGGAATCCCCTTCTCCTTAGAATTCTACCAACATCCCACACACAGGTACAAACACCAGCCACCTAGTTACCCCCCCAGGACAATAGGGACACACCAGTGGGCGGGGACCGGCAGATGGTGATACCCACCTAGGGCTTCTGAGGTGTCAGGGGAGGGAACCAGTTAGTCAAGTCTGGAGAGATGAAGTGAGAGGAGTGTAGTGGTGGTCGGGGGTTGGAGCTCCCGAACTACCTGAGCTGACTAGGTGGCAGATGGCAGAGCAGGGCCACAGGCGACGGAGATCCCGTCGCGGGAGATCTTAAGTGAACCAGGGCAGGGTTGTAGCCCGCCAGTGCCGACAGCTGTAATCAGGTCCTGAGGCCATACACAGTCGGGGTACCTGGACCCCAGAACAAGGACAGCTTTAAGCACCTTCCTAATTCACCAGCAGGGGACAAGATTCCAGATCCTGTCCCATTAGCAGCCTGGATAGAGCGAGACGGCAGCCCAAAGCGGGGGATAGGGGGTCTGCATGTGCCTACAGAGATCCCAAGGGTTAGTTCTCGCGGGCCACAGCTCCCACAGCAAAGACACAGGGAGTGGACTTACCCCGTTTTATGCGGACTAGTCATCACACAAAGAAACAACTCAAAAGTGCAGGAGGAAGGGCCCCTGTCCTGTCACCAGTGTGCGGAACCCGAGCACAACCCTCCAGAGGCAACCGGCATCCGGCCTTGGTTTACAATAGGACTCTGTGTGTTTACTGACCCTCCAAATCAGCACCAGCTCATCCAGCACCACGACTAACAACTGTAAGTTCCCTGTTTCCTGCCTCCTAAACACTGCTCCCTGCAACCCCTCACAATAGCCTGGGCCTCGGGACTACACCTCCCCTACCTGTGGAGGGAAACCCACCTTGCTGTCCTGCTCCATCAGCCCCGGGCACCCCCATATCTAGGCAGCGGCGGTGTCACCATCTATCACCGCTACCCACGGGTGGCGTCACTGACAAAGCCTCTATTCCCTGTAAATAACCCCTTTTTCACTCGTGGGCGACGGACGGCTGCGCGAGCCCCAGATCCGACTGCCACTCGAGCCACAGCAACTGCCTGGATCCGAGCGCCTCGAACGGCCCCCCTATTGTGGTCTGTTCCCCACCTGCGACAATACAACTGGAGACCAGCAAGTGGTGGTATGTGTTGGCAAGGGATTGTATTGGAGGAAGTGTGATCAATATCCTCTATAGTCTGGTCACTATAGTAACCAGGGAGAGTTGACAGTTGGCAGTTGAGACAAGCCGAGCTGGAGGTGATGAGCAGGTTACAAGGGCTGCTAACGTCCTGTATCTTACCAGAGCTGTTGCTTTTCCAGAGTCTTTGTTCTACCAGTAATGTGGGGATCCCCGATATTTCCAGTGACATATGACAGACCTCAGTCGGGGCTGGTTTTGTGCAGGATAAGTTAGGGGGTTTTGGTTACATTTTGGGGTACATACATTTAGCTGAGATCATATTCTTATTTACTTATCTGAGCACTTATTTTGTGGTTTCCTTGTAAATGCCATAAAAATGCGATTCGGGGAAATATCCCAACAGAACCACTCACTCTAAGGCACATGTAGACACTTCAGACTCCGTTTGGTGATATCTGTCTTCTTAGCCGTGCACAGAGCTGTGGTTGTCGACAATTGTGCACTAAAGAGCCAGCTAAGATAATGGGACACCACCGAAGCAAAGATCAGACGTGGTCTATAGTGTCTCCATCTGCCTCATTATAGTGAGTGGTTCTGTTGGGGTTTTGTCTGAATCACAGAAACCCTGATGTAAGTGCTCTGCGGAGATCACAGGATAAACATGAACTGAGCCTTAAGCGGGGTTTACACGCCATGACATCGCTTACGAGATGTCGTTGGGGTCACGGAATTTGTGACGCACATCCGGCCTCGTTAGCGATGTTGTTGCGTGTGACACCGCAGGAACGACCTTTAACGATCAAAAATACTCACCATATCGTTGATCGTTGTCCAGTCGTTCATATCCCGATTATCGTTGCTGTTACAGAAAGCAGGTTGTTAGTCGTTCCTGCGGCAGCACACATCGCTACGTGTGACACCGCAGGAACGAGGAACAACATCGTACCTGCGGCCACACGCAATGAGGAATGAAGGAGGTGGGCGGGATGTTCGTCCCGCTCATCTCCGCCCTTCCGCTTCTATTGGGCAGCCGCTTAGTGACGCCGCTGTGACGGCGCACGAACCGCCCCCTTAGAAAGGAGGCGGTTTGCCGGCCACAGCGACGTCGCTAGGCAGGTAAGTATAGTGTGACGGGTGTTAGCGATATTGTGCGCTATGAGCAACGATTAGCCCGTGAAGCACAACCGACGGGGGATATCGCTGCGTGTAAAGCCCGCTTTATTCTGAAATTTGGCAGGTAGAATGAACAAATAGTTGTATAAGAATCGTTCCTATTTTTATTTTTGCAGTATTAGTGATAATATGTCATTTATTCTTCGGGTCAATGCGGTAACAACAATACCAAATTTTTATGTTTTGCTGCTCTAACACACTAAAAATGCTTTTTACAATAAAATGTTTTTTTCATTGCTATATTCTGAGAACTTTAACTTTTTTATTTGGCCTGTATGGGGGCGTCTTTTTTGCGTGACGAGTTGGAGATTTTTTTGGTACAATTTTGTGGTATAAAACATTTTTTGATTGCTTATTATTGAGATTTTTCAGATGCAGAAAGAACAAAAATCAGCAATTCACTTGTTTTTATTTTTATTTTTTGCGCAGTTCACATGCTATGAAAGTGATAAGAATGATTTTTTCTTTGGGTCAGTACAATTTTAGCAATAAAAGATTTATATTGCTTGTTTATGCTTTACTACTTTTATAAATTAAAAACAAGATTTACGAAAAAATGAATATTTCTTCAGCGCTCTATTGGGAGACCCAGACGATTGGGGTATAGCTACTGCCCTCCGGAGGCCACACAAAGCACTACACTAAAAAGTGCAAGGCCCCTCCCCCTCTGGCTATACCCCCCCGTGGTATCACGGGTTCTCCAGTTTTCAAGCTTTGTGCGAAGGAGGTCAGACATCCACGCATAGCTCCACAGATTTTAGTCAGCAGTAGCTGCTGACTATTTCGGATGGAAGAAAAGAGGGCCCATATAGGGCCCCCAGCATGCTCCCTTCTCACCCGTGGATGGTGTTGTAAGGTTGAGGTACCTATTGCTGGTACAGGGGCTGGAGCCCCACATGCTGTTTTCCTTCCACATCCCCTTGTAGGGCTCTGTGGAAGTGGGATCCTGCCGGCCTCTAAGCTCTGACGCCGGGCTCCATCCACAGACCCATAGCACCTGATGGATACGGAGCAGGAGTACAATCAGGGACATGGCCCTGCATCATACAGGTACTCTGTGTTCCCGGCAGGCACAGACACACTCCGGGCTGGCTGGGTGTTGTAGTGCGCCGGGGACCGTAACGTTGGAGTTAGTGTTCCTACAGTTTACTGGGGGACTTTGTGTTGTGGGAACGCAGCGCCGACCCCCACTGGACCGGGCGGCGCTGCTGTGACTTGTGGTGCGCCGGGGACACGCCGACCGCGCTTTTACGGCGGCGGCGTTTATAAATCCAGTCCCCGGCTTTTGCGGCCTAGCTCCGCTTCGTTCCCGCCCCCACCCTGTCAATCAGGGTAGGGGAGAGACGCTGTTTCGCAGCAGCGACGAGGGCTGGAGCCTGATTTACATGCTCCAGCCCTCTCACTAGGCACAGAGGGAAGCAGGCTTCCCGCTCTTAGTCAGGAACGCCCAGGGCCCGCCCCCCCTCCTCTCCCAGGACGCCGGCAGCCATTACATGCAGTCTGGCTGGAGGAAGGAGGCAAGGCTCTGGGAGACCTGGACTAGGGGGCTTTTGGAGATCACACACCCGCTCTTAAGCGGGCGGTAAGCGGCTTTTCAGCTGGCCCCTCTAGTGCCTCAGTGTGTATTGGTGTACTGTGTCACCAGATATATATATTTAGTTATTTCTTGCACTGTAAGGTCGCTTCCTGGCTGGATACCCCAGATCGCTCTGAGGAAGCAGCAACATGTCATCCACAAAACGCAAGGCTGCCAAGGCTAGGGCTGTGTACACTGCGTGTGCTGCATGTGGGGCTGCTCTACCAGCAGGTTCCAAAGACCCCCATTGTGTGCAATGCTCAGATCCGGTGCTGCTTCGCCAGCCGGAGTCCGGAGAGGTAGTGACCCAGGCTGAGACGCTTGTAAGTCCTGCCCCGGTGTCAGGGACAGACTTTGCAGTTTTTGCTGATGGAATGTCTGTGACTATGGCAAAGATCCTTGAAACTTTGCAATCCATGACTGGGGCTCAGTCTATGGACACGGCGAGGTCTCTGTCCTCTAATCCCCCTCAGTTGGAATTAGTCCAGACTGCAAGGGGGTCCCCGGCTTCCCAGGCTGAGTATTATGACTCAGATGATAGCCCCAGCCACCCTAAGCGAGCTCGCTGGGAAAGACCCTCAACGTCATCACACTGCTCAGGGTCTCAGCGCAATCAGTCGCCCTGTGATGCGTCTGAAGAGAGTGATCAGGAGTCTTATCCTGGAACCCCTCTCAATCTGGATACCCCGGATGGGGACGCCATGGTAAACGATCTTATCTCAGCCATCAATAGACTGTTGGATATTTCTCCCCCAGCTCCTTCTGCAGAGGAGGCAGCAGCAGAGCAGGAGAAGTTTCGTTTCCTCTATCCCAAGCGTAAATTGAGTGCTTTCTTGGATCACTCTGACTTCAGAGAATCAATCCAGAAACACGACGCTCATCCAGAAAGGCGTTTCTCTAAACGTTCTAAGGATACACGTTTTCCTTTCCCCCCTGATGTGGTCAAGCGCTGGACCCAGTGTCCAAAAGTAGACCCCCCGATTTCCAAACTTGCAGCTAGATCCATAGTTGCAGTGGAGGATGGCGCTTCACTTAAGGATGCCAATGACAGACAGATGGACCTTTGGTTAAAATCTGTCTATGAAGCTATCGGCGCGTCGTTTGCTCCAGCATTCGCAGCCGTATGGGCGCTCCAAGCTATTTCAGCTGGTTTAGCAAAAGTGGATGCTATCATACATCCAGCGGCGCCGCAAGTGGCGTCCCTTACCTCGCAGATGTCTGCGTTTGCGTCTTACGCTATCAATGCGGTCCTAGAATCTACCAGCCGCACCTCAATGGCGTCCGCCAATTCGGTAGTTTTGCACAGAGCCTTGTGGTTAAAGGACTGGAAAGCAGATGCTGGTTCCAAAAAATGTTTAACCAGCTTGCCTTTATCTAGAGATAGACTGTTTGGCGAGCCATTGGCTGACATCATTAAACAGTCCAAGGGTAAAGACTCTTCTTTACCCCAGCCCAGATCAAGCAAACCTCAGCAGAAAAAATGGCAGCAGAGGTTTCAGTCCTTTCGAGGTTCGGGCAAGACACAATTCTCCTCGTCCAAAGGGACTCAGAGGACGCAAAGAGTCTCAGATTCCTGGCGGGCTCACGCACGCCCCAAGAAAGCAAATGGAGGAACCGCTTCCAAAGCGGCTACCTCATGACTTCCACCCCCCCCCTCCGCATCTCCGGTTGGGGGCAGGCTCTCCCGCTTTTCCGACATTTGGACGTCACAGGTCAAAGACCGGTGGGTGACAAACATTTTGTCTCGCGGGTACAGAATCGAGTTCAGTTCTCGTCCTCCAGCTCGGTTCTTCAGAACCTCCCCACATCCAGACCGAGCAGATGCCCTGCTGCAGGCGGTGGACTCCCTAAGAGCGGAAGGAGTAGTGGTTCCTGTACCGCCTCAGGAACAAGGGCGAGGGTTTTACTCCAATCTCTTTGTGGTTCCAAAAAAGGACGGCTCGTTCCGTCCTGTTCTGGATCTAAAGCTGCTCAACAAACATGTGCACGCCAGACGGTTCCGGATGGAAACCCTCCGCTCTGTCGTTGCCTCAATGTCTCAAGGAGACTTCCTTGCCTCAATAGACATCAAAGATGCTTATCTCCACGTGCCAATTGCTACAGAACATCAACGTTTTCTACGTTTTGTGATAGGAAACGACCATCTTCAGTTCGTAGCTCTGCCATTCGGTCTGGCGACAGCCCCCCGGGTCTTCACCAAGGTCATGGCGGCGGTGGTAGCAGTCTTGCACTCTCAGGGACACTCGGTGATCCCTTACCTAGACGATCTACTTGTCAAGGCACCCTCTCAAGAGGCATGCCAACTCAGTCTACATGCTACGCTGGAGACTCTACAGACGTTCGGATGGATCATCAACTTTCCAAAGTCGAATCTGTCACCGTCACAGTCGCTAACGTATCTTGGCATGGAGTTTCATACTCGAGCAGCGAGAGTGAAGCTTCCGCTGAACAAGCAGCGGTCCCTACAGACAGGGGTGCAATCCCTCCTTCAAGGCCAGTCGCACCCCTTACGGCGCCTCATGCACTTCCTCGGGAAGATGGTGGCAGCCATGGAAGCAGTTCCCTTTGCGCAGTTTCATCTGCGCCCACTTCAATGGGACATTCTCCGCCAATGGGACGGGAAGTCAACGTCCCTGGACAGGAAAGTCTCTCTTTCCCAGACGGCCAAGGACTCTCTACAATGGTGGCTCCTTCCCACCTCATTGTCTCAGGGAAGATCCTTCCTGCCCCCATCCTGGGCAGTGGTCACGACAGATGCGAGTCTGTCAGGGTGGGGAGCAGTGTTTCTCCACCACAGGGCCCAGGGGACGTGGACTCCGCAGGAGTCCACCCTTCAGATCAATGTTCTGGAAATCAGGGCAGTGTATCTTGCCCTACTGGCCTTCCAACAGTGGCTGGAAGGAAAGCAGATCCGAATCCAGGCGGACAACTCCACAGCGGTGGCATACATCAACCACCAAGGAGGGACGCGCAGTCGGCAAGCATTCCAAGAAGTCCGGCGCATTCTAATGTGGGTGGAGGACACAGCATCCACCATATCCGCGGTTCACATCCCAGGCGTAGAAAATTGGGAAGCAGACTTCCTCAGTCGCCAGGGCATGGACGCAGGGGAGTGGTCCCTTCACCCGGACGTGTTTCAGGAAATCTGTCGCCGATGGGGAGTGCCGGACGTCGACCTAATGGCGTCCCGGCACAACAACAAGGTCCCGGCATTCATGGCGAGGTCGCGCGATCAAAGAGCTCTGGCGGCAGACGCATTAGTTCAAGATTGGTCGCAGTTCCGGCTCCCATACGTCTTCCCACCTCTGGCACTCTTGCCCAGAGTGTTACGCAAGATCAGATCCGATTGCAGCCGCGTCATACTCGTCGCCCCAGACTGGCCGAGGAGATCGTGGTATCCGGATCTGTGGCATCTCACGGTCGGTCGACCGTGGTCACTGCCAGACCGACCAGACTTACTGTCACAAGGGCCGTTTTTCCATCAGAATTCTGCGGCCCTGAACCTGACTGTGTGGCCATTGAGTCCTGGATCCTAGCGTCCGCAGGATTATCTCAAGGAGTCGTAGCCACAATGAGACAAGCTAGGAAGCCCACGTCTGCTAAGATCTACCACAGAACGTGGAAGATTTTCTTATCCTGGTGCTCTGCACAGAGAGTATCCCCTTGGCCTTTTGCATTGCCCACCTTTCTTTCCTTCCTGCAATCGGGGTTGGAAAAGGGCTTGTCGCTCAGCTCCCTTAAAGGGCAAGTCTCGGCACTATCCGTGTTTTTTCAGAAGCGTCTAGCACGTCTTCCTAAGGTGCGCACGTTCCTGCAGGGGGTCTGTCATATTGTGCCCCCGTACAGGCGGCCGTTAGATCCATGGGATCTGAACAGGGTACTAGTTGCTCTCCAGAAGCCGCCTTTCGAGCCTCTGAAAGAAGTTTCCTTTTCTCGCCTGTCACAGAAAGTGGCGTTTCTTGTTGCGATCACATCGCTTCGGCGAGTGTCGGAGCTGGCAGCTCTGTCATCCAAGGCTCCCTTCCTGGTGTTCCACCAGGACAAGGTAGTGCTGCGCCCCATTCCGGAGTTTCTCCCTAAGGTCGTATCCTCGTTTCATCTTAATCAGGATATATCCTTGCCTTCCTTTTGTCCTCATCCGGTTCACCGGTATGAAAAGGACTTACGTTTGCTAGATCTGGTGAGAGCACTCAGAATCTACATTTCCCGCACGGCGCCCATGCGCCGTTCCGATGCACTTTTTGTCCTTGTCGCTGGTCCGCGCAAGGGGTTGCAGGCTTCTAAAGCCACCCTGGCTCGATGGATCAAAGAACCAATTCTAGAGGCCTACCGTTCTGCGGGGCTTCCGGTTCCTTCAGGGCTAAAAGCCCACTCAACCAGAGCCGTGGGTGCGTCCTGGGCATTACGACACCAGGCTTCGGCTCAACAAGTGTGCCAGGCAGCTACCTGGTCGAGTCTGCACACTTTCACCAAGCATTATCAGGTGCATACCTATGCTTCGGCGGATGCCAGCTTAGGTAGAAGAGTCCTGCAGGCGGCAGTGACACCCCCGTAGGGGAGGGCTGTTTTGCAGCTCTAACATGAGGTATCTCTTTACCCACCCAGGGACAGCTTTTGGACGTCCCAATCGTCTGGGTCTCCCAATAGAGCGCTGAAGAAGAAGGGAATTTTGTTACTTACCGTAAATTCCTTTTCTTCTAGCTCTTATTGGGAGACCCAGCACCCGCCCTGTTGTCCTTCGGGATTTTTTTGTTGTTTGCGGGTACACATGTTGTTCATGTTGAACGGTTTTTCAGTTCTCCGACGTTATTCGGAGTTAATTTGTTTAAACCAGTTATTGGCTTCCTCCTTCTTGCTTTGGCACTAAAACTGGAGAACCCGTGATACCACGGGGGGGTATAGCCAGAGGGGGAGGGGCCTTGCACTTTTTAGTGTAGTGCTTTGTGTGGCCTCCGGAGGGCAGTAGCTATACCCCAATCGTCTGGGTCTCCCAATAAGAGCTAGAAGAAAAGGAATTTACGGTAAGTAACAAAATTCCCTTCATTTTTGCATTGCCATATTCTGAGAGTTGTAACTTTTTTATTTTTTTCCAAATTAGCCATATTAAGGTTTGTTTTTTGTAGGACAATTTGGCATTGTGATTTGTAAAAAAAAACATCTTATGTATGAAAACATAACATTTTTTAAAAAAAAATCATGATTTAATCACTTTTAATTACATTTTTTGTGTGTCATAATGAAAATGCAACATTATTGGCATTTTTCTTATTAGATTTTTTACAGTCTTCGCTATATGGAATAAATTACATGACAGTTTTATAGTTCTGGTTCGTTCTGGTTTCTTTTTTTTTTGTTTTGTTAATTTTTGTTTTAGCGTAAATGCTGCATTTTTAGTGGCAAAATAGGTTTTTGTGATTTTTTTTTTTATCATTTTGTGTTGGACATGATTCTTTTTTAGTCTGATCATTGGTCTCATGCACTGCTATACTCATATACAGCAGTGCAGGAGACCTGTCAATGATTCACTGGCTGTGCTTGTAACACCCTTCTTTTAGCAAGATCTAACAGGCCACTGTATACTGGGGTCATCTGATGAGAGTTCCATAGCAACAATCGGCAGCCGTGATTGCCATTGCGGTTAGCCAATCCTTCAAAGGGGGTCTCTCAAACCACTTATAACCTCTTAAATACTATGACAGTGGTATTTAGGGGGCTAATCGGGTCATGGCCTATGCCTGTGGGTATCAGCTGTCATGTACAACTGTCACCCGCTGAATTTTCACCCTGTGTGGCAGTGCTATTCACTTATTCCATTTTAAAATGGCAGTAAGGAATAAGTACCCTTAATGGCCGCTATTTTAAAACTTATTCTCTGTCATAAAGGGGTTAAATGATAATCAAAACAAGGTATAAATTATACCATAACATCATTTTTGTGATATACAGTAAAATGACATCAAATACAAAAATGAATAGTTATTTACCAAGAAGCCCAAGGAGCCGAGTAACCATCATATGTGGTTGTACATAAGACTATAGTCTAGTGCTATCAGCTATTCACCCAGGGAGATCCACTCATTAATAGCAGTTTAAAAGGTATGTCAGAAGCAGATCAATAACTATTGCTTCTAAATACATCTGAATCACTTAGGAGGATTGCCACTAAAATTAAGCTGTGGTGTGTGTTATAGATAGCTACAATGTAAACCATCGTCTGTAGAAAAAAAAAAACAAGCAAAATCAATACAGCAATAGATAAAGTAAATACATAATGGTCTCTTTATGCTGCCTGACCTCTAACCACCAATGAATTACTGGTGGTGTGAAAATTTGTACAAAATCTTAGGCGGGCTTTGCACGTTGCGACATCGCAAGCCGATGCTGCGATGTCGCACGCGATAGTCCCCGCCCCCGTTGCAGCAACGATATCTTGTGATTCCTGGTCTAGTGAACATTATCACTACGCCAGCTTCACATGCACTCACCTGTCCTGCAACGTCTCTCTGGCCGGCGTCCCGCCTCCTTCCTAAGGGTGCGGGTCGTACAACGTCAGAGCCACGTCACACGGCAGGCGGCCAATCAAAGCGGAGGGGCGGAGATGAGTAGGATGTAAACATCCCGCCCACCTTCTTCCTTCCGTATAACCGCCGGCGTCAGGTAAGGAGATGTTCCTCGCTCCTGCGGCTTCATACACAGCGATGTGTGCTGCCGCAGGAACGAGGAACAACATCATACCTGTCGCGGCAGCGTAATTTTGAAAAAGTCGGAGCCTACACCGATGATACGATAACGACACTTTTGTGCTCGTTAATCGTATCATCTAGGATCTACACACTACGATGTCAAAAGTGACGCCGGATGTGCGTCACTTTCGATTTGACCCCACCGACATCGCACGTGTGATGTTGCAACGTGCAAAACCGCCCTTAGAGTCATTTCCATCATGACAATTCCCTCTGGATGAGTATTATCATTGTTGCCTCGTCATAACTCATGTGAGAGCCATGTGCTCGTCAGTAATGCCTATTGTAAAATGTTGGTACCAACAGCATGTACATTTACTGATCATTTTTATAATGTATAGAATCGGTAAAAAATTAAATTTTTCATTTTTTGCTGTAGACATTCAGAATCTAGCAAATTTCGATAATTGGTCTTTGTACACAAGCCTTAAAAGGGTTGTATGGGCAATTTTATTAGATGTGTGAATAGGCTACTGAATGCTGACAATGTGCAAAATACTGTACAGTTGCCTAGATACAGCGCAGCATCGTGTGACCAGCCTTATTCTGAATTCTAGAAAAAATAGTCACGTTTCAAATAGTAAGAAGCACTGATTTTCCTGTACTGAGACTGGTCACCATGTCACAACTGACGGCACAAACAATCTCAAGCAGATACTGCGCAAGTGCAGGAGGCAGTTTGTTAAACTGCTTGAGCTTCTGTCAATCAAAACTTATGCAGAGCCCAGCAGTGGATGTGACTGTCATTGGCTGCTGCACTTTGCATAGGTTGTGACTAGAGATGAGCAAATCAATTCAATTTAATTTGAAATCATGTAAAAAAATTTTGAAATGCACAGGTCCATGTGAATTTAGTAGGATCTAATCCCATAACCAATATTAGGGTATGTATGACTCGCACAATTATCAGATTGCATCACCCGGGCAAGGCCACACACTCTTTTGACATGAGCGGGTCGGCTGCATGTATTTCTATGCAGCTGACATGCTCCTGTCCGAAGAGTGTGATGTTACCTGGTAATGCTATCCGATAATCGTGCGAGTCATACACTCGTGTGAGCATACCCTAACAGAAAACTTGGCACATGGGAGTTAATGTGAAAGAATGGTGATTTTTATTTCAAAACAGCACCAAACACAAACGTTTTGGTCTGTAATGGACCTTCCTCAGTGTCCACTGGTGGTAGAGTGTCTCTGTTTCCTAGGAGAGGCAAGTGTTACAGTGTTTTCTGCAGTGTCCACCGCTGTACTGAGTGGGGCGGGCTGCCATGTTCTCATCAGACATGCTGTCCAAGGGTGGGAGTTGTGGGTAATTTATTCTCATTATTTGTGAGGTTGGCGTGATGTTATCATCGGATGTGCTGTACAAAAAGGGGGTTTCATATATTCTGGTCAAATGTACTATCTAAGAATGGGGTTGGTGTTATATTTATATTAAGTTCTATCTATAAATTACACACAATATACACATTAATAGTAAGATAGATTATAGACGAACAATTTGATTTGCACTCCTCCTTGGCTGGCAGCCTCTTCTTTTGATCTTAAACACCACTGGTGCTTAGCAGGTCGCTTGACATCATGTCCAACTGTTGGGTTGTCCATTACATGGGTTTTCCAATGAACAAAGTTAATTTTAAAGTTGATTTTAATCAATAGATCTTGGAATAATAATAATTTCTACAACCGTACAGGGACATAGTCTGATCATACCACAGCTCCTGGGCAGTGGTGGATGCAAAAGAGAATGTACAGATAGCACAGCATGTGATCATAGCTGATTCTTTTTGTGAGGTAAGGCATTTCCCTGCCTGTTTTTAAAAAATGTTTTACCTCAAAGACTCATTTGTGATCCCATGCGGTAATGTCTATACACTCTTTTGCTTCCTCCCCTGCCAAGGAGATGTGGTATGATCAGACCATGTCCCTGTATGGTCAGACACGGCCATTACACAGCACATAGCAGGGACACATATATACCATTATCTCAGCACAGGGATATTTTGTTAAACACATCCAATTGTGGAAATTATTATTATCCCAAGATCTATTGATTAAAATGAACTTTGTTTTTGGGACAAACCCTTTAAGCTCCAGGAGCGTCAAGGATGCAGGGCTGAGGATGCCAGTTGAAGAAGTGAAAAACTGCTAAGGAGGTCCAGAGTGGGCTCAGGAACAGGGCAGCACAAATCAAATTGCTCCTCTCTAATACTGAGGCAGAAAGATATACATGCATGCACACATTATACAAACTGATCAATGAAGTAGACAAGCAGATAGGTGTATAGAAGATGCAATATATTCCCTAATAGCTAAGTGCTTTATTAAGTTGATTCCCAATTCAAAGGTCACTGATTCGAATCGAGGAGCAGCTTGGAAGATTTCCCAAGAAAAGAGTCTCATTCAAGAAAATTGCCAAACTACATCATGTTAGTGCCATGACAGTTAGAAGAATACAAAATGAACTCCATAAGTTGTATACAAAAAGTTGGCCATAATATAGTATAGTACAATATAGTACACCGAGGGCATAGCTCAATAGTATCCCCCAGGAAATATGCCTACTTCTTAAGGCATGATGAACAACAGGAGAAGAAGGATAAAGATAACACACCAGCATGGCATTGGATTGAAAGAGGTGGCAGACTAGAGGGGGCACATGTAAAAAAGAAAGTAGATAAGTTTGTACCTGCAATCAGGCCTAAGAAGATTGTGCCCCATATAGAACAACCGCTATTATCTGTAAATAAGGTGTAAATGGTGTGTTATCTTTAAAAATTTAACATATAGACTTTATGCATATTGTCATCAATTATGGTTGGTTCTGTGTGGTAATTTCTTTACCCCTCTTTTTCCACATTCACCTTAGACCCATCCAATACACTGTTGTTCTTAATATTTTTCTAATTGTCTTTTAAACTCATTAAAATTTATATTTTGCAATATTTTGTGCCTTATCTACTTCTCTTGTTCAAAATGAACTCCATCCATCCATTCAAAAGCCAAAAGGTGGACGTGCAGGCAAAATATCAATGCCAACAATTCAGCTAATCACATGGTCTATCACTTCTACTACGACATCTACAACAGTAGAGGTGGCTCGTATGCATCTTAATAATTAGATCAAAGACTTCCGTGCAAGCACCATGCAATGCACGTTACACAAGTTTTGAATGATTGCTGGAAAAAAGGTGAAGAAGCCTTGACTTCACTATTGTCATAAGAAGTGACAGCTCGAATTGGCAAAGAAGTACGAAAAGTGGACAGTAGAAGATTAAAATGAATAATTTGAAGCGATGAGATGAAAGTCAATAAACTAATCTCTGAGGAGCGCAAATGGGTCTGGAAGAAACAAGAGAAAAAAGGGCTAACAGATCGAGAAAATTGAAGGAACTGTCAAATTCGGTTGAGGAAGCCTGATGATATGGGGATGTTTCTCAACCAAAGGCATTGAATACTTGACCAGGATTGAGGGTGGTGTCAATGCTGAGTGAGTATCCTACAAGACTAGTTACTTCGTACACTCAAATACTATGGGTTTGAAAAGATGACATAGTGTTTCAATAGGACAGCAACCTGAAGCATACACCGAGATTGGTGAAGAAATAGTTCAATCACAATGAAGTAGATGTGCAGGATTGACTCCCATAGTCCCCAGTCCTCAACCCAATTGAACACTTGTAGGTAGAGTAGAATAATAAGCTGTATGCATACCTCAGTGAGTCGACCAGTATGCACCAACAGTGGGAGCGTGTTGAAATGACCTGAGATCAGATTTTGATTGAGAAATGCTTGAGTCTGATCGAGAGCGTCTCCAGAAAGGTTCAGGCAGTGTTGAAAGCCAAATGCGGATTTACAAAATGCTAAACAAATAATGCAATTTTTAATTTAGATTTTTAGGAGCAAAACAGTAACAATGCAGTGACATGAGAAGAATTAAGTGCTAAGTAGTTAAGAGAATCTAATTTATGTATGAGATAGCCAAGATGATTGTCTATCAAATGAAGATAGTCTCACACTCAAAGCTGTAGTTATAGATCTGAAAATAAGGAGCGCTGATAGTGTAACACCAAAGTGATCAGTGGGGTATATCTGGAAAATATACACTCACCTGGATCAGTTGTGACAGTCACAACCACTAGTGCGCATGAGATAATGGCGTCTGCTGCAGCCCCACGTGGATGAGCATACACAGAGACACTTGTTGTTGATGCACTGGTCCTGAGGAAGAGGTTTCACCTCGAAACACGTAGACCTATGAAATAAAAGAATACTCATCTTCATCAACATTATACGTCTTCATTTGGCTGATGCGCAGCATTAACCTTTTCTCTGCCCTATCTTGTGTACTCAAAGCTGTAGTGAATGTTGAGCTGTGGAGCCTGAAAGTAAAAGTCCAAAACATTGAAACCCTTTTGCTTGTCAGTGTATATAAGTATTGCAGGTTCTCTTCTTTCCAAACAGACTGAACAGCACTCCTGTTTTCAAAATGGTAGTTGATAGAGCATGTGGCAAGACCTGTCCAGTCTTTCAGCCTCCTCCAGTACAACTTTCACATAGTAAAATTGTTTTTTTTGAGAGGCTGATGAACGTGTCTAGGCACAATCTCCTCCGTCAACTGCCATTTTTAAAGCAAGAGAGCATGTGCAATATGGAAGTACCCTGCAATAACAAGTAGATGGCATTCCACAAAGAAGGTGATTTATTTTCATATACAGTAGATAAAGTGGACAACTCTTATAAAGATGTTGTCAGGTCTTCTAATGAATGACCATCTAGTCACTCTATGTGTTTGCAGACTTATGATTCCTTACAGATTGCATATGCTTGTTAAGATTCACTGGTATTGCTTAAGATGAGGGACTAAAAGTATTTGATTTGTGTACATTTGGTCTCATGCTGACTAGGCACGTATTGCTTCTCTCAATTTATTTGTATTAATTTAAGCCCATCATGTGTAGTCAGACTGTGATTGGAAGAATGCAAATCACATACTTGCGGTCATGTGACCGCCAGCTCTTACCGTCAAAAGGTGAATCTTGACAGCATGCTCTACACTGTCAGGATTTAGAAGTTTCATCAGAAGACCGGACAACCCTTTTAAATAAATAAATTACAATTTA
Organism: Anomaloglossus baeobatrachus; assembly: GCF_048569485.1. NCBI lineage: Eukaryota > Metazoa > Chordata > Amphibia > Anura > Aromobatidae > Anomaloglossus > Anomaloglossus baeobatrachus. The sequence continues at coordinate 165,038,154 of NC_134355.1, read as the reverse complement.
GAAATCTGGTGCAAACCTTTGGGCAGGTTGTCGATTATGTGAAGTATTTTCTAAAACACATCAAAATATTATCATTACAATTTTTTTCATTTAAATTATTTCTTTTCATAAAGCTAGACTAATCTAATATATAAAACTGAGTGTGTGTATGTATATGTGTGTGTGTGTGTGTATGTCCGCTAAAGGGATCTGCACCATTGCATTTACAATCACGAAATTTTGCACAGTCACCTCATTTGATTCAGGGAACGTCATTGACTATGTCTTGAGGGGAAAATATAACCCCGTACTTTACAGTTATTTGCCAAAAAACCTGCTTACATTAAAGTCAATGGAGCTGGAAGCTACAAGTCATTAATAAGCAATGAAGGACATTCTTAGTAGAAGACAGCTTATGTGTCAGTTAATATATCGGTAGAGACAGACACACAGAGACAAAGACACGCAGAGACAATACACACAGAGACAGAGACACACAGACACAGACACTAGTTTAACAAATCCCAAGCACACAATCAAAAACAACAGGGTAATGCAAAAAGTGGTTTTTTATTGTGCAAGCAGAAAGAAAATGCCACTACCAATTAAGCAAAGCCAAAGCAAAGCCAACGTTTCGGCCTTCACAAGGCCTTTGTCAAGGACTTGCGTTAATCAGAGAGTGACTGGTATAGACGGATTAAACGTCCGATAAACGAGCCAATGGTAGGGCGTTTTGCTTTTCAAGAATAACTTGCAAGAATCAAGGAGGCATAGTAGGTGAGTGGGTAGGTGGAAGAAGTGCCTTACAGAGCACAGGGGCATGGGGACAGGGTCCCAGAGGTGCAGACAGGAGGCATGCCTTGGCTTTGCTTTGGCTTTGCTTAATCGGTAGTGGCATTTTCTTTCTGCTTGCACAATAAAAAAACACTTTGCATTACCCTGTTGTTTTTGATTGTCTGCTTGGGATTTGTTAAACTAGTGTAACGCCCTTTTCCCTTAAGCACCTCCCCCATACCCGCAGTTGAGCCCAGCTCTACCCTGTACACAGACACAGACAGGCACAGAGACACACACAGAGACACAGACAAAGAGAGACACACAGCGAAACAAAGACAGAAACACAGAGACAAAGACACACACAGAGACAGACACAGTCAAACACAGTGACACACACAGATCGATACAGAGTCAGAGACACACAGACAGACACACACACACACACAAAGACAGAGACACACAGGAACTGATATAGAGACAGAGACACACAGACACATAGACACACACAGAAACACACACAGATACACACCCAGAGACAGAAAAATATACAGAGACAGAAACACAGACACACACAGAGGCACACAGAGACAGACACACAGAGTCACACACACACACACACACACACACACACACACACACAGACAGGAGAGTGTTTTGGCTTGCAGAGCCAGCAAGGGCACTGAGAAATCCAGGGAGCTGCAGAGTCTCCTGAGGATCTGGACCATCAGCAGGTGCCACTGAACGGAGCAGTTCCTAGGACCTGGCCGGTGAGCCCAGTGAGAGAATCTCCCTGGACATCTGGACTCGAGGGAGCCAGATTTACAGCCTGCAGAGCTAGCAGCAGGTAAACTCCAAGAAAGGGGCTTATGTGACTAACAGAGTGCTCCCCAGGACCATGCAATTATTCAGCCTACACACACAGAGACAGGGATACACAGAGACACACAGACAGGGACATACAGAAACAGCAACAGGCACAGAGACAGACACACAGAGACACATGAACAGAGAGAGACACACAGAGACCGAGACATACACAGAGACACACACATACAGAGACACACAGAGACGCACAAAGAAACAGACACACAGAGACAGAGACACACAGACTGATACAGAGGCAGAGCAGAGACACACAGAGGCAGAGACACACAGAGACTAAGACACACACAAAGAGACAGAGACAGACACAGAGACACATACGGAGACAGACACACAGAGACACAGACACATAGAGACACAAAGAGACTGAGTTACACAGACAGACACACAGATACACAGACAGAGACACACAAAGACACAGACAGAGAAACACAAAGACACAGACACACAGAGACAGAGACACGTAGAGAACAAGACACACACAGAGACAGACAAAGACAGTAACACACAGAGACATACACACATAGAGACACACACAGAGACAAAGATACACAGAGACAGACACAGAGATAGGGACACACAGATACAGAAACACACAGAGAGAGGCACACACAGAGACACACACAGAGATAGAGACACACAGACACAGAAAGAGATACAGAGAGGGAGACAAACAGACAGAGAGGGTGACAGACAGATAGTGAGACAGACAGAGAGGGAGACAGACAGGCAGCGAGGAATTCAGAGAGTGGGAGAGAGGGAGAGGGAGAGAGACAGAGAGACACTTAGTTGCTATCCTGGGCAACACTGGGTACTACAGCTAGTCTAATACAGTATATAAAGCTGAGTATATGCCCACTAAAGGAATCCGCACCATCACATTTACAATCACAACATTTTGCACAGCCACCTCATTTGACTCAGGGAACGTCATAGACAATGTTTTGAGGGAACATTTTAACCCCGCACTTTACAGTTATTAAAACTTTAACTTTCTGTTTGGATGTGTGAGGTAATATATTGGCTGTTTTGACAGTTAGCCTGTATATTTATTCGTGGCCTATGTCAACCAATCACAGATCTGCTTCTTTTGCTACTGGTCATTAATAGGAGCTCTGATTGGTTACTATAGTATAAAGAGTTTATGTGTCAGTTAATATAATTTCGGTTGTGAGAGGGAAAGTGGGAGACAGGAAGAGAGGGAGAGTGGGAGATAGGGGGAGTGGGAAAGGGAGAGACTCAGTTACTATCCAGGGCAATGCAGGGTACTACAGCTAGTTATAATTATCATTCCCTGTCATTGGTCCATGTAAAACATGGCGGCAATCAGCCAACAAAGAAAATGCATGTGCCATTTTTGTATTGATACTAATGGTGGTAGAGATAGACGTCTGAGGGGCCCCTTGCACACTACGACATCGCAAGCTGATGCTGCGATGCCGTGCGCGATAGTCATGCTGCAATATCATGGTGATAGCTGGCGTAGCAAACATTATCGCTACGCCAGCTTCACATGCACTCACCTGCCCTGCGACGTCGCTCTGGCCGGCGACCCGCCTCTTTATTAAGGGGGCGGGTCGTGCGGCGTCACAGCGACGTCATACGGCAGGCGGCCAATAGAAGCGGAGGGGCGGAGATGAGCGGGACGTAAACATCCCGCCCACCTAATTCCTTCCTTCCTTCCTTCCTTCCTTCCACATAGCTGGCGTGAGCCGCAGGACGCAGGTAGGAGATGTTCCTCGCTCCTGTGGCTTCACACACAGCGATGTGTGCTGCCGCTGGAACGAGGAACAACATCGTAACATCGGTCATTCCCAATTCATGGAAATGACCGACGCTACACCAATCATGAGATCACCATCAAATAATTTCGTTGACTGCTAATTAGGGCTCCAAGATGAAAGCTGGAATCTGAAAGACTTGCTTGGGGCAAACCCCCCTTGTCTTTTACTAACCCTAAATCAGCATATCAGACATGTATGTCTTCCATGGAATTAAAAAGCCCTTTTGTAGATCCTGAAAAGCAGGCTGCTAGTAATGAATGCATAGAGTTGTTATTTACAAAGCAAAGAGAAAAGAAACAATGTATCTAAGCACAAAGACATTTAATTCCCCCAAAAATATGTGTATTGCATTTCTTCCTCACTATATATCATCATAATTAATCACTAAATCATTATTTATTAAAACCACACAAAACAACTCAACAAATGTTTCTTTTGAAGCCGACCAACGTTTTGCTGCTGGAATAAATGATGTAATTAGCAGATGAAATTTGGATGCAATGAATCAAGTCTGAGAGGCATATTTCTTCCCCTCCAATCTTTGATTTTTTTTTTTCATAATTTATTCTTTCTATAGAGAATCCAACACATTGAACAAGAGTTCTGTGATGACAGAATAGTCTGTTGTGTGTTTGTAATTATTCTATGGGTGCATACAGTGTGTGAAATACGGAACCGACAAATGAAGTGTCAAAATATAACCTATATTACATGACATTCTGGTCATTTGCCTTGTTAAATATTTGTTTACTACTGTAATCACAATAAATTTGTACTTTTTCCAGAGAAGTAAACATGTTATATGAAAATGTTTCCATTTTTAGGAACCAGAGTGACACCCCTTTTGGACATTGAATTGGCCAAGACTTTATGAAACAATTATATCTATCTATAAGGCAGCTACAGTATTCCATTAGGCTAGTTTCACACTTGCGTTGAACGGTATCCGTTGCATTGCGTTGTGTGATGGCTGCAACGGATGTGTTGCATATAGTGGCACAACGGATGCAACGGATGCTGCAAAACAACGGAATCCGTTTTGATTTTTTTTTTTTTTTTTTTTACAGTTTTACCGGTGGCAGACTATTGTGAACGATCAGCTGATCGCATCCAGTAGCCGGCCGCTGGGTGATTAGCTGATCGCTCCCTGCAGCCGGCTGCCGGGTGATCAGCTGATTGCTCCCAGTAGCTGGCCGCCGGGTGATCAGCTAATCGCTCCCTGCAGCCGGCCGCCGGGTGATCAGCTGATCGCTCCCAGTAGCCGGCCGCCGGGTGATCAGCTGATCGCTCCCTGCAGCCGGCCGCCGGGTGATCAGCTGATCGCTCCCTGCAGCCGGCGGCCGGTCGCTCAGCTGAGCGCTGTCACTTGCCGACGGCCGGGCGCTCAGCTGAACGTTCGGCCACCGCAAGCCAAAATAAAGTTTGTGATTTTAAAAAAAAAAAAAAAGAGCATGCGTAGTGAAATCCAGAGGATTCCGCTGCTCAAAACAACGTTACATGCTGCGTTCCTCCCGCTGGGTGGAAGCAACGGAGCGTCGCCCAGCGGAAGCAACGCAGGTCCTTTTGGTACAATCCGTCAACCATACAAGTCTATGGGAAACAGCGGAATCCGTTAACGGATTCCGCTGTTTTCCAAAAGGGCGGATTGTAACGGAAGGAAAATAATGCAAGTGTGAAAGTAGCCTAAGTTAAATTAAAGTAAACAAGAGATAAACATGCTGCTGGGTCAACAATGGGACACCTATCATTGAGGACCTTTATAAAGGGAATCTATCACTAGATTTTAGCATCTGAAAGCAGCATAATGTAGAGGCAAAGTCCCTAGATCCAGTGATGTATCAATTACTGGGCTACTTGCTGTAGTTTTGATTACTGTTTTATGTGCCATAGAGCTTCCAGTTTTCTGAATGTTGGGCTCTGTATAGCGCCTACACTCATGATTGACTGCTTTCTGTGTACACTGCTCATAGCCATAATGCTGATATTCAGTGGTGGGGGCAAAGTTTTACACAGCTCATGAACATGGAGGACAACATGGTAGGAGGTTTATTTGTCCTCCTGTGATCATTTTTATCAAAACTACAGCAAGAAGTTTAGTAAGTGACACATTGCTGGAATCAGAGTGTCTGCCTCTAGGTTGTGCTTCTCTCGAATTAGGTGGCACAAATCTGGTGCCAGATTCCCATTAGGACTGACCAAATGAAACACCTTGGAGCTATGTTACAAACATTTATGGATATGTCACACAATCACTGTGGCCAATCAGCAGCCTCTTCACCTTCCCTTCCTTCAAACAAATCAGACATCTGGAGGAAGTGAGACAGCAGCCGCAGCTCTGACTTTTTTCAGATGTCAGTTTCCGCAGGATAGGACAGTGAAGGAACCGCTGATAGGCTGCAGGCATCATGTGTCATAATGTCACAAGAGCCCCAGGAGAATGAGTGCCAACACCCAGTGTTGCCAACTTGACTTTTAATTTTTTTCTGGACAGCTTACTAAAAATGATTTACAAACAATGTGGATTACACCCATGCAAGCTATTCCTACAATGTTTGCTGTTTTAGCTTTTTTTAAAGGATAAATTATTTGATGCTTTCTGCTAATAGTTTTGATTTAGCTTTCATGCTGCATTTCTAATATTCTAAATCCAATCAATATTTGGTGTGACCACCCTTTGCATTCAAAACAGATCAAGGCATCAATTTTCCTAGTTACACATGCCACAGTTTTTGATGGACATCAGCGTACAGACAGCATGTAGACTTGTGCAAATCCTCCTGTCTTCATATAGTCCTACTCAAACTCAATGATGTTGTGATCAGGCGTCTGTGGAGGCTATATCATGACTTCCAGGACTTCTTGTTCAGTTTTTTGCCAAGTACAGTTATTAAAGGTGTTGTCCAGTCTTCTGAGGACAGTCTGCAATAACTGCATGTGACCATTGACTTCTAATCCTTATATCATGCGATGCACATGCTGACAGGATTGCTGGTGTGAGCAATTTCCATACATTCGGACACACACCAAAAATACATGCTCGTCTTCTCTCAATTCATTTATGTTAAGAAAAGTCTGGCACATTTAGTTGGAATATGGCTTGAAGCAGGCAAATACTTGCAATCAAGTGACAATGCTGGTGAATCTTGACAGTGTGCACCAATCCTGACAACTTGTTTAATGATATTGATTTTATGTTTAGGGTTATTGTACCATTACAGAATAAATTTGGAGGCAATTATCCCCCTCCCTGATAGAATTGCATCATGATAGATAAATATCTGCCTGTATTTCTCAGCATTGAGGACAACAAGAAGTGGACAATGTTGAGACCCATAAAAGCAGTGTTCGGTCAAATAACCTTAGTGCACCACATGAAAGACTGGCTCCTTTTGAAATCAGAAGATTTCCATCAGCTCAGAACTGGCAACAGCCAATGGTAACCAGCTGTACCCATCTACTATTTGAAAAAGCCTGGCAAAAAGTGGTCTTCATTGAAGAGATGCGACCAAAAACTTGCCTTACACAAGGCTCTATTTCAGCTTTGGACTGAAAACAAATTGAGGGAGACAAAAAGCGCAGATAGAGTCTGGTATGTGCGCACGTTGCTTTTTACCTGCTTTTTATCTGCTTTTTACCTGCTTTTTTGCTGCTTTTTCTTCTGCGCTGTTTAATGCCAAAATGGATGTGTTCTTCTATTCAAGCAAAGTCTATGGGAATTTGGGTTTCTTGTTCACACTATGTTGTTCAAAATGCTGCCTTTTTGTGGCAGAACTTTGGTCAAAAACTCAGCTTTTCAAAGAAGCAACATGTCAATTGTTTTTGCCATTTGGGTTTTGCACTGCAAAGCTGAGTTTTTGACCAAAGTTCTGCCACAAAAAGGCAGCATTTTGAACAACATAGTGTGAACAAGAAACCCAAATTCCCATAGACTTTGCTTGAATAGAAGAACACATCCATTTTGGCATTAAACAGCGCAGAAGAAAAAGCAGCAAAAAAGCAGGTAAAAAGCAGGTAAAAAGCAACGTGCGCACATACCCTTACCCGAGTAGAGTAGTGGATATGATGGGATAACCTGTAGTAGTCGTGAAAGTCACAACCACTGTTAAAACGTGTACCAACGGCTGCTGCATCTACCCGGTGGAAGATGATAGATGCAGATCAAAGAAAGGGTTAAACGCTGCACTTACATTGAAGAAAATCCAAGACCAAATGGATAGGAATCGGGATCTTTATTCATCTACGCATTTCAGAGATTATTTTCCTTCTTCAGTATCAAAAATCACATTGGGATAAACAGAGAAGGTATACAGTGCCTTGCGAAAGTATTCGGCTCCCTTAAATATTTCAACCTTTTACCACATTTCAGGCTTCAAACATAAAGATAAAAATGTTAATGTTATGGTGAAGAATCAACAACGAGTGGGACACAATTGTGAAGCTGAATGAAATTTATTGCTTATTTTAAACTTTTTTAAAAAATAAATTTACTTAAAAGTGGAGCGTGCAATATTATTCGTCCCCTTTAAGTTAAAAATTCAAGGGAGCCGAATACTTTTGCAAGGCACTGTAAATATACCCAGGGTAACTGATTCTTTGTGTGTGTGTGTGTGTGTGTGTGTGTGTGTGTGTGTGTGTGTGTGTGTGTGTGTGTGTGTGTGTGTGTTTGCTGCCATATGCATAGAGTTCACAGTTTGCATTCAACATCAGACACAAAACATACAAAATTAGAGAAAAATCTAAAATCAGTCTAAAATTCATCTACAGTTTAAAATTCAAAAGTTTAAAATTATGTCTTTTGTCTCATTTTAGATGTGTTTTAAACTGTGAACTCTATCCATGTGACAGAACACACACACACACACACAAGAAAAGCATTAATTACCCTGGGTGTATATATACCTCCTCTGTTTGTGCCTGTATCCCAATGGGATTTTTGGTCCTGAAGAAGGAGAATAATCTCTGAAACACGTAGACGAATAAAGATCACAATTCTTATCCATTTGGTCTTGGATTTTCTTCAACGGAAGTTCAGCGTTTAACCCTTTCTTTGATCTGCACCTATCATCAACTCTAAGTCGAAATGTAAAATATATGGCTGTAACAGAAGGTAGTTTGTCGCCGAAGGCTTTGTTAGCAGTACTATCATGCGTGTACCTTACAAGTTTAAAGCTGCATTTCTGAAAATGGAGTTGGAAATTTTTAATTTTCTTAGATGTACAGGAAGATATGTGTCCCTTATGCAGTATAATCAGGGATGCATCTCATTGGTTCTAAATTTATTCTGCAGCAGAACGATGACCCCAAACATACAGACAATGTCACTATGAACTATTTTCAGTGTAAAAAAGAACAAAGAGAGATGATATCGCCCCCACAGAGCCCTGATCACAAAATCATCAAGTCTATGAGATATTCCACAAAGAAACAGACGTATTGCATCTACATCCACAAAAGATCGGTTGTTAGTTCTTCATGATGTTTCGAAAAAAACTCCCTGTTGAGATCCTTCAAACACTGAGTGCAAATGTACCTAGAAGATTTGATGCTGTTTTGAAGGCAGAGGGTCACATCATATATTGATTTGTTATATAACTATTTTTTTGTTCATTCCCTTTGCATTTTGCTAATTGATAAAAATGAACTTAATACTTCTATTTTTGAAAGCATTCTTACTTTGCAGCATTTTTTCCACGTATGCCTAAAACGTTTGCATAGTACTCTATAGAATTGTGTTTTTTGCACATCATGTGCTCATTTATTAAAATGTATTTGTATACAACCATTTTTCAGCCTCAGAAGAATTGCTGAAATGAGAAAGAGGCAGCAGTCACAAAATGAAGAAACTTCGACGGTACCACAAGCTCCTGGAGGGAACCAAAGGCCGAATACTTGCTGCTTCTGCTGGTGCTGTTGTTGCAGCTGCTCATGGTATGTCTTGCAGTATATTTGCTACCTTAGATGATACAGGTAAATAAAATAAAGTAAAGCTCACCATTGCTCTGAATGAATGACTGAATATAATATAAATACATATATTATACGTATATGTTATCTGCTATCTACCTGAAAAAGACAATGTGTGCACATACCCCAATGCGTATACTCGTGACAAAATTATTGCAAAAAATTCTGCAACTTAAAGTCCATAAATCTAAATGGGGTTATTTCTGCAGCTTTGCGTTTCTGCCTGCCCCTTTCAGATAATTGGGATGGTCATAGATATTTCTGAACAAAGCTGCCTCCTGTAAAATTTATACATCATAAGGCAAAAATTACAGGGAACCTGTTATCTAATTAATGCTGCCTAAATAACATTTGAAGCTAGGTATATTTTCTCTTAAATTCTCTGCCATAGAAAATATAGATACAAAACACCAGTGACCATGGCCAGAGATGAGACTAGTACTACACTCACCTCAGCCGAATTTCCCAGTACAGCTGTAGGCAGTTTACTGCTCTTGCATTATAGGAAAGATCTGTCAATCACTTTAAGCAGCGCTAGGAAAAGCTGGTGGGGAGGCGCTGGACTAGTCTCCTATCCGGCTATGGTTCCCGGCTGGATCTTATATGTCTGACTGTATGTCATCACTAGCTTTCCCTCTGATTTACTAGTTCCTTGGAGATGTTCTAGAAATAGTGACTTGATTCTTCTGTGCAACAGAACATTTGAGCTCAAATGCTAAATACACTATTTAAAGGAGGCATTTGTCTATTTTGATCAAAAGTGCACTGGACTAAAATGTACCAAATTCAAGCATCGGAGCCAGAAATGTACCCCAACTATGAGCAGATTTGTCTCTATATTTACACTATTTTCTGGTGTATATTTTACTGTGAATCAGATATAGGTATATATATATATATATATATATATATATGCAGTATATATAGCTGATATCGGCTGTGTCCTCTTTCGCTAAGTCCAGTCACATTACACTGGCAGGACATACAGTATGCACACCAAAAAGTTGTAAAATATTTGCACAACTATATGTGCTGTATTAAACAATTAAGACTGTTAAATAATGGTGCAAAAAATGCTAGTGGGCCAATGTAGGCTTGATCGATTTTCCTACAGAGCGTTCATCCATCAAATTGCCATCGCAAGATCAAGCTTAAGGCAGTTAAAAGAAAGAAGACTTTTATATATCAGCTTTTGGCCTCCAAATCTTTGGTAAATTCCCACGAGGCTTTTTTAGGATTAGTTTGGAAGCCCTTTAGATGCACATCACATCAGCTACTGAGAAAGGTGAGGGGGTATATGTTTACGATTGTCATGGATGCATAAGACAGTTGGCTCTAATGGCGAAATGTTTTTATTTGGTCTTTTCTCTTTTAAAATGTTAAAAAATATTATACCTGACCACACTGAAGTTATTTAGCTTAAATTCTAAAAATTTACCTTGTTGTCTATAGCAAACAATCAAACCACAGCTATGATTCTTTAACTTTTCTGGGATAATATAAGCTGCAATATGATTAGACTACGAAGCAATCTTTTTGCATTTCAACAATTTTGATAAATAAGTGCAACAAAAAGTTTCATGATTACTCTGGGATAGCAGAGAACTGGGGCCCCTAAGCTTTCCCTCAAGCTAAGGGGTCCTATGATATCTCAGGGATACCCCTAATGGTAGGGATGCCCGAGTCTGCTTCCTGGCTCTGCTCCTGACTAGTCCTGATGTAATTCCCCCTGCCCCGAGAGATGGATGGGACATGAGTGTAATGAAGTCACAGATATAGACAGACAAGGGAAACTTAGATTCTGTCACACAGCATGCACACACACATAGGTAAAGACAATCAAAGATATTCAGAAGGAAACACACAAGAGTTGGAAGACAGCTACAAAAAACAGGGGTAAACTTCCACAACCACAGCAAGCAAATAGTATAACTTTCACCAGACAATCTGGGACACCACACCACATAGACTGACATAGACACTATAGCTGGCATGGGTAGAAGATTTCATCCAGATTAAGTAAAAGGGGAGCAGATGTGATTGGCTTCCCCACCCCATGTGATCACAGGAACCTAACAAGCAGACTAGGAAAGATTAACTCCCATTAGTTAGGAGGACACCCGGCGAGCGACGAAACACACAGGGTAGACTAGGAAAACAATACAACGGTTAGCCCTTGCGCCAGGGGAGGTGAGCAAGGTCAGGTTCTAGCACTCACTTGAGGCTGAACCCCGCACTCCCTAATGTCCCCATGCACCGATCACATGCCTAAGCTCTCGCTGACCCTAAATTCACCCTGGCTAGTGAGGGTCAGCGAGACGTTAGTACAATGAGACAACACGAGATAGGAAAGATAATGGGTGGGGAAAGACACAACAAAAAGCACTCCAAAGTTTCTTCAGTAAGGAACTTTGTATCTGCAATAGAAACGACACCACAGCTATGCAGGTATGAGCTCTTTCAACATCATCAGCATAAGTATGAGCTGTAGCCGGCATACGGAAGAGTGAGGAGTGTATATTTATAGCAGAAGGGAGTGGATGCAGCTGAGATTATAACTACCTGTTAGATCACTGCATGATAGAAATTAACCTTAACCCCTTCAGTTCCAGATGGAATTAAATACTCTCCAACTCAAGGTAAATGGTGAGCAGGCAATAAAGTGAATCTGCCATCCACAATGCGCTCTGACCTTCTGAACCTAGATTGCCCCAAGATCATATCAAGCCATGCCAATCTCATGACAATTGAGCTCTGGAAACTACAGATCTGTAAGGTTTACTTGTATCGTGGGCAAAATCTTTGAGGATTTTCTGAGAAATGCTATCTGGGAGTTACTCAATAAAAATAACCTGATAACTCAGTATAAGCATTTTTTATGAGAGAAAAATCCTGTGAAAATAAACTTTGTATCTTCTACAAAGAGGTAAGTCATAGGAGCAGAAGAACAGAATTCAATGCAGTGATGGATTCATGACATAAAGGAAGACAAAGAAAACAGTTTTTTAAGTCAGCTCACCAGTCAAACAGTAGTGTAAGTCCAAATCCCTTGTGATCCACGCCCGGAAAGGTAGAGGCCACCGCAGGTACAATACACAAAGAAAAAGAGATGTTCCAGCGAAGATTCCACATTTGGGAACATACTGTATGGGGATTCTTCGCTGGAACATCTTTTTCTTTAATTGCTTCTTGTCTTCCTTTAAATAATGTACCTTGTTTGGTATTAGGACATCTACATGTAGCTGGTTTCTAGCATGGATTCTGTCATTTTACTGGAAAAAATATTCAGCATGTCGTGTTATATTTTCTTACCAATTAGCTGCAGCAGACGATACCGTAGCAGATGTCTGCTGCAGCTAATCAGTAAGATCAGCTGTTCTCCAGTCCTGTTGTGACACCGCGCGCACTCCCGCTGTCACAACGAGATCTGAAGAAGCGAGGGCGCATGTTCCGCCCTTTCAGACACCATACTGTGTAATGCGGGCTTCAAAAACATGGCGCCGGAGATAAGTGCTATGCGCAGGCGTCAACTCTGACACCGTGTAACTGATGAGAGAAATTTGCATACAGCCAGAGAGAGGGAGGAACAGGCGGTGGGGGGAGGGGGGCCGGGAATCATGTGCATAACCCTTCCCGGATATTATCTGGAAAGTTGCACACTTCAATCAAAAAGTAGATGAATTTTCAAACTTCATAAACTTGGATTTCACAGCCTAAACATCCAAGCTGCCCACTAATGGTATGTACAGCCTGTGCCTGATAGTGCCAGTACTGCACTGGCTGCACCTTATATACCAAAATCCTGATGTTTGGTTCCCTTTAAGAGTAGTAGGGCAGTGGACCTCTCTGCCTCACAATGTTGTGACAGTTGATTCAATGTCAAGTTCAAGCAGGGCCTGAATGCCTTTCTTGAAAATTCTCATCATGTCCGGCCCTAGAAGTGTGCGATTTTTGCACCAGCCTCCACATTTCAATTGCACTGCTGATCTCTACTTATGTCCCATGTGGTTAACCTACACCATTTCCTTCATTGATATGGGAATTTGGAAAGGGAGGGCCATCTTCTGACTGCTTTTAGTGGATGCTTCTGTGCATACAGTACAGTGGCATGCAAACGTTTTGGCACCCCTGGTCAAAATTACTGTTATTGTGAACAGATACAAAAAAAACTTGACACACCAAAATGTAACGTTTCGACTCCTATATTTGGGTCTTCATCAGACACAATAGATTCTTGGGTAGGAATATACCTTTAAGATGATGACACTGTCAAAATCACCGTGAGATCTATAGATAAATCAGACCGCTGTTCTGTATAGATGAAATGGCGCTGTGTTGCAGAACATCTTACGTGCAGGGAGGAGAGCGCATATTTCTACTCAAGAATCTATTGTGTCTGATGAAGGGGACCCAAATGAAGGGGTTAAAAACGTTACTTTTTTGTATTTTTTGGATTGCTGGTATAATAAATTTTTTATATTAATTTTGATGTGCCAAGGTTTTTTGTATCTAATGATGGGTTTGAACCATTCTTGAACACTCATAATTTCAAGTGTGCCATAAACCTTATTCTACTTGTTATTGTGAACATTTAAGTAAATTAAAGATTAAATATTCTCTAGAAGGCATAATGTTAAAGATTACACATTTCCTTTGTATTTTAGGAAATAAAAAAAAAATGTAATCTTTTACATTTTAAAAATTACAAAAAGGAAAATGGGCAGATGAGAAAGTTTGGACACCCTTGGAGATTTCTACGTTAAGATAACTTTGACAAAAGTTTTAGACCTTAAATAACCTGTTAAGGTTATTGCTTGGATCAAGCGGCGAGCGGGGGTGCATCCAAGGGTGAGGTGGACCCACTGCACCACAGGGGGTACCAGGACCTACCTAGGCAAGGGAAGGGCGAAATCCAGGGACTGTGGCAGCTGAGCCATGGCTAGGTAACAGCATGACAGGGGACAGGCTAAGGTCAGAAAGGACTGGCACGGACACAGTACAGTTCAGGAACGGATCAGAATTAGGCTGGGTCCAGGACACAGGAACATACTATGAACTCAGGAAGGACAGATCAGGGATTCAGGCTGGTCCCAGGACACAGGAACTCATGCAGGGCAGATCAGGGATACTGGCTTGTCCCAGCCACAGAAACAGACGGGAACAAAGGACAGCAGACGCTGGAACAGGACAACAGACACTGGAAGTAATCAGACTTCACATCGGGCAAGACTCCAGACATCAGGCAGAGGTCCTCACACACCCAACATGAAGCAAGGCACCACACATTGGGATAGGGTTCGTCAGAAACCAAACATTGGGCACAGCTCCACACATAGGGCAAAAGTCATCAGACACCGGACATCGAGCACAGCTCCACACATCAGTCAGAGATGGTCAGACATTGAATATAGGGCAAGGCTCCAGGTATCAGGCAGAGGTCGTCGGAAACCGCACAACAAGCAAAGCTCCAAACATCGGGCAGAGGTGGTCAAACACCAGATATCAGGCAAGGCTCCAGACATTGCGCAGAGATCTTCAGTCACCAGACATCGGGCATGGCTCCAGGCATCAGGCAGAGGTCGTCAGACACTGGACACTAGGCAGGGCTCCAAACATTGGGCAGAGGTCTTCAGACACTAGACATCAGGCAAGGCTTCAGACATCGGGCAGAGACTGTCAGTCACCAGGCATGGCTCCAGGCATTAGGCAGATGTCGTTGAACATCGGGCACAGGTGCAGCCACAGCAGGCGTAGACCGCAGCAGGACGGCGCAGGCACAACAGGCATGGACCATAGAAGGGTGGTGTTGGCACAGACTGCAGCAGGTCTTTGCAGATGCAGCAGGGCGGTCAGGCACAGCAGGCGTGGACCACAGCAGGGCTGCGCAGGCATTGGGGGCGCAGACTGCAACAGGGCGGTTCAGGGATAGATTGCAGCAAGGTTGGTCAAGTTCAGCAGGCGTGGTGTTACGGTTGCTGTGGCTCTGGAGACTATGTCCGGATTTCTTGCTACTGCACATGTGCAAGCGCTGGAGACTAAGTCCTATCTTGGAGCCATTGCACATGTGCGGGTGACATCATCGCTGACACGAGGTCAGATGTCTCTGACACCTTCTAAGCTGATTGACCACTGGTCATGTGCTTGTGACACGTGGTCACATGTCTCTGACACCTTCTATGCCGATTTGTCGCTGGTCATGTGCTTGTGACGCTTTGCTCGGTGATAGGCCAGCGTGACGTCATTGCTGTCATTCTGGCAGCGGATTGGCTCTGGTGTCCTCCATCTTGGATGAGGCACAGAGTCTATATAAGACCCTGACGCACGCCGCCCGGCGCTCAGTCCTCTTGGTTCATGTATGAGGGTAGACGCCCTGTGCACGTCCCTCTAGGCATCTCTCTGTCTATGTTAGGTGAGCGCTACCGGCAGGGTAGCGTTCTTATACCTTACAGCTTCGGCTGCAGTCCGTATCCTTACCTCTTAGTGGAGCGGACATAGGCAGGTGCCTGAGGCACATGGTCCGGCTGGGCCTTGTGATTCTACTCGTAGGTGGACGTTGCCGCTAGGGTAACGTTCCTTATACTGCGTCTGGCAGTTGTTCGTATCCTCGCACACTAAGGGAGCGAACAGAGGTAGGAGCTTTGTGCGGCTTATGCTGCTGTCCGTCTCTTTTGCACCACTAGAAGAGCGGACCTAGGCAGGTGCCATATCTAGTGGTATGTGTCCTCGCACACTAGTGGAGCAAACGCAGGTAGGAGCTTTGTGCAGCTTACGCTGCTGTCCGTCTCCTGGCACCACTAGAGGAACGGACCTAGGTAGGTGCCATTTAACACTTACTGCTTTTGTCTCTGTGATCTTTAACAGAGACCATTCCACATACCCTCCAAGTAAGGGAGGAATTGCTTTATTTTCTAATTATATTCCTCTGTGAGTATAACAGAGGTATTGCACTCTGCA
Organism: Anomaloglossus baeobatrachus; assembly: GCF_048569485.1. Classification (NCBI taxonomy): domain Eukaryota; kingdom Metazoa; phylum Chordata; class Amphibia; order Anura; family Aromobatidae; genus Anomaloglossus; species Anomaloglossus baeobatrachus. The sequence goes on along the minus strand of NC_134355.1, from coordinate 165,021,814 downwards.
CTTGTGCTATTATTTTTTACAGTGGCACACTTATATACCCCTTATCCTCTGCCATAGTCTGCAGCAGAGTCTTTGCACGGTGGACCCTGACTGTCTGACATTCCTTTAGGTTTTATTATCAGACAGCCCCCCGTAACATTAGGACTGAGCCAAGGGTCTGGCAGTTATGGCAGAATATCAGCAGTTACACCGTTACATACAAGTACTTGAGTCGCGGCTCAAGAGTATAGAGGATAAACCTCAGACCATGGTGACATCTGCACATGATCCTCGACTTGCTCTGCCAAACAGATATTCTGGCGATGCCAGATCATGTCGTGGTTTCATTAGTCAGTGTCAGATACACCTAGAGGTCAACTCTTCTCGCTTCTCTACGGAGAGGTCCAGAGTAGACTTTATCATCTCCTTACTTCAGGACAAAGCCTTAGAATGGGCGACTCCCTTATGGAAGCGCTCTGATGTGGTTACTCTGAGACATCAAGACTTTCTTGATGCTCTTAAAGCGGTATTCATGGGTCTGCAGGTTACCCATGATGCGGCCCTGAGACTCTTAGATCTATCTCAGGGTTCGTTATCCACTAGTTCTTATGCCATTGCTTTTAGAACTCTGGTGACAGAACTAGATTGGCCAGAGAAGGTGTTGATTCCTATCTTCTGGAGAGGGTTGGCAGGCTATGTCAAGGATGCCCTTGCTACTCGTGAGGTCCCTGCTTCTCTGGAGGACTTGATCACAGTAGCAACGAGGATCGACGTACGCCATAGGGAACGTAGACTCGAGGTCTCTTCCTCATGCCCTAAGCATCGGGCTATTCCAGTTGTTGATGGTCCACTACCATCTTCCTCAGCATCTGAAATATCTCCCACTCCTATGGAGTTAGGTCATACGTCCTCCAGACTACGCAAGTCTGGTCCTCCTATATGTTACGTATGTCGTCAGGCTGGGCACTATGCCAACAAGTGTTCTAGTCGTCAGGGAAACTCCCAGGCCTAGTAACCATTAGAGGGGGGTTACTAGAGACGTCTTCTGCACCCTCTAAGTGTAGTATCCCAGGTCAGCTCTCATTCTCTGAGAATACATGGCCTATTATGGCTTTTGTGGATTCCGGAGCTGACGGGACTTTTGTGTCCTCAGGATTTGTAAAAGGACACAATAGTCCCTCTATCATGTTAGAGGCGCCTATTCCTGTCCATGTTGTTAATGGGACTATGTTGTCTGACTCCATTACATTGAGGACAGTTCCCTTGCGCCTTTCCCTGCCTCAGGGTCACATAGAGGAGATTTCTTTTCTTGTTTTGCCTGAGGGTATAGACGACGTCCTTCTGGGTCTCCTATGACTTCGGACTCATGCTCCTCACATTGACTGGGAGTCCGACAGCATTATTAGTTGGGGTTCGAAATGTCAGTCCCGATGTCTTCCCTTACCACCTAAGGTCGTTGCGGTTGCATCAACTGATCTCTCTCCCATACCTACCCCCTATTTGGATTTCGCTGACGTGTTCTCCAAACAGGGTGCTGAGGTTCTTCCACCCCATAGGCCGTATGACTGTGCCATAGACCTTATCCCAGGTTCGGTTCCACCTAAGGGCAGGGTTTACCCCCTGTCGATACCTGAGTCGGAGGCCATGTCGACCTATATAAGAGAGAGAGTTTAGAGAAGGGGTTTATTCGTAAGTCTGTCTCTCCCGCGGGAGCTGGGTTTTTCTTTGTTCGGAAGAAAGAGGGTGATTTGCGTCCCTGCATAGATTACAGGGGTCTCAACGCAATCACAATAAAGAACAAATACCCGTTACCTTTAATTTCGGAGCTCTTTGACAGACTGAGGGGAGCTCAAGTTTTTATGAAGTTGGATCTGCGGGGTGCGTATAACTTGGTACGAATTCGAGAGGGTGACAAATGGAAGACCGCTTTTAACACCCGAGACGGTCACTATGAATACCTCGTCATGCCTTTTGGTTTATTTAATGCACCCGCAGTATTTCAGGACTTCGTAAACGATGTGTTCAGGGATTTACTGTTATCCTCCGTCGTGGTGTATCTGGACGACATCCTGATTTTTTCTCCTGATCTGGAGACTCATCGTCAGGATGTCGTTCGTGTCCTTTCCCGTTTAAGGGAGCACTCTTTGTTTGCTAAACTCGAAAAATGTGTATTCGAGCAGTCATCCTTGCCTTTTTTGGGCTACATTATCTCACAAGAGGGTCTGGCTATGGATCCTGCGAAGCTCTCTGCTGTCCTGGAATAATGGTCCGAACCTCATTCCTTGAAGGCGGTGCAACGCTTCTTAGGATTCATAAATTATTACAGGCAGTTCATACCCCATTTCTCTACTTTGGTGGCCCCTTTGGTGGCCTTGATTAAGAAAGGTGCTAATCCAAAAGTCTGGTCTACTGAGACATCCCAGGCTTTTGAGGCAGTAAAAAAACACTTTTCAACTGCTCCCGTTCTTCAAAGACCCGATGAGAATAAGCCCTTCCTCTTGGAGGTTGATGCCTCTTCAGTGGGTGCTGGTGCGGTCTTGTATCAAAAGAACGGTGCAGGTAGAAAAAGGCCGTGTTTCTTCTTTCCTAAAACCTTTTCACCGGCAGAGAGAAACTATACCATTGGGGATAGGGAACTGCTCGCCCTGAGATTAGCCTTGGAGGAGTGGCGTCACTTGCTGGAAGGAGCGAAGCATCCTTTCCAGGTCTATACAGACCATAAGAATCTGACGTACTTACAAACCGCTCAACGTCTGAATCCTCGCCAAGCCCGCTAGTCCTTGTTTTTCTCCCGCTTTCACTTCTCCATCAACTATCTGTCTGGGAGTAAGAATAACAAGGCAGATGCTCTGTCTCGCTCTATGGTTTCTACCCAGGAAGAGATTGACGAACCTCGTCTTATCCTTCCCTCCAGGGTTTTTCATACGCTCTCCCCTGTGACGTTAGACCAAATCCCACCGGGCAAGACCTTTGTGCCGCCTGATCGACAGAATGATATACTGTCGTGGGCCCACACCTCAAAGGTGGGTGGGCATTTTGGTATTAGGCGGACACGAGAGTTACTGGAGAGGTGGTATTGGTGGCCACACTTAGCCAGCCACGTCAAGAGATATATCGGTTCCTGATACTCGTGTGCTCGTAACCGTCCATTACGGCAGAGACCGGCTGGGCTCTTGCATCCTTTACCAGTGCCAGATAGACCATGGGAGGTGGTAGTCATGGACTTTGTGGGTGATCTTCCGTGTTCACAGGGACATAGATTTGTGTGGGTCATTACGGACCATTTCTCCCGGATGGTTCATCTCGTACCGTTATCGAGAATTCCGTCTTCCAGGGTACTAGCCAAACTATTCCTCAAGCATGTCTTTAGGCTTCACGGGATGCCAGATCGTATCATTTGTGATAGAGGCCCGCAATTTGCTTCCCCTTTCTGGCGAGATCTTTGTAGCCTTCTGCAAATTGAGTTGAATCTCTCTTCGGCATACCATCCGGAGACCAATGGTTTCCATGATTATATACCTTCGACACTTTGTTGCTGAGAACCACGATAACTGGTCCTCCCTCCTACCCTGGGCAGAATTTGCCCTTAACAATTCGCTGGCTGAGGCCACTGGGCAGACACCATTCGTACTCAATAATGGGCAACACCCTAGGGTACCGGTACCGTTTCCCGCTGCTGCACCTTCTCCTCTTGTGGCCGACTGGGCAACTAATGCCAGAGAGGTTTGGGATCGGACTCAAGAGTCGATCCAAGCAGCTAAGGACCGTATGAAGACAGTGTCCGATCGGTTTCGTCGCCCGGCTCCTGTCTTTTCTCCAGGGGATTTTGTGTGGCTCTCTGCAAAACACGTGAAACTTAGAGTGAGCTCTGTCAAATTTGCTCCTCGCTTCCTGGGTCCTTATGAGGTTCTTCGACAGGTAAATCCTGTAGTCTACCAATTGAAGTTACCCGTCCATCTTAGGATCCATGACAAATTCCATGTTTCACTGCTGAAGCCGGCTATTTTACCTCACGCTCGTGAAGTGCACTCTCCTGCCTCTGATTCCTCTCGCTCTAGCTATGAGGTACGAGCCATAGTTGGTTCTAAGATGGTTAGAGGGCGCAGGTTCTTCTTGATAGATTGGGATAGCTATGGCCCGGAACATCGCTCATGGGAGCCTGAGGAGGCTGTCCATGCTCCCGATTTAGTTGCCGAGTACCTGCGTCGCCGGGAGGGGAGCCCTTGAGGGGGAGGTACTGTTACGGTTGCTGTGGCTCTGGAGACTATGTCCGGATTTCTTACTACTGCACATGTGCAAGCGCTGGAGACTAAGTCCTATCTTGGAGCCATTGCACATGTGCGGGTGACATCATCTCTGACACGAGGTCACATGTCTCTGACACCTTCTATGCCGATTGGTCGCTGGTCATGTGCTCGTGACGCTTTGCTCGGTGATAGGCCAGCGTGACGTCATTGCTGTTATTCTGGCAGTGGATTGGCTCTGGTGTCCTCCATCTTGGATGAGGCACAGAGTCTTTATAAAACCCTGACGCACGCCGCCCGGCGCTCAGTCCTCTTGGTTCATGCATGAGGGTAGACGCCCTGTGGCACGTCCCTCTAGGCATCTCTCTTGCATCTCTCTATGTTAGGTGAGCGCTACCGGCAGGGTAGCGTTCTTATACCTTACAGCTTCGGCTGCAGTCCGTATCCTTACCTCTTGGTGGAGCGGACATAGGCAGGTGCCTGAGGCACATGGTCCGGCTGGGCCTTGTGATTCTACTCGTAGGTGGACGATGCCGCTAGGGTAACGTTCCTTATACTGCGTCTTAGAAAAATATATATTTCTCTTTTCCCTGAAGAAGGAGACGGCTTATGTCTCTGAAACGCGTTGGATGCTGCAATAAAAAGAGATTTTAATTCAACATACATTCCGACAACAGTGGCTTCTTAGCGCGGCTAAAACCCGATTCTCATATATATGTGTGCATATATATATTTTTCTAATACGCTTCCCCGGGGCCGCTGCTTGAACCACGCGTACACTCATATGCTTTAAAAGGGGTTGTGACTGGCACAACCGCTCCAGGTGAGTGTATCTTTTTACATATATATACGGTTAATACCGGGTAAAACCCTATTTGCGCCTTTGTTTCCCCCCTTCCAGAAGTTTATACTGCGTCTGGCAGTTGTTCGTATCCTCGCACACTAGGGGAGTGAACAGAGGTAGGAGCTTTGTGCGGCTTATGCTGCTGTCCGTCTCTTTTGCACCACTAGAAGAGCGGACCTAGACAGGTGCCATATCTAGTGGTTCGTGTCCTCGCACACTAGTGGAGCGAACACAGGTAGGAGCTTTGTGCGGCTTACGCTGCTGTCCGTCTCTTTTGCACCACTAGAAGAGCGGACCTAGGCAGGTGCCATATCTAGTGGTTCGTGTCCTCGCACACTAGTGGAGCAAACGCAGGTAGGAGCTTTGTGCGGCTTACGCTGCTGTCCGTCTCCTGGCACCACTAGAGGAACGGACCTAGGTAGGTGCCATTTCACACTCACTGCTTTTGTCTCTGTGATCTTTAACAGAGACCATTCCACACACCCTCCAAGTAAGGGAGGAATTGCTTTATTTTCTAATTATATTCCTCTGTGAGTATAACAGAGGTATTGCACTCTGCACTTGTGCTATTATTTTTTACAGTGGCACACTTATATACCCCTTATCCTCTGCCATAGTCTGCAGCAGAGTCTTTGCACGGTGGACCCTGACTGTCTGACATTCCTTTAGGTTTTATTATCAGACAGCCCCCCGTAACACGTGGACCATAGAAAAACGGTCCAGACCCAGACCGCAGCAGGGCAGTGCAGGTACAGCAAGCGTAGACTGCAGCAGGGTGGTGCAGGCACAGCAGGCTTGGACTGTAGCAGGGTGGTGCAGGTACAGCAGACGTGAACTGTAGCAGGGTGGTACAGGAACAGCAGGCACACCAGACTTCAGGTTCAAAACACAAACAGGACTTTATTCACAGATACAGGACACAGCAGGGCTACATCAACAGGACACAAACTGGTACCAAGGGAATACATAGACATGACTAGTGCTGGATACAGACAGAACAGAATAACAAGGCAGGACCAACGCAGAGCTAGGTTAGGGAACCTAAAGCAGTGCTCGGCCCTGCCTATCAGGAAAGAGCAACTTTTATACCAGATGCCTCCCAGCCATAGGCAGGGAACACCAATTCAAGTTGTGCGCACCACCCCAATATAAGTGGGGAAGGTGAGCGTGCTTTATTCTTTAGCTAGGAACCCAGCACAAAAATCTCTGGGCCTGGGGCCCAGTGACCGAACACACGTGAACGGCCATACAGAACAGCAGAGGACCACACAACACGTGAGTGGCAATGCAGCAGAGCAGGGAACAGCGCAAGCAATCATAAAGGAAACTGCAATGTCCTTCTTCGACAGAGAGGCAAAAGGACGGGTAGTCTTTTGAAATGCATTGGAACTCTTTTGCAAGCAGCGGGTACCCATAGTGAGCCTGCTACAGTGCGTGATGTCACAGCATTTTCAAAGTATGCCGCTCTTTTACACAGTAGAGGTGCTGCCTGCATACCGACACTTCTTTCAAGACTCCAGGATGATAGGACAGGAGGATAAGCACACTCATCATCCACGGAGGCAGCCCTCTGCCACTCACCATCTGTACAAGCGCACAAGACTTTCTAAAGTAAGTGGTGCGCTCATCGCTATTCAATTAGGCTATAACAATGGCATCTGACTACATCACAATGTAGGTTTCCTCTGTTCCAGAACCTTGAGAATTTAACCTTTTAACCCTGTAACAGCTACAACAGGGGTATTTGATTACATAATGTAATGTGTGTTTCCTCTGTCCCAGTACCTGTTTTAAAATTAAAATATACTAGGGGAAACCAACCCTTTTGCAACAATAGACTTTCTTAATTGTTTTCAATTAGGAAATCAATTTACCTTTACAGATTATTCTGACTATTTAAATCCTAGGGGTCTTTATTTTCTATGAGCTTCTGTTTTTGTTCATATTGTCTGGGAAGCGCAGTGGCCCACCAACGATTACATCTGTAAAAAAGCAGAAGTTGAAAAGAGTATGGCTTCTACAAAGGGATAATGATACTAAACACAAGTCAAAATCCACAATAGACTACTTCAAAATTTGCAAGATGATGGTTTTACAATGGCCCTCACAGTCCCCTGATCTGAACATCATTGAAAATCCATGGCTAGACCTCAAAAGAGCAGTGCATGCAAGACGACCCAGGAATCTCACAGAACAGGAAGAATCCATGAAAATCCCTTAAATAAGAATTCAAAGACTCTTGGCTGACTACAAAAAGCATTTGCAAGCTGTGATACTTGCCAAAGGGGGTGTACTAGGTACTAACCATGCAGGGTGCCCAAACTTTTGTATTGGCCCATTTTCCTTTTTTGTTAATTTAAAAATGTAAAAGATTAAAATATTTTTTTTGCCTAAAATACAAAAGAGATGTGTCATCTTTAACTTTGTCTTTTAGAATTACTTAATCTTCAACTTGCTGTCACGGAAGGGAAGAGAGGCTATGCCAGCCATATAGGACAACACACAGGAAGGGGGAAGGAATGCCTTATAGCTAGGGAAAGGGGGAAGTGGTAAGCCCTAACAACAACCTTCAGCTCACCCTCACTGCCCTCACCCTCACTGAAACATGACGGCAATCACCAGAGCTCTGGTAGATAACAAAACACAAACACTTATTTGAGCGGCAGCAACCACAGAAGTCTCTGGTGCAACAGAAGACGACCTCTCCAGAGCTTAGCAAGTAACAAACTATAAGCCGCACCCAAACCACCCCAGGGTGAGGTTAATAAAGGAAGTCAGAGAATAGCAAATGAGAGGCAGGATGACAGTTTTCCAGGGTTATAGAGTCCGCCTGCTGCAGAAATAGGGAATTGTCAGATAACAACACTTGCTGCCAATCTCTGTGATCTTCTTGCACTCGCTGCCACTGGATTATCAGCTGGCCGTGATACCTCCATGGCAGGCTGTGACACATCCTTGACACATGCTTTTTAACTGTTCACAATAACTGTAATTTTCACCAGGGGTGCCCAAACTTTTGCATACCACTGTATGTGATTAAATTTATAACTTCCTACTAATATTACAATGATTTGCATTTTTTTGCAGCAAAATACTGGTAATGCCATGCTGTACCAGTGTACAATCTAATAATGTACAGCGTATTAGTCTTACTCCTAGTAGCCATGGCTTCCTGCCAATAACACTTGTAGAAAAATGAAGGCATGATGTTACAGCTGTAGATAATTATCATTTCAAGCAGAATTAATGCCTAGTCACCAGCAGATGTAAGATCAGATATTATACAGTTACATGCTGAGAAGAACTGGCACACAAGCTCACAGTGACATAAAGTCTCCCCTCAAATTGATGGGTATTGACACACTGAACACTGAGCCTGCTACTCACTGACTATATAAACTGACAATCGCATTGATAGCAAACAGTGGGCAGCTACAAAGAGCGAAGTACCATTCCCAAGAACACATTATTCCATACTTTGAAACATAGGTTTGGTTTGGAAACATATATAAAGATATATTGGAAAACCGTCCATTAACAATTCCATGATGTAATATTAATAATTAGAAAGGCTCCTTTTCTCTACTGAGGAAAGGGTCACTGATTACTGTATTTGTTGGAATATATCGCTAGAATATACGTCACACTGTGTGGATATGGTGCTCGGATAGGAAACCGCACCATATACAAATAAACTGTATGAAAAAAGGGAAAAAAGAATATAGCACTCACCGGTTTTTTGCTGTGCAAGGTGCAGTTTATTCAATGGTGGAGGTTACATGTGTGGAGAGGGCTGGTAGGGGAGGGAGTACACGCCGTACGTGTCAGACGACGGCCGTTTCGCACCTGTCTGGTGCTTCAGCTGGTCAGTAGGACCAGCTGAAGCACCAGACAGGTGCGAAACCAACCAGCTCTCTCCACACATGTAACCTCCACCATTGAATAAACTGCACCTTGCACAGCAAAAAAACGGTGAGTGCTATATTCTTTTTTCCCTTTTTTCATACTGGATGGCACTTGATTTTTAAATATATGCACCCCGGAGCTGTACTGATTCAAGCCTTTAAGCAAGAGACTCTTCCTGTAATGGATACAATGGGTGCTGAGTAGTGCCCTGGATTTTTCCCTCTCACAATTTTGAAAATACAAATAAACTGACTTTCACATAGTTTCCTGTCTCCAATCCGTCTGAAGAAGGCCTTGCTGACCGAAACATTACATATGTCAGTATTGCGATTTCCACTAAAACCTATAGCTCTTGATTGATTAATAAGGGCCAGATTTCTTTTCTATATTTTTATTAGGGGGAATGGTACCCTTCTTACTTTTGTTTGCCCGGCATCTCTGCCAACCACACAACTACAACACAACCATATTCAAATGAATTGGAATGAGATGCAGTACTGGCACAGTATAATATCTGAAGTAATGCTGTGCAATGAAAATCCAGAGAAAATCTTCATTTTCAGTCTTCATTTTTTTATGAGAATATCCCCATCTGTAATACATTTATATTTGGTTTATTTTAAAACAGTGATTCACCAGTAATCAAAGTTTAAAAGTAAATCTCCATTGTTTTTATGTAAAAAAGATATTGAATTCTTAGTGGTTAAGTAGTTGAATGGTATACATAGAGAAGCAAAAGGGTAACAATGTTTGAACTTTTCATTTTCAGTCTCTATGTCTCACCTTCCACTACAGCTTTGAGCGTGAGTCTACCTTCATTTTATAGACTATCATCTTGGCTATATTGTACATAAATTTAACTTGCAGCTATTTAGCATATGATAAGTCATGCAGATTATTGTCATGTCACTGCATTGTTATTGTTTTGCTTCTAAAAATCTAAGTTTCAATTTTCATTATTTTGTGAGTATTTTGTAAATCTCCTTTGGCTTTCAACACTGCATGAATCTTTCTGGGCATGTTCTCAATTAGATTTAAGCAAGTCTCGACAGAAATCTTATATCAGGTCTCATCTACACTTTTCCAATCTTGTGCATACTGGTCGACTCACTTGGGTATGTATACAGCTTTTTCTTCAACTCTATCCACAAGTGTTTGATTGGGCTGAGGTCTGGGGATTGTGGGGTCCAATCCAGCACATCTACTTCATTGTCATTGACCCATTTCTTTGCCAATCTTGACTTATGCTTTGGGTCATTCTCCTGCTGGAACACTATATGGTACTTTTGATACACATAGTACTCGGGTTTACAAAGTAATTCGTCTTGTAGGATACTCCCACATAGCTCAGCATGGAGACCACCATTGATCCTGGTTAAGTATCTAATGTTTTCGGCTGTGAAACAACCCCATATTATCAGGTTTCCTCTACTGAACTTAACAGTTCCTTAAATTTCTTGATCCATTAGCCCCTTTTTCGCTTGTTTCTTCCAGACCTATTTTCACCCTTCAGAGACTATTGTATTGACTTTTGTTTCATCACTCCAAATCATCCATTTACAATTTTCTAGTGTCCACTTTTTGTACTTCTTTGCATACTCAAGCCAACACTCCTTATGACAATATTGAAGTTGAGGCTTCTTCATCTTTTTTCAGGCCATCATTCCAGACTCGGGTAACGTGTGTAGCAGTGTAACGTGTGTAGCATGGTGCTTGCACAGAGAGTCTTTGATCTCATTATTATGACGCATATGAGCCACCTCCACATCTGTAGTTGTCACGCTAGATCTGATTGACTTTGTGATGAGTTGACTTATTGACTCCTATATTTTACCTGGATAGGCCACCTCTTGGTTTTTCAATGGATGGAATGAATATATTTACTCACATATAGCTCAGCATTTAGACTACCATCAATCCTGGTCAAGTTTCCAACACCTTTGGCTATGAAACATCCCGATATCATCAAGCTTCCTCCACCAAACTTGACAGTTCTTTCAATTTCTCAATTCATTAGCCCCTTTTTACCTTGTTTCTTCCAGACCCTTTTGCACCCATCAGAGCGTAGTCTATTAGACTGTCTAGACTGTCTAGACTGTCTAGACTGTCGCCTCATTACTCCAAATCACCCGTTTGCATTCTTATATTTACCGCTTTTTGTACTTATTTGTAAACTCGAGTTGAAGCTTCTTGATCTTGAAGCTTGATATTGAAGTTGAGGCTTCATTACCGTTTTTCGTGCCACGATTCTAGACTTGTGTAATGTGTGACACACCAAGAACTAATAAACCTTGTGATTAGCTGAAATGATGACTGATATTTTGTCTGGACATCCACCTCTTGGCTTTTGAATGGATGGATGGACTTCATTTCATATTCTTTCAACTGTCATGGCACTCACATGATTCTGTTTTGCAATTTTCTTTGCCAAGAGACTGCTGATAATGAACTAGATTATGCTGTTTCTCTTTTCTTGGGAAATCTTCTTCATGGCTGCTCCTCGATTCGAACCAGTGACCTTTTTCTTGGGAAAAAAATAAAATAAATAAATAAACAAATAAAACACTGAGCTTATAGGGCATGTGAAAACAGGTTGTAATTTTAGTATACAGGAAGAAAAAAAATTCAAACACCAGGTGCGAAACAGTAACAATGCAGTAACATGATTTCCATAGCTAATCATATGCTACATACATAGTTGCAAGTCAAATTTATATATGAGATAGCCAAGATGATTATTTATATGATGAAGATAGTCTCACGCTCAAAGATGTAGTGGATGGTGAGATATGGAGCCTGAAATTCAAATGTTCAAAATATTATTACTCTCTTGCTTGTCACTGTATTTGTAGGCCATGAGTTCCTCGCCGGTCTTGATGAGGGACACTCCTGATTCATTAAAAGCAACTGAGTGGCTGAGTGCCCCTGCCTGGATGAAGATTTTTGGTCTAAAGAAAGCCACAGCTGGTCATGAATTAGATAGGCTGGGCATCATGCTCCCACCGTGCCCCAGCCCACTCCAGCTCTGCCCATTTCAGCAGAACTAGAGACTGGTGTGAAAACACCAACATTTCCATTAATTTCAGGCTACCTCATTGCAGTGAACTATGATTTGCTCTAATAAACATCAGAGTTTCAAAGAAAACACTTTTTGATAAAAACTAATGCATAGGGAGAAACGCTTGGACATGGGAGAGATGTCTGTTGGGCAGCTTCCATCTGACATACTCCACCTGTTGGCTCAGCAGAAATGAAAGGTATTTTACTTAACGCAAATATGGAGAGTCTTGTCAGTCAAGTCTCCTCATGCACTTCTCCTCATGCCTAGCACTTCTCCGCATTACTCTGAAACACTGCACAATATGTCATGGCCGCATAAAAATTGCTGACAGGTTCCCGTTGAATAATTATTTATTTCTATGATTTTACTTTAACAGATACCACATTTTTCACCATGCCTTGAGTTTCCACATTACAAGTTCTCCACACATTAATGATGTAGATAAATCTTTTCCCATGGCGTCATTTGCTAGTCAGAACAGGTGTCACCACATGATTGCAATGTGAAATGAAAGTCCCGTTGATTTATAGCCAGCATGTGAAGTGACATGGTAACTACCAAATGAAATAATGAAATCACAACCCAAAAATCCTGACACCTGGACAACCAAATAAGACGAGGGTAAATATCTTACCTTTGTGATCCCATAGACACTGTTCCGAATTGAAGTTGTCTTCTTTCTCCTTAAAGCAGAGGTTGAAAATGCCATGTATAATGCATGAGAACTATTTGTTCTCGTGGAGAAGGTTATGCTTTATAAATATGATGCCTTACAAACATACAGAGTCTTAAAGGTCTGTATTAAAAACTAATGTTGGATCCATCTGCTTGTTGTACACGGTATATGCAAAGAGCTACTTTATATGGTACTAACACCATGAAGGGTAGGCAGGTATATCCACCAGATAATTGTCGTATTTCGCCAACCCTTATCAAAAAAGAACACCTGATTCTTGTGAAGATAATTTTTCATTATTTAGGAAAGATCTAAATAAATCTTGCCTCTTTGAAATTCCTTTATGTGGAGTTCTTAGGCCTCGTTCACACATCAGTGTTTGTATGTCAAAGCTAGGAGAGAACACACTCATGGTTTTGGCATGCCGATGAAATACTGAGCAAAAATACTAATGTGTGAATGAGGCCTTAAGGTTTTTCTTGACTTGTTTTATTTAGCACTTAATACCTGGATGGCTCTGTATGATCTGCCCTGCTATCTGTATTAATAATTATTCCCTCTTAGGTTACAACAAAGAGAATATTCAAAGACTAGAAAGACCGAAACATCTCAGCCCATACTGCAGGGAGACTATGAAAGCATAATACAGGGAAACGTCTGAGATTTCTTTGCAATGTGGGACCTTACTAGGCAGATTATAGGGTGATGGGAGAATTTTTAAAGGAGCTGTATGAAAGCACTCCTGTCGTGGTGTCTGTGTGAGACTGTAGCTCAGTCCCTTCCGGTTACTTCTATACATACAGCACAAGAAAACCAGATATCTTTCTATAATGTTGTACGAATTCTTTAACTTAAAGAAGTTGTCCACTACTTTTACATTGATGGCCTATCCTTAGGATAGGTCATCAATGTCTGATTGGCCAGGGTCCGACACCCTGCACCCCCACTGTTTCCGGTGTTAATGGTCGTAGCCAGAAATGCTCATTTCCGGAGCTGCCCTGTCTCCTGATAGTGACCGTGGCTGGGTACTGCATATCCCCTCCTATTGATTGGAATGGTATATGGATACCCAGCCGCGGTCACTGTCAGTTGACGGGCCAGCTCTGAAACTGAGCATTTCCGGCTGAGTGCTGCTACCACTGGCATTGAGAACAGCTGATCGACCGCAGTGCCAGGCATCAGATCCTGGTCAATCAGCTATTGATCACCTATCATAAGGATAATTCAGCAATGTAAAAGTAGTGGGTAACCTCTTTAAAAATACTTGAAATAATATCCTTCGGGGACATATTCATAAATGTACATTTAATAATTTTGTTTGAATTGCTTAACTTTCTCTAGACAAAATAAAGTGTTGTACTACATTGCAGCCTCACTGTTAGGAATGAAGATAGAGGTGAAAATTCAGGAAGAACGCCCCACACGACAAAGATGGAGAATATCCAAGCCGTAGAAGAATGGTGAGTGTACATTTCATTGCTAATTTGACGGTATAGCAACAATTCGAATAATTCAAGTTTAAAGAGAAATTTTCCCGTACTCGTTCTTTTTTTAGGATAACCACTAGGCATGAAGTGAGATGAAAGACTTTAAAATCTATTCTCAGCCCAAGCATTCGGCAGTGTTCTCTGCTGAACCCATCACATGCTTTTGGTTTCAGGAGTCTAGTGACAAAATTCTTCCTAACTACTATGAAATGTATTAGTAATGACAAGCCCAGTAATTTCATGGAAACAAATTTTGATTAATATTATTTATTTTGTATTTTTTATAGTGATATCTGTTTCATATTAAAGCTATTTGCCTAAAAATTATGTAGAAAAATCTTGCATCTCTTGCATGGTTCATCCATTGCCCACAGGGACAGGCTTTCTATCGAATTTCTCTAAATATTGGATGTTCCCTGTGGCTGATACTTGGACCACGTTGACAGCAAAGGTTGACACGGGTTGAAAGAGACAGTTGAGTATATAGTTGTAAAAAAAATAACAGTATTGACCAATAGTACAAGATTTGGAAAGAATAGTTAAATGTTAAATTGCTTTGCTACAAAGAGTGGACATTTGATATGTAATAATGCTTTATGCTCTTGTCTTGCATTTCCAATAACAGAACAATTTTATATTTTTCCTTAGATCTTTGCATTGTGTTATTCCTCTATTATTCGTTCTGGGAATGTATAAAAGAGTTGACAACTGGGCATTAGAATTCCCATTGTCAGTGGCTGTGTCACTTCATGGTTTGAGTTTGTCCGATCAGTGCTTAAATTGAAAGCGTACGTTTAGACAAATGTATTTTTGCTCTCTGTGTGGAGAACATAAAATGCAAACACCCTATCACACCGTGTTTGACTCTAAACTTGCAGAGTTGTCGCTGTTCACACTGCAGAATTTGACACTCCACATTATGCTTTCTATGGTGCTTCTGAGTTGCACTAACAAGCTTGAGTGTCAACCTGCTGTGTGCTCATTAGTGCTCGGGGTTGCAGTAGTTAATACCTGCTAGCCTGCTGGTTACTTCTTGAATCACATGTTGTGGGAGATCTATCACAGTTACTCCCCGCCTTGTTAAGATGGTGGAACCTGTTTTTCCATGCCGACTACAGCTTTTGCTAAACCAGTGTGGTATTCCAGTTGCTGGTGATTTATTGTGCACTGCTTGCTGTGCTGTGGAAATCTTCTCGTTGTCTGGTTATTTCCTCCCTGCTCTTTATTTCCTTCTTATCATGTATTGTCTTATATCTCTGTGTATACTAGCTGTGATAGAGTTTTTGGTTTCTCCGTTTGTCTATACCTGTAGGTTCAACCACTCCTGTGCTGGTCCTCTCCAGGGATGGGCGAAAGGGGTTATTAGATCAGGGCTGGACAGGAGCAGGGCAAGAATGGTGACCCAGACATCTTCACCATCAGAAGTATTTCTGGGATTAGGGACAGCTAGGGCCCCCTAGCCTGAGGGCCAGTCTAGGAGCCCCGGCCCTTGTTATCCCTTCACACTCCATGATACACACCTTATTGGCATAGGAAATAGTAACACACGGTTTTCAATTTATTTTATTTTCACGAGGACCAACAGATAAATGGCTACCATAACCTCAAAATCCATTGATTTCAATAGAAATTGTGTATGCTTATCCTTATGATGTCCTCAGCGCCACATGGCCCCGCTCAGCTCCACCCACCTCGCACTCTGCCGTCCGCACACATGGCCCCGCTTGGCTCCACCCACCTCACACTCCGCCGCCCTCACACATGGCCCCACTCGGTTCCACCCACCTCACACTCCACCACCCGTACACATTACCCCGCTCGGCTCCACCCACCTCGCACTCCGCCGCCCGCACACATGGCCCCGCTCGGCTCCACCCACCCCGCACTCTGCCGCCCACACACATGGCCCCGCTCAGCTCCACCCACCCCGCACTCCGTCGCCCGCACACATTACCCCGCTCGGCTCCACCCACCTCACACTCCGCCGTCCGCACACATGGCCCCGCTCAGCTCCACCCACCTCGCACTCCGCCGTCCGCACACATTCTCGGTGGCCGACTGCTGTGAGCGATCAGCTGATCGCTCTCATTAGCCGACCGCCGGGAGATCATCTGTTTGCTTTCAAAAGCCGGCCGGCTAATGAGAGCGATCAGCTGATCGCTTTCTCTTTTACAACGGAGTCCGACAATGAATTCTATTCTTGTCATCCGTTCTACAACGCATCAGTCACAAGTGTCAAGCAATGCATGTGACTGATGCAAAACAACAAGAAAGGAGAAAGCAATCGCACATGTATCAGATGCACACCAGAGTATAGGATAAAAAAATGCCTTTATTGTATACCAATCTTAAAAACATTTAAAAAAGGTGCAAAACATACAAGCCACCAGAGGTGGGGGCAAAAGTGCTCTGGGCAAAAAAGTCACAACAGCATAACAATGATAATCACATGCATGAGTAAAACAATCGCAAAAAATGCTGTGGCCTGCCTGCCCTGGGCATTTCCTTGTGCCATTTTAGTGCCTATTCTGCATAACCATTATTGATCATTTGGGGTATTGTATTTCTCAACCAGATTTTTGTGCAGACTCCTGTCAGTACTAACCCCTTGGCATCTACATGGGTTACATGTACTGCACTTTCTCATACAGGTTTAGGGAATGTATTTAGGTCACTTGGTATGGTATTTCTATTTTGAGATCTTTCACTCAGATTTACCTTTTTTGCGTATTTAGGATTCATATTCTGGATTATTGTATCATTGTTATTCATCATTTGCGCAATTTATGCATTTGTGACCCTCCCTCTGTACTATTATATTTATTATTCCTCTCTCAGAATATTGTATACAATTGTCTGATTCATGTTACCTCCATTACCCCTGGTTGTCCAGATCCAACACTGTTGGGCACTCAGCATTATATATTGGCACTCTCTTTCACAGCATTTTTTGTGATTGTTTTACTCATGCATGTGATTATCATTGTTATGTTGTTGTGACTTTTTTGCCCAGAGCGCTCTTGCCCCCACCTCTGGTGGCTTGTATGTTTTGCACCTTTTTTAAATGTTTTTAAGATTGGTATACAATAAAGGCATTTTTTATCCTATACTCTGGTGTGCATCTGATACATGAGCGGTTGCTTTCTCCTTTCTTGTTGTGTCTATCCATTCTACCGCACCAGGTAGCACCCTTTTTGGTATCACCCTTTATTTATTCTAAAATGTTTGTGCGCTCCTACTAAAATTCATACTGATGCAAAACAACGGAAATGTTAACCTAGCCTTACCTGCGGTGATAAAGTCCTGCCCTCCCGACGTCAGCGCTGTCACTGTCCTCCATGGCCGCCGCTTGTCACATCTCCTCTCGCTGCCGACCCGAGACTGTCACTAGCGGTGACGTCACAGGCTCCCGCGATACTTGGTTGTGAAGGCGGAGGTCATTAAACTCAGTGACAGCTCTTCTATCAGCTGTGCAGTGATCACTGCAGGTAATGTACCTTGCTATCCTCCTGACATCAGCACTTGTCATGCCCTGCAGTGACCTGGACTGACATATTGATGTTAGCTCAGGTCACTGCACTGCTCTCCCAGCCAATATGGAACATTCTGTCCTTCATTGACTGGGACATTGACTATGGTATGGATCGTCATGGGAACCCCTTGGATTACACCAGACCTGGATTTGTTTTTCTTTCTAATAAATCGGTGAAAAAGGGAATGTTTTAGGTAGTGTTTTTTCAAATAAAAATGTGTTTGTCGTCTATTTTTTTTTTTATTACTGACTGGGTTAGTAATGTCAGGTATCTGATAGACGCCTGACATCACGAACCCCAGGGCTTGATGCCAGGTGACATTACACATCTTGTATTAACCCCATATATTACCCCGTTTGCCACCGCACCAGGGCAACGGGATGAGCTGGAGCGAAGCACCAGGATTGGCGCATCTAATGGATGCGCCACTTCTGGGGTGGCTGCGGCCTGCTATTTTTAGGCTGGGGAGAGTTCAATAACCATGGACCTCCCTAGTCTGAGAATATCAGACCCCAGCTGTCTGCTTTACCTTGACTGGTGATCCAATTTTGGGGGGACCCCCACGTGTTTTTTTTTTTTTAATTATTTATTTAATTTAAAATAAGAGCGTGGGGTGCCCTCAGTTCTGGATTACCAGCCAAGGTGAAGCTGCCATCTGTGGTCTGCAGGCTGCAGCTGTCTGCTTTACCCTAGCTGGCTATCAAAAATAGGGGTAACCCCACATCATTTTTTTTAAAATTTATTTATTTTTTTGGCTAAATACAAGGCTAAGCACGCCTTAGTGCCACATGAAAGGCAGCAAAGGGTGAAAAATTACAAAATGCAGGAGAGTGGGACATGATGTGTTTTTCTGCTATTGTAATGACAGAAAAGACTGATATGAAGTGTACAAGCACAAGAAAATCACCAGAGCACTCTACACTCTGAAAAGCAGTAGAAAATGGCACTAGAGTGAACATGTGACCGCCTCATGTAGGTTGAAGCTATGGATCCTGGGTAAATTTATGTATTTTCCCTCCTTCAGTTTTTTTGCAGTACGCAAAAAAACGAATGACAAACGGATGACATACGGACCGTATACGGAACGGAAACGGATGCAACACGGATGCACCCGTGAAAAAAACGGACCGTTTTTTGCGTACCGTAAATCGGATCGGTCGTGTGAATGTAGCCTTATTCTGATCTGCCATTTATAAACAGAAGGCAGAAATAAGTGAAGAGCGCCCCCCCAGCGTCAGAAAATCTTCGGGGTTTCAGGGGGTAGCTGAGACCCTGGAGACCATGATTCAGGCGGTTTTTTTCCGGTCCCCGCTCACGTGATCATCGGTATACACCGTACACCGATGATCACGTTACAGTAAATGACAGCACCGGTAAAAAATTATTTATCTCCCATCTGGCATGAACAAACATGTCAGATGGGAGATAAATCTCCTCCGCGGTCCCCTCCTGTCCCCCGGTGTCGCCAAAGTGCCCCCCCCCCGACCCACTCCCGGAAATCCAAGATGGCCGCATTCACCCTACTCCTCTGATTTCTGTCGCATGTGCCATGACACATGCGACAGAAAACTCCTCCCCAGGCCCTGCCAGGTCACCCCTTATAACCACACCGGTAACCTGTGCAGCGTTGATCCCCCGCGGCCCCCTCCTTCACAATAGATGCTGCCGCATGCACAGAGCGGCTGTCATCTCAGCTTCCCGTCTTCAGTCTCAGTGAGTGGTGGTAACCATGCATCTGTAAGCTACTGCAATGCCCTGCTCATGAGGTAAGGAACATAGTTGATCAGGAGAGCTATACTACATTTCCAAATAGAGGTGTTTGATTTTATAGTTGCCCTGCTGAACGACTACCAAACATGAGAGTCCGTTATATGCCACAAGAAAACATATCTAAATAGCGAGCTCTGTTGCTTAGTATTTGTGACGACATGGGTTAAAGTTTCTTAAAATCCAGCCAGACAGCATGATAGATTGTCTATAGACGGGGGAGAAGTCCCTCATTGTTTTTACAAGACTCTTGTTGACTCAATGTACTTGTGTTGGCCACTGAAAGCTAGACGTATTGTAGTTGTGTATTGATAATGTAATTACCTTAGTAGCCATTGTCTAGACGGTGACTCCCAGTTTACATGTACACCCTCAGGCTTTCTACCCATATCATTTAAATGAACATTGTCCATGCAGCTTGAAATTCCTCCAATGGGAGAAGCAATCTTGTCCAACCAATCGATGAGGACACAGTGTACCCAAGTGGAAGGTTGTGGCTATAAAAAGGACTTCTTTAAGCCACCAGGGTTGTTGATGGTTGTTGGATTCAGTCTAAGCTCTTTGGAGCTGACTGGAGGATCAGGACATCTTATGGCTTCAATCTAGGGACTCCGGATCCGGTTGGAGACCATATCCACAGCCTAGGGATTTCGACTCCGGCTGCCAGGATTGTAACAGCAAACCAGGACTACCTAAGGAGGACACGCAGCCCGTGTCTCCACAGTATTCATTCAGTTGGATAACTAGACTTAAAGGGGTATTCCATCTCCAAGATCCTATCCCCAATATATAGTAGGTGGAATAGCAATAATATCAGCAAATACCAATATTTGGAAATGTAGAATAGTTCTCCTGATTAGGAATGCCATTACCTCATGAGCAGGGCATTGCAGCTTTGGTAGCAACAGTTATCACATGGACTCTGCTGCTGCGGCCCCGGGGAGAGTGGGTGCAGATTCATTGCACCCACACTCCTCACATGGAGGGTCTACAATCCTATAAAATGGGGGATACGTTCCATGAGCGTGTCCCCCCATATTCTAGACGGTCCAGAGTCGTCGTGGGACCCCCTTATTTTTTTTTTTTTACAATAAATTGGTGAAAATGTTTTGGGGAGTGTTTTTTCAAATAATTTTTTTTTTGTCTATTTGTTTTGTTATTACTGACAGTTTGTGATGTCGGGTATCTAATAGACGCCATGACATCACAAACTGCTGGGCTTGATGTCAGGTGACCTTACAGCTAGTATCAACCCCATTTATTACCCCGTTTGCCACTGCACCAGGGCACGGGATGAGCTGGGGTGAAGCGCCAGGATTGGTGCATCTAGTGGATGCGCCACTTCTGGGGCGCCTGCGGCCTGCTATTTTTAGGCTGTGAAGGGCCAATAACTATGGACCTTCCCACCCTGAAAATACCAGACCACAGCTGTCCGCTTTACCTTGGCTGGTGATCCAATTTGGGGGGGACCCTACTTTTTTTTGTGATTATTAATATTTATAAAATAATTATAAAAAAAGAGCCTGGAGTGACCTCCACATTGGATCACCAACCATGGTAAAGCTGCCAGCTGTGGTTTTCAGGCTACAGCCGTCTGCTTTACCCTAGCTGGCTATCAAAAATGGGGGGACCTGACGTCATTTTTTTTAACTATTTTTTTAAATAAAAAAAATTAATGGGTTTTCCTGTATTTTGATTGCCAGCCAAGGTAACGCCAGGCAGATGGGGGTGGCAACCCGTAGCTGTCTGCTTTATCTGCGCTGAGAATCAAAAATACTACGGAGCGCTGCGTCATTTTTTTTAATGATTTATTTTTACAGTACTGTGATGTCAGGCAATCGAAATACAGGGAAGCCCATTTTTTTTTTTTAGTTATTTAAATAAATATTTAAAAAAAATATATATGGGCTCCCGCTGCATTTTTTGTATTGCTAGCTAAGGGTAATCCAAGCAGCTACTGGCTGCTAACCCCCACTGCTTGGTGTTACCTTCACTGGCAATGGAAAATCCAGGGAAGCATTTTTTATTTTTTTTACCAAAAAACTACAAAAAAAAAGGATGTGCACTTCGCCATATTTTTGTATGCTAGCCAGGTACAGCAGGCAGGTACGGCTGCCCCCAACCCCCAGCTGCCTATTTGTACCTGGCTGGGAACTAAAAATATATGGAAGCCCTTTTTTTAATTATTTCATGAATTTCATGAAATAATTAAAAAAAAAAACGACGTAGGCTTCGCCCCATTTTTGTGTCCAGCCAGGTACAACTAGGCAGCTGGGGATTGGAATCCGCAGCACAGGTTAGCCCGTGGTTTCTGGGCCCCTCTGCTGCGATTTGCAGTCCGCAGCCGCCCCAGAAAATGGCGCTTTCATAGAAGCGCCATCATCTGGCGCTGTATCCAACTCTTCCAGCTGCCCTGGTGATGGTGGCTCGCTGGGTAATTATGAGTTAATACTAGCTTTGTTTTACTAGCTAGTATTAAGTCAGAGATTCTTAATGTCAGGCAAGTTTGACCTGGCCATTAAGAATCTCCAATAAAGGGTTAAAAAAAGACACCACACAGATAAAAAATATTTTAATAGAAATAAATACACAGACACACTTAGAGACTCCATGTTTATTACTCCCTGTCAGCCCTCCACGATTCTGGTCTTCTGTCTTCTTTCTCCTTCAACCCATGCAGCTCTGCTACATCAGCAGCACTGCATGGGAGAAAGACGCTGCTGCTCCCCGTGCAGTCTTTTCACTCCGTGAGTGATCAGAGGCTGCTGGTTGTAAGCGGTGACGTCACCGCTGACAGACGGGTTACCATAGCAACGGTGCTCCGAACACGTGATTCCCGGTGCCGCTGCGTGCTGTAAGCGGTGACGTTACCACTGACAGACGGGTTACTATAGCAACGGTGCGCCGATCACGTGATTCCCGATGCCGCCATTTACCGGCTGTGACAGCTAGTCCCTGCATGTGGCTGACTCTGTAAAGAGCATCCACATGCAGGAACGGGAAATCGACCATGTACCAGAGCATTTCGCCGGTACACGGACATGCTCAAACGAGCACCGCATACCGGAGAGATGCACTGACAGGACCTAGTATGACGTCATAGCCATGTGACCAGTCTGTAGCCAATGAGATAATAGACACGTGACTGGTCACATGCTATTTTGACGTCACGATAGGTCCTATCATCAGTGCTGGTTAGTGACAGGACGCAGCAACTATCGAAAGGAAAAGCGGCGGGAGACAGAGTGCAGGATGCGTCGCGGGGACAGGTAAGTGTTATGGCAATGTTCATTAACTGTGTACATTTATAATGTCTTTTTATGTGTTTGTGATTGCCTTCCATTGTTTTCAATGGGGTTCGAGAGGTACGTCGAACGGCTCGCCGAACCGAACTCGAACGCGGACTACGTTTGACGAACCGAACTCTAGAGGCTCGCTCATCTCTAATTGTTAGATTGTATTATGGCACAATCAGTCAGGTGTATAAGAGGTCAATGATCGCGTCACGATTCTTGTACTGGCCGGCGTCTCTCCTGACCAAAGTGTGATAGCTGCATAGAAATACATGGTGTCACTCTTGGGTCAGGAGCGCTGCCGGCCAGTCCAATGCAATCGCCGTCCGTGTTATTTGGCCATGTTACCACGCCCTTATACTGAATAACTCACTATGGTT
Organism: Anomaloglossus baeobatrachus; assembly: GCF_048569485.1. Classification (NCBI taxonomy): domain Eukaryota; kingdom Metazoa; phylum Chordata; class Amphibia; order Anura; family Aromobatidae; genus Anomaloglossus; species Anomaloglossus baeobatrachus. Next base: position 164,998,644 of record NC_134355.1, on the reverse strand, counting down.
TTGAACTTTATTCACAAAATACAATTAAATGAAACTTCAATGAAATCTAAAAATTGTTAGAAAAATGTTAACGAAAAACACTGATGACAAAGCGGTTCAAAACACAACGAAAAAATGTTGATGCTTACAACAGGCCATGAAAATGCCATTAAAATGGACCAATTTATTAAGCGTCTTTCTTTTGAAAAGTGGAAGTTTTTAACTAATGAAAAAAGACACAGTGTGAACTTCACTGGTCAGTTTATGTGAATATTCTAAAAGATTTCTAAAAATTGTATATTTTGCCTCCTTTTTGGCATAAATTTTGATGAATTGTAAAGCACATTACTCCCATGTAAGCTCTGTCCACTTTCAAAAAGTGGATGGAGCATGCCCCAACTGGTGTAAAAACACTAAAGCCCGCTTTACACGCTGCAATGTATCTTACAATGTGTCGGCGAGGTCACGTCGTAAGTGACGCACATCCGGCATCGTAAGGTACATTGCAGTGTGTGACAGGTAGGTGCGATTGCGATTGAACGGTAAAACATTCATCGCACGCACATCGTTCATTTCTCTAGAATTGAACGTCAGATTGTTCATCGTACCTGGGGTAGCACACATCGCAGTGTGTGACACCCCTGGAACGATGAACAGATCTTACCTGCGTCCTGCGGCTCCCGGCCAGCAATGTGGAAGGAAGGAGGTAGGCGGGATGTTTATGACCCGCTCAGCCCCACCCCTCCGCTTCTATGACGTGACGTCGCTGTGATGCCGAACGTCCCTCCCACTCCAGGAAGTGGACGTTCGCCGCCCACAGCGAGGTCGTATGGACGGGTAAGTACGTGTTACGGGGGTTAATCGTTTGTGCGGCACATTCAACAAATTGAACGTGCCGCACATACGATGGGGGAAGTTACGATCGCATACGATATCGTATGCTGGATCGTAAGGTGTAAAGCAGTCTTAAAAATGGCAAAAAAAATTGTGCAACTTGCGCCCAAAAACTTGCAGCAGTTCAAAAATTTTGCATCAAGATTCTGGTGAAATTGATGATTTCAGACTCGTGTGCTTTTTTCATTTTAAGGACATTTGTTCCAACAGGTTTTAATTTTTTTATTCTAAGACAATAAACATTAGGTTGTTTGGTTTTTTTACTCCTATAGAGGTGCCCATTAGATAAACTGCATATCTAAACCATGTCACATTCTGAAAAAATGTCAAAAATTTCTAAGGTCTAAAACACACTTCCGCAAAAAAAACGTCCGTGTGACACGGTCTGTTTTTCGGGTCCGTGTTCCGTTTTTTTGGGGCGTTTCTCCGGTACGTATGGCATCCGTGTGATGGCGTATGCGAGCCGTGTGTACGTGTAAAATGTCCGTGTTTGTGTCTAAAATGCCCGTGTATATGTACGTGGAATGTCCGTGTGGAATGTCCGTTTGTGTGTTGCACAATGTCGTTGATACATGTCGGCTGACAGCAGACAGAGTTGCGCGATGAGAATGAACTCAGGTGAACTTCAACCGACTTCATTGTCATGCCGCGGCTCTGTCTGTGTGCCGCGTACTGATTAGCGGTCACCTGTGAAGGATTCACCAGTGACCGCTAATCCCCTGAGTGACTGAAGTGAGCAGCCCTCTCCCATACTTACTGCTCCCCGATCACCAGCGCAGCGAGGAACAGCTGTGCAGAGAATACGCGGCAACAATTACTTTGAATATGCCGGCCGCTCATTAATCAATCTCGTATTCCCTGCTTTCCCCACCCACAGATGCCTGTGATTGGTTGCAGTCAGACACGCGCTATTCCCTTCATTAGCTGCGTGGAGGTGACAGGAGCGGCTGTGTCTTCTGCAGCTCTGGTCACCTTCATGCAGCACAGCTGGAAGCGACGCTGGACCATCCTGGAGTACGCCGGACATGGAGGGCTTTTTCGGGCTTATTAAAGTGGTGAACCAGGGTATATGTTTGTGTTTTTTTTTCTAATAAAGGATTGTTCGGGTGTGTGTGTTTATTTACTGTAATTTACAGATTAATCATGGAAGGTATCTCGGGGAGACACCTTACATGATTAGTTTAGGACTTATTGGCAGCTATGGGCTGCCAAAAACTCCTTATTACCCCGATTTGCCAATGTACCAGAGCAAATCGGGAAGAGCCGGGTACAGTCCCAGAACTGTCGCATATAATGTATGCGGCAATTCTGGGCGGCTGCTGACTGATATTGTTAGGCTGGGGGGCTCCCCATAACGTGGGGCTCCCCATCCTGAGAATACCAGCCTTCAGCCGTATGACTTTATCTGGCTGGTATTAAAATTGGGGGGGACCGCACGCCGTTTTTTCTAATTATTTATTTATTTATTTTACTGCACAGTATAGACACGCCCACCGGCTGCTGTGATTGGGTGCAGTGAGACAGCTGTCACTCAGTGTGGGGGGCGTGTCTGACTGCAACCAATCACAGGCGTCTGTGGGTGGGGAAAGCAGGGAATACGAGATTGATTAATGAGCGGCCGGCATATTCAAAGTAATTGTTGCCGCGTATTCTCCACAGCTGTTCCTCGCTGCGCTGGTGATCGGGGAGCGGTATGAGCCAGGGGAAGAAAAAAAATGAGCGCCAATGTAAGTATGACTGAGAACAGCAGGAAAAAGGTAAGTATACTGAATTTAATTTAAAAAAAACAAAAAATAAGATCGCTAGTTTAAAAACGCACAGGCACGAAACGTGCTGAACACGGACATACTCCGTGTGCGGTACGTGCAGGCATGGACCCATAGACTAAAGCGGGTCCGTGCCTGCGTGCTGCCAGCCAAAAACGGACATGTCGTCCGTGTAGAAAAGCGCGCACACGTACTTACCACTCCGTGTGTACGTGTCTCCGGTACGTGCAAATACGTACCGCACACGTACAAATTAAACGGATGTGTGTTGCGGGTCTAAAGAAGAAATCTGTCTAGTGAATTTTGCAATGTATTATAGACTTTATAATATTATTTGGCCTCAAAAAAGAAAGTTTTAGCTCAGATTCAGCCTGCTCTGGATATGCCGCTTTCCTGCATTTTTTATCAGCTTTCAACATACAGCTCTGGCAAAAATTAAGAGACTACTGCAAAATTTTCAGTTTTTCTGATTTTTCTTTTAATAGGTATATTTTTCAGTAAAATGTATTTTTTTGTATTCTTTAAACTACTGACAACATGTCTCTGACTTTCCAAGTAATAAATTGTATTTATTTTTTGAAAATGAGAAATGGTCAAAATAACAAAAAATGCATTGCTTTCAGACCTCAAATAATGCAAAGAAAACAAGTTCATAATCATTTAGAAACAACAATACTAATTTTTAACTCAGGAAGAGTTCAGACATCAGACAGCTTTCATGCGTCTTGGCATGCTTTCCACCAGTCTTTCACACTGCTTTTGGGTGACCTTATGTCACTCCAGGTGCAAAAATCTTCTTTGTTTGATAGATTATGACTATCTATCTTCCTCTTGATTACATTCCAGAGGTTTTTAATGGGGTTCAGGTCTGGAGATTGGGCTGGCCATGGCAGGGTTTTGATGTGGTGGTCCTTCCTCCACACATTGATTGACCTAGCTGTGTTGCATGGTGCATTGTCCTGCTGGAAAAAACAGTCCTCAGAGTTGGGGAACATTGCCTGAGCAGAAGGAAGCAACTGTTTTACAAGGATGACCTTGTATGCGGCTTGATTCATCCATCCTTCGCAAAGTTTAATCTGTCCAATTCAAGGCTTGCTGAAGCATTCCCAGATCATCACTGATCGTCCACCAAATTTCACAGTGGGTGCAAGACACTGTGACTTGTACACCTCTCCAGGTCTCCATCTAACCATTAGACGATCAGGTGTTAGGCAAAGCTGAAAATTAGACTCATCAGAGAAGATTACCTTACTCCAGTCCTCTATGGTCAAATCCTTATGGTCTTTGGCAAACTTCAGGCTGGCTCTCCCTTGCTTCTCATTAATGAAATCCTTTTTTCTAGCTTTACATGACTTGAGCCCTGCCTCTAGGAGCCTGTTACGAACTGTTCTTGGTTTGCACTTCACCTCAGCTGCCATTTGCCATTCCTTTTGTAGGTCACTTAATGTCATCCTGCAGTTCCTGAGTGACATTCGAAAAACATGATAGTTATCCCAGTCAGTGGAGAGTCGCTTTTGCCCTCTGCCGGTCTGTAGCTTTGCTGTCCCCAATGTCTGCTGCTTGACCTTGTTGTAATGGACTGCTGTCTTAGAAATTGTAAGAATGTAAGCAACATGACGTTCACTGTATCCTTCTGCTAGTAAATCCAGAATTGAGCCCTTCTTTTCCTCACTCAAGACATTTCTTTTCATCTCCTTTGGCATGGTTAAAAGTTATTTTTTCATCCTATTACTTTTAGGATATTACTAGCACTTGTTTTGCCATCTAGCTTGTCCTCTTGCAAGAGGATTGTGAGGACCACAGTAGTGTTTTTTATACTTTCCCTCGTTAAATAAGATTTGGTTCAGAAGTACATTAAATAGAATGAGGTATACTCTGGTTGGAATTCAGCTGACACTGGAATGGAATTGCTGTCACACATGTAGAGAAGCTATTTTTATAAAACTGTGCAGTGGTCTCTTAATTTTTGCCAGAGCTGTATTTAAAGAGATTGTCCAGTCTTCTACTAAAAGTCTGCAGTCACTCTATGCAACTGCAGACTAATGTATCATTACAGCATGTGCACCGCATGCTGTCAGAATTCTCCAATATTTCTGCCGAGAGCAGGTGGTTACGTGACCACAGGTATGCAATTTGCATACTTCTGGGCATATTCCATCTAATCTTGTCGCCCTTAATCAGTACAAGTGAATTGAGCAAAGCTGAGCACATCTGCCGTCTCGGTAGCAATACCGGAGAATCATGACAGTGTGCCGTGTGCGCGCTTGTAAGGAGTTAGAAGTCTGCAATCACATAGAGTGACTACAGACCTTTATTAAAAGTTTGGATGAGTTCTTAACCCCTTCACAACCTTGGACATATCTGTATGTCCAAGGCCTTGTGTGTCCCTTTAATGCAGGCTTTCGTGGCAATTCTGCATCTTTCCCTACACACGATCTGGTCAGACAATATGTGCAGCTGTCAGGTGTGGGTGGATTGGACAGTGTCAGCTTCAACTACTACAATCAATAAAAAGTGCAAAAAAGTTTTAAAAAATATGAAAAAATAAAAAAAAATAAAAGTTCAAATCACCCCACTTTTGCCCTATTGAAAATAAAAAATTAAAAAAAAAACAAAAAACACATATTTGGTATCGCCGCTTTCCGAAATGCCCGATTCATCAACTATAAAATCAATTAATGTTATCGATAAAGGGCGTAATAAGAAAAAAAATCAAAACGGCAGAATTATTATGTTTTTTGTTAACCGCAACATTGCAATAAAATGCAATAACAGGCGATCAAATTATCACATCTACCGAAAAATGGTATAATTGAAACTGTCAGGTCAAGACGCAAAAAAAAAGCCCTCACATAGCCCCATATTCCAAAAAATGAGAATGCTCTAGGAAAATAGCAACAAAAGAGCAATTTTTTTTTTTTTTTTTTTTTACAAATTTCAGAATTTTTTGCCCCCAATTAAATGAAAATAACACTATACATGTTTAGTGTCTATGAACTCGTACTGACCTGGGAAGTGATAATGCTTAATGCCAGGTCAGTTTTACCATATAGTGAACATGGTAAATAAAAAAACCTCAAAACAATCGTGAAATTGCACTTTTTTGCAATATCAATGTACTTTGGATTTTTTTCCCCTTTTTCTAGTGCAATATGGGGCAGAATTAATGGTGTCAACTTGTCCCACAAGAAACAAGTCATCATATGGCTATATTGATGGAAAGATAAAAAAGTTATGACTCTCGGAAGAAGGGGAGGAAAAAACAAAAACAAAGAATCGCTGGGTGAAGGGGTTGAGGCAAGTTTTGCATGATAAAAAAGAACAATCACAAAGACTTGATAAAAACACCACAAACACATTATAGAGCAGATTTAGCAAGATATATGTCTTAACATATTGGCCAGAAAAATATTTTAACCCAGTAATTGCTGGCGTACACTATCATAAAACTGCTGAGTGTTGGGTGTCCATTCCCTCTATTAGTGAAGCAATTTTTGCTGACATGTCTCGCATAGAAGGATTATAACTGTTGCCTATGTGCGAAAGAAGTCTCAGGTTATTTAATTTATTACTTTTTAATTATTACAATACATTTTCAGATGCCGATGATATTTAGTATTCAGCTAATTACAGCTTCAGACTTTTTTCATCTTCCCCAGGAACACTCTTACCTGTTCTCATGTGAACACTAGCACTTTGGAGTAAGAATGCGGCTGGTTCTGGGATATTGCAGTGGAATGCACGCGGCACACGTTATGCATCTAAATTCCACAGAGTTCCCACAGCATCTGAGTCTGGGAAATCCTCATGCTCTGGGAAGGTAGAGCACATCTTTATTTTGGCCTACAACCAAAATGGAGTTTAACCTCTATGTAAAAGCAGCCAAAAATCAGAGATCAGACTGTTTGAAAACAGCTATTTTAAACTCAGTGTTTCTTGGGAATCAAATATATGTTTATAAAGCCAGACATTAAGATATGTGCCCACTGACAGTATATGATCAGTGGGAAAATATTCTCCTGAAGCAGAGTGCTGAGTATACCAGCTAAGGTCCCTTTCAGACGTCCGTCTTAAAACAGGTACAAGCCACACGTACCAGTATGTTCATCCATGTGTCATCCGCGTGTCATACGTGTGACATCCTTGTTTGCATACGTGTGACATCAGTGTGACTGGTACGGGTAAAAAATACATAATACTGAAATTGATGGTTTTTTAATGTGTAAAAGATGGGCAAAGCCTGAAAAACTATAAATGGATATAGAAAGAGAGATAGAACAGATAAGATAGATAAATAGATAGATACATAAATAGATAGATAGATAAATAGATAGGACAGATAAAATAGAGAGATATAAGGAAAGAAAATAAGAAAGAACATATCAAATAAAAATAAAGAGAGAACAGAATAGTTCAATAGATAGAGATAGCTAGCTTGGCCAGCTGTTTTACATCATTTTCATTTTTTAATTTAATAAAAAAAATGACATGGGATCCCCCCAATTTTCATCTCCAGCACAATAACAGCAGCAGCTCGAGGCTGCAACCCTCAGCTGTCTGCTGTGCCTTGGCTCTTTATTAAAAAATAGTGGGGATCCCACACTTATTTTTTACATTTTTAGATTTTTTTTTGTTTAAAAAATTACATGGGGTCCCCCCATTTTACTAAACCCACCCAAGGTACAGCAGACAACTGGGGGCTGACATTATTAGGGTGGGAAGGGCTATGGTTATTTCCATTAGATGTGCTAATTCTGGTGTTGGACCCGGCTCTCCCCATTGCCCTGGTGCAGTGGCAAACGGGGTAATATTTGTGGGGTTGATGCCAGCTCCAGCTGGCATCAAGCCTTGGTATTAGTATTGGGTGACGTCTAGCAGACACCCCCATTACTAATCCAGTAGTTGGAAAGAGAATAAAACAGTTTATTTGAACAAAAAAAAAAAACAACTCCAGCACTTGTTCACCAATTTATTTGTTATTTTAAACAAAAAATACAAAGGGTCCCCCGTAATCCATGGTGAGGTCCATCGACGTTCCCCAAAAGCAATCTGAAAAGACATAGAAAGAGAAAATTATTCAATAAATAAAGACAAAATACACCCTCTTTTCCAATATATTTCCCTGTCAAAGCCTTAATCCTGGTCCGCCGTAATCCAATTAGGGGGGTCCCAGGTTGATCTCATACTGCTGGCACATTCAATGGAGAACCGAAGTTCCCCATTGTGAGAGCAGCCCCTGTAGGCACATACACACTTCTGTGTATTCTTTACTGTGGTGACCTGGACCCATAGGGTCAACCCAGGTCACCGCAGGAGTGCCCTTATCAGTGTGTGGGCAGGCATGGCAGTGACATCAAGGGTTAATCAGAGTTCACAATGAACTCTGATGAATCCGAGAAGTGACAACCGCTACACTTGCGGTAGTGCGGGTGTCACTGGGGTGTCCTCAGGGTGTCATCGGAGTTCCTTGGATAATCCGATGACCCCCTGATGTCACTGCAGACACACACTGCTGGATACTCACCTTTCCCCAGCAATGCTGTCCAGGCGCTGGTGTCCCGGCACTGCTCCTGCTTCCAGCTCCTCAGTGCAGTGATTATGCAATGAGACTAATGAGCAGGGGTCGGAAGCGGAAGGCAGCAGAGCTGAAGACAGCAGCACTGGAGACAAGTGATTATGGAAAAAATTTTTTATTTTTGCAAAGACCCGTGTTTTCTCCAGTACGTGTCACACTGATGTCACACGGATTACATCAGTGTGCGATCCGTGTGACCCCCGTGCTGCCGGAGTAAAAATGGACATGTCTCCGTGTGTGCGTGCTGAGTCACGCAGGGTCACACCATCCATGTGGAAACACGGCCGTGTGAGTAACTCCAGAGAATAATATGGGTATGTGTGTCATTCGTGTTAAAAACGGATGTCACACGTACCTGAAACACGGACGTCTAAAACCGGCCGAACTACATGGACATGTGTGAATGCACCAGAACATACATGCTGATTTGCAAATTGTGACTGAATATCTGAAAATCAGATAAACTTACACACTGGGACCATTAGCATTGAGGTGACGATGTCTATGTAAGGCTATGTGTGCACTAGAAAAGTGATTTTTCTCAAGAAAATTTCTTGAGAAACTTCTGGGAGTTAAAGATTACGGCACCTGCGTTTTTGCCGTGTTTTTGCCGCGTTTTTTCTGCGTTTTTTCCGCAGGTTGGTCCCTGCGTTTTTTTATGCTGTAACTGCAATAAATAATATAGATAATAGATTATCGATAGATAGACAGACAGATAATGGATAGAGGGAAAGATGGATAGATGGATAGATAGATAGATAATAGCTAGACAGACAGATAATGGATAGAGGGAAAGATGGATAGATCAATAGAGAGATAGATAATAGATGAGAAAGACCTATATAATGTCCCACCTCCCTGGATATTCTAAGCTGGCACCCTTTAGTGACTTTCATCTGGCACTAAAGGATGCTTAGCCTTGTATTTAGCCAAAAAATAAATAAATAATTAAAAAAAAAACGACGTGAGGTCCCTCATATCTTTTGTAGCCAGCTAGGGTAAACCAAATGGCTGCAGCCTGCATACCACAGCTGGCAGCTTCCCCTTGGCTGGTAATCCAAAACAGAGGGCACCCCACGCTGTTATTTTACATTAAATAAATAATTTAAAACAAAAAACTTTGGGTCCCCCCCAAATTGGATCACCAGCCAAGGTAAAGTGGACAGCTGTGGTCTGGTATTCTCAAACTAGGGAGGTCGACCGTTATTGGACACTCCCAAAGCCTAAAAGTAGCAGGCCACAGCCGCCCCAGAAGTGGCGCATCCATTAGACGTGCCAATCCTGGCGCTTTGCCCCAACTCATCCCATTGCCCTGGTGCGGTGGCAAATGGGGTAATATATGGGGTTGATGCCAGATGTGTAATGCCACCTGACATCAAGCCCTGGGGTTAGTGATGTCAGGCATCTTTCAGATACCTGACATCACGAACCCAGTCAGTAATAAAAAAAAAATTGGCAACAAAAAAAGTTTTATTTGAAAAAACACTCCCCAAAACATTCCCTCTTTCACCAATTTATTGAAAAGAACAATCAATTCCAGATCCGGCGTAATCCAATAAGGGGGTCTCACGATGATCCATACCATAGTCAATTGTTGTGAATGTCAGTTATGCTTTGGCTGCTGGGAGGCTCCCTCTTGTGGCCAGGAATGGTTTGGACACAGACCAGGTGTGTTGAGCAATGGGCATTTCCATTGCTAACTCTCTGCTTATTTAAATCCTGGTCTGATAGCAGGCTTTGCCGGATGTCAGTTGTTCTTTGTTCACCAGCCTGCTTTATTCTGCTCCACACCACATCTACCCCAGATAAGTGCTTTGCTCTTTATTTGTTGTTTGGTTCTTTTACTCTTATCTGAGTTTGTCATATGCTGTGGTTGATTTCAGTTTATTTGCATGCAGGGATTTTCCCTCTCAGTTGCTTAGCTGGGAAACTCCCTGCAGTTTTGTTTGGAGTATAGCTCCTATAAGTCCATGTGTTGGTGGCTTTTTGAATTTGTAATGATTCTTGTTTTCTGTTCATTGGTATGACAAGAGCGCCTGGTATAGGACGGAGTTCACATCGTGCGATCTGAGGGCCTTTTTGTACTATCAGGAATTTGCAATTTTGCAGGGTTTTTCTCTGGCCACCATCAGCCCCTTTCCTGTCCTTTCCTATTTTAGTCAGTGGGGGCCTGACCTTTTGCTAATCCTATCATCTATCTGTGTATTGTGTTTTCCTATATCACCGCAGTCTTTGAATGTGGGGGGCTTGCTATTCTTTGTCTGTTTTTTGAGGCAGAGAGTTGTTCATCTTTCCTTCCTTTAGGATAGCTAGTTCTCCGGCTGGGTTTGCGGTGCACAGGATGTTAGTTCACCCATAACTGACATTCACAACAGTCAATGTCCCAGTCAATGAAGAACAAAATGTTCCCCATTGGCTGGGAGAGTAATGCAGTGACCTGAGCTGACATCAATAGGTCAGCCCAGGTCACTGCAGGGGATGACGAGCGCTGCTGGCAGGAGGTTAGATGAGATCATTACCTGCAGTGACGATCTTCTGCTCTGCTGACGTCAGCGCTGTCACTGCCTTCTATGCCCGCCGTGTTTTCACAGCGACGTCACATGGCAGGCGGCCAATAGAAGCGGAGGGGCGGAGATGAGCGGGACGTAAACATCACGCACATCTCCTTCCTTCCTCATTGCAGGCGGGACGCAGGTAAGGAGATGTTCCTCACTCCTGCGGCTTCATACACAGCGATGTGTGCTGCTGCAGGAATGAGAAACAAAATCGTACCTGTCGCTGCCGCAAAATTATGAAAATGACCGACACTACACAGATCACCGATTTACGACGCTTTTGCGATCGTTTATCGGTGCATCTAGGCTTTAAACGTTGCGACATCGTAACTGGCGCCGGATGTGCGTCACTTTCGATTTGACCCCGACGACATCGCAGTAGCGATGTCGCAACGTGCAAAGTACCCCTAAGAGTTCACTCCCATTTGCAATTAAAAACAGCAAGTACAATCTGATAAAAAGAAATTGCATTGCACTCTCAGCAGTGTTATTAAATGAGGCAGTGTTCATCTGCAAGTTATTCCTCAGCTTCTATCAGGCTGAGGAAAACAATCCCAGAATGCTGTGTATGAGCACATATACAGTGCCTACAAGTAGTATTCAACCCCCTGCAGATTTAGCAGGTTTACACATTCGGAATTAACTTGGCATTGTGACATTTGGACTGTAGATCAGCCTGGAAGTGTGAAATGCACTGCAGCAAAAAAGAATGTTATTTCATTTTTTATTAAATTGTGAAAAGTTTATTCAGAGGGTCATTTATCATTCAACCCCTCAATCCACCAGAATTCTGTTTGGTTCCCCTAAAGTATTAAGAAGTATTTCAGGCACAAAGAACAATGAGCTTCACATGTTTGGATTAATTATCTCTTTTTCCAGCCTTTTCTGACTAATTAAGACCCTCCCCAAACTTGTGAACAGCACTCATACTTGGTCAATATGGGAAAGACAAAGGAGCATTCCAAGGCCATCAGAGACAAGATCGTGGAGGGTCACAAGGCTGGCAAGGGGTACAAAACCCTTTCCAAGGAGTTGGGCCTACCTGTCTCCACTGTTGGGAGTATCATCCAGAAGTGGAAGGCTTATGGAACTACTGTTAGCCTTCCACGGCGTGGACAGCCTTTGAAAGTTTCCACCCGTGCCGAGGCCAGGCTTGTCCGAAGAGTCAAGGCTAACCCAAGGACAACAAGGAAGGAGCTCTGGGAAGATCTCATGCCAGTGGGGACATTGGTTTCAGTCAACACCATAAGTAATGTACTCCACCGCAATGGTCTCCGTTCCAGACGAGCCCGTAAGGTACCTTTACTTTCAAAGCGTCATGTCAAGGCTCGTCTACAGTTTGCTCATGATCACTTGGAGGACTCTGAGACAGACTGGTTCAAGGTTCTCTGGTCTGATGAGACCAAGATCGAGATCTTTGGTGCCAACCACACACGTGACGTTTGGAGACTTGATGGCACTGCATACGACCCCAAGAATACATCCCTACAGTCAAGCATGGTGGTGGCAGCATCATGCTGTGGGGCTGTTTCTCAGCCAAGGGGCCTGGCCATCTGGTCCGCATCCATGGGAAGATGGATAGCACGGCCTACCTGGAGATTTTGGCCAAGAACCTCCGCTCCTCCATCAAGGATCTTAAGATGGGTCGTCATTTCATCTTCCAACAAGACAACGACCCAAAGCACACAGCCAAGAAAACCAAGGCCTGGTTCAAGAGGGAAAAAATCAAAGTGTTGCAGTGGCCTAGTCAGTCTCCTGACCTTAACCCAATTGAAAACTTGTGGAAGGAGCTCAAGATTAAAGTCCACATGAGACACCCAAAGAACCTAGATAACTTGGAGAAGATCTGCATGGAGGAGTGGGCGAAGATAACTCCAGAGACCTGTGCCAGCCTGATCAGGTCTTATAAAAGACGATTATTAGCTGTAATTGCAAACAAGGGTTATTCCACAAAATATTAAACCTAGGGGTTGAATAATAATTGACCCACACTTTTATGTTGAAAATTTATTAAAATTTAACTGAGCAACATAACTTGTTGGTTTGTAAGATTTATGCATCTGTTAATAAATCCTGCTCTTGTTTGAAGTTTGCAGGTTCTAACTTATTTGCATCTTATCAAACCTGCTAAATCTGCAGGGGGTTGAATACTACTTGTAGGCACTGTACAAGTGCAGCTCAATAAATTAGAATATCATGAAAAACTTACCGTATTTTTCGGACTATAAGATGCACTTTTTCCCCAAATGTTGGGGGAAAGTGGGGGGTGCATCTTATAGTCTGAATGTAGGGCTGCGGTGAATGAGGGTGCTGCGGTGGAGCGGGTCATCGGCGGCACGAGCAGCCTGCCGTGACCACGTGGACCTGCTCATTTAATATGCACTCCCATCCTCCTGCCCATCATCTCTCAGCGCTGAAGAAGGCACTGACAGGTGGGGTGATGGGCGGAGAATGTGCGCATATTAAACAGCCTGTTGCCCTGGCAACTACAGCCTGAAGTGATCATGTGCGGCTGTATTCACTGCCCCCCGCCATCATCATCAGCGCGGAGTGCTGTGAATCAGTATACTCACTGGCCACGATCCCTGTAGCCCCACAATGTCCTCCTGGCTGTGCCGGCGGCGGCTGTGTGTGGAGACTAGCGGTGCTCACAGCGATGACGTCATCGCTGTACGCACGTGTCCACACGCAGCCGCCGCTGGCACAGACAGAAGGACATCACGGTGCTGCAGGGATCGTGGCCGGCTCCACACTCCAGAGTTGCTGCTGACACAGACGGAGGAGGAGCGATGCTGCAGGGAGTGAGGTAAGGTGAGTATGAACGCTTATTTTTTTTATGTGCCACAGGATGCGGGCCATATACCAGGATATGGGGTGTATAGTAGGATGAGGGCATATATCAGGATGGGGGTATATGAGCAGGATGGGGGTATATGAGCAGGATGGGGGTATATGAGCAGGATGGGGGTATAGTATGAGCATGATGGGGGTATATAGCAGGATGGGGGTATATGAGCAGGATGAGGGTAAATGAGCAGGATGGGGGTATATGAGCAGGATGAGGGTATATGAGCAGGATGGGGGTATATGAGCAGGATGGGGGTATCTGAGCAGGATGGGGGTATCTGAGCAGGATGGGGGTATCTGAGCAGGATGGGGGTATATGAGCAGGATGGTGGTATATGAGCAGGATGGTGGTATATGAGCAGGATAGGGGCCATATGCCAGGATGGGGTATATAGCAGGATTTGGCCATATGCCAGTATATAGCAGGATGCGGTCATATGCCAGGAGCAGGATGGGGGCTATACTAGGATGAGGGACATATATTGTATATACAAAGCAGGAGGATCATTACCTGGCTGGGGTACCTTAGTAGAGAATTTGGGGACATTACCCCCATAACAGTGTCAGCAGCAGATCCTCGCCCCATAACAGTGTGTCATGACCACATTTTTTGCTTAAATTTTTATTTCCCTCCTCTAAAACCAGGGTGCGTCTTATAGTCCGAAAAATGCGGTAATTTATTTCAGTAATTCAATACAAAAAAGGAAACGCATATATTGTATAGAGTCATTACACACAGTGGGATCTATTTCAAGTGTTTATTTCTGTTAATGTTGATGATTATGGTTTACAGCCAATAAAAACCCTAAAGTCATTATCTCAGAAAATTAAAATATTATATAAGACCAATTGAAAAAATGATTTTAAACTCAGAAATGTTGGTGCCTACTGAAAAGTGTGTACAGTAAATGCACTCAATACTTGGTCATGGCTCTTTTTGCATGAATTACTGCATCAATGCGGCGTGGCATAGAGGCGATCAGCCTGTGGCACTGCTGAGGTGTAATGGAAGCCCAGGTTGCTTTGATAGCAACCTTCAGCTCGTCTGCATTGTTGGGTCTGGTGTCTCTCATCTTCCTCTTGACAATACCCCATAGTATCTCTTTGGGGTTTAGGTCAGGTGAGTTTGCTGATCAATCAAGCACAGTGATATTGTGGTTATTAAACCAGGTATTGGTACTTTTGGCAGTGTGGACAGGTGCCAAGTCCTGCTGGAAAATTAAATTTCCATCTCCAAAAAGCTTGTTGTCAGAAGGAAGCACAAAGTGCTCTAAGATTTCCTGGTAGACGGCTGCGCTGACTTTGTTCTTAATAAAACACAGTGAATCTACACCAGCAGATGACATCTGTGCAGCTCTGATCAGCAGAAATGAACAAGCAATCAGACTGTTCAGTGATAAAGTCCCCTAGGGGGACTTGTAAAATAAATAAAACAATTTAAAAAAATGTTTTTAAAAAAACCCTAAAAGTTCAAATCACCTCCCATTCGCCCCATTGAAAATAAAACAGCTAAAAAAAATACACATATTTGCTATCGCTGCGTTCAGAAATGCCCAATCTATAAAAATATAAAATCAATTCATGTGATTGGTACATTGCGTCTCTAGAAAAAAATTTCAAAGAAATGCCCAAGGTATAAAAATATAAAATCAATCTGATTGGTACATGGCGTATCTAGAAAAAAATTCAAAACGCCAAAATTTTGGTCGCCGAAAGATTTTTAAAAAATGCAATAACAGTTGATCAAAATGTAGCATCTGCACAAAAATGGTATAATTAAAAACATTAGCTCAAGATGCAAAAAATAAGCCATCACTGAGCCCCAGATCCGAAAAAATGGAACAAAAGCACCATTGTTTTTTTTGTACAAACTACTGAATTTTTTTAACCCCTTAGATAAAAGTAAAAGTATACATATTTGTTATATACAAACTCGTACCGACCTGAAGCATGATACCGGCACATTAGTTTTACTATATAGTGAACATGGTGAATAAAATATCCCACAAACAATCATGCAATTGCACTTTTTTTTTACAATTTCACCAAACAATTTTTTTCCCATTTTCCAGTACACTATATAGTAAAACTAATGGTTTCATTCAAAAGTACAACTTTTTCTGCAAAAATAAGGGGAAGGGGAGTGAAAATCGCCCAGGTGTGAAGGGGTTAATGAACAAATATTTTTATTTTTTTTTCACTGTGCCTTTCAATCACAGCAATGCCAGTAGCAAAGATGGCTACAGCATTACTGTGATATGAAAGCAATCTCTGCAAGTTTAGTGGCTGAAAATCAGGCACCAAACATGTGGGTGAGGGCATTCGAAACTCACGAGGCGAGAAGCAAAAAGCTCGTAGAGAAATAGATATCGTGAATAGTACCTTCATTTTTGTGCGAGTAACAAATAGTGTCAAGTATATTCACTCATCACTTGTAATAATCCATTCAATCCACATAGGCAAACAAATCAAACCATAGATGCCCATAAATGTACAATAATGTGAAATGATACAGGCAAAATGTATTGGACATGCTTACTGAGATTTATTTAATACTTCGTAGAAAAGCCTTTTTTGGTGACGACTGCTTCAAGACACCTACTGTATGGAGAAACTAGTTGCACCCATTGCTCAGGTGTGATTTTGACCCATTCTTCCATACAAAAACTCTTCAAATCCTGAAATTTCCATGTGCTCCTTCTATAAACTTTGAGCTGTAGCTTGTTACATAAATTGTCTATTGCATTCAGGTCAGGTAATTGGCTGGGCCATTCTAGCAGCATTATTTCTTTCTCTGAAACAAATTGAAAATCTTCTTGGCTGTGTTTTGGGATCATCATCTAACTGAAATGTCCACCCTCATTACATTTTCATCATATCTTTACATGGCAGCAGATATTTATAAAGAATGTCTCATTATATTTGTCCAGTCATCCTTCCTTCAACCATATGAAGTTTGCTAGCCCTACACCATAATGGTCCCACCTCCAAACTCCACTGTTGGCATCGCTTTTTGGGGTGACATGCAGTGCCTTTTCGCCCCCAAACATGGTGTGTATTATGGCATCCAAAGAGTTAAATTGTGGTCTCATCTGACTAGACTACATTCTCCCACTATTTCAAAGGTTTGTCTAAATGTAATCGTGCAACCTTTAAACGCGCTTGGACATGTTTTTAGTTCAACAATAGAGTCTTGCTTGGTGAACGTACATAATAGAGGTTCATTGCATTACTTATTGTTTTCTTTGAAATAATTGGACCTGCTGATACCTGGTCTTTCTGTAGGTCTCAGAGTAGGTGGCCCTTGACTCTTAAGCTGGTGTCACACACAGCGACAACGACAACGACGCCGCTGCTACGTCACCATTTTCTGTGACGTTGCAGCGACGTCCCGTCGCTGTCGCTGTGTGTGACATCCAGCAACGACCTGGCCCCTGCTGTGAGGTCGCCGGTCGTTGCTGAATGTCCAGCTTCATTTTTTGGTCGTCACTCTCCCGCTGTGACACACACATCGCTGTGTGTGACAGCGAGAGAGCGACGAAATGAAGCAAGCAGGTAGCAGGAGCCGGCGTCTGGCAGCTGCGGTAAGCTGTAACCAGCGTAAACATCGGGTAACCAAGGGAAGACCTTTCCCTGGTTACCCGATATTTACCTTATTTACCAGCCTCCGCCCTTACTGCCAGTGCCGGCTCCTGCTCTGTGCACATGTGGCTGCAGTACACATCGGGTAATTAACCCGATGTATACTGTAGCAAGGAGAGCAAGGAGCCAGCGCTAAGCAGTGTGCGCGGCTCCCTGCTCTCTGCACTGTGACATGTAGCTGCAGTACACATCGGGTTAATTAACCCGATGTGTACTGTACCTAGGAGAGCAAGGAGCCAGCGCTAAGCGCGGCTCCCTGCTCTCTGCACATGTAGCACAGCGACGTTATGATCGCTGCTGCGTCGCTGTGTTTGACAGCTAAGCAGCGATCATAACAGCGACTTACAAGGTCACTGTTACGTCACAGAAAATGGTGACGTAACAGCGACGTCGTTGTCGCTGTCGCTTAGTGTGAACCCAGCTTTAGACAACTCTTCTGATAATACTTATTACTCCTTTGTCTGTAATCTTGTGGGGAGCACCTGGTCATGGCTGGTTTATGATGAAATTATGTTCTTACCTCTTCCAGATTATGACTCCAACAGTGCTCAATGAAGCCTTCAGTAGTTCAGAAATTCTTCTGTAACCAATGCTAACAGTATTTTTGACAGCAATAAGGTTGCAAAGATCTTGAGACACCTCACTGGTTTAACCCATCATAAGATGTTTCTTGTGTTGCACCTTGGTAATGAGGCACCTGTTTATAGTTTATAGGCCATCAGTTGAACCAGCTTGCATTACTTTTCAGTAAGTAGCAGGATTGCTTTCTAGTTACTGGTAGATTTCAGTTGGTGTCATGACTTTTGCACCTTTCTTCATGTGTTCAATACTTTTTCCCTGTGTAATTTCTCATTATTACACAACTGAATGTATGGATACTGTGATTTGCTTTCTTTGCCGTTGTGGATTCAATGGATTGTTACCAACATCTGGTGAGAAATTCATGCCAATAGCACCTTTAGAAATATATTTAATTAGAAAATTGGTGATTTGTTCAATACTTATTTCACATACGTAGCGAATATATATTCATTACATGTGTAGGAAAAGCCATTTCAGCATCTGAGTAAGAAAGGATTCATTACAATATGGGTAGTCAAACTTTGCAGTGCCATACTACAAGATTTAACAGTGACAACTACTGTGTTATACCATGCCTGATGAAGAGACTTGAGTAGTCTGGAAAGCTTGCTATTTATTACCATCTTCTCAGTTAGCCATTAAAAGGTATCAACCACTGAGGACTCTCAGTTCTTTTAAACATTTTTTTTCTATCTACTGTCTAACACGGTACAAAGATATATTTTACCTGTAACTACTGTAGAATTTAAAGAGTAATTGTTGGTTTAAAGAGAAAATGTCCACAAAACTAGACCAATCCAAATTATTAATATGGGCATACAAGTTATATAATGCTGTAAAAGTCCTACCTGTATGTCTCATATCAGATGCCTTATTGTGGATAAATTTAGCTTTATCACTTTATGTAAATGAGCTCTTCCAGGCTATGGGGTGGATGCTGCCTGGAAGATAACTCCACCTCCAGAGCTTATTTTAAATAAAAGGGGCGTTCCCAGTGTGATGGCCGCTCTCTGCTCTCACTACAGTGTGATGGCCGCTCTCTGCTCTCACTACAGTGTGATGGCCGCTCTCTGCAGATGTTTATTATACCTGACACATCTGCAGGTTCCTCTCAGCTTCAGCTTCTATCTCAGAGATAGACAGGGTTGAAATATCGTTGCAATGAAGCAGAGCTCAGAGAGCTGCAAAAATTGTGTTTGCAAGAAGACAAATTTCATTTCACCTTTTCTGTGTCAGTTACTTGTGTCACACGGGTTACACCTCCTTCTATTTAAAATACTCTCCGGAGACAAAGTTATCTTCCGGCAGCATCCGCCCCATATACAAAATGACAGTTGGAGCTCATAAAGTTCTACAGAGAACTGTAAATGTTGTTTCAGGAGAACTTGCAGCAGAAGGTCTTTGTCTGCCTCTAGCTTATCCATCCTGTACCACTTCCATAGACTTTTAAAAGCACCAACTGTAATTTGTTCTCTTAGTAATGTTAAAATGTGTCTTCACTGAACATAGATTTTACTTCTGAATTGAAAGCGAAGGATCAGTTAAGGTGGAGAAAGAAGTAGATTCCTCTGATAAGATATATTGCAAAGTTGCTGATTTTCATGGGTACTATTCATGTATTAAACACAAATTAAAATGGAATTTACTCTTTAAAAAAGGTCTAGATCAGACCTGGGCAAGGGGCGGCCCGCGGGCCACATCCGGCCCGCCTACTCTCTGTGACCGGCCCACCTGGCTCAGGGCGTCCTTGCTGGCCGGTAAGTGATGAGGGCAATCTGACCTGTTGTCCAGAGCTCCAGGCTCCGGGAGGCCCGTGGTCAGATTGCCCTCATCACACGTTGCGTGCCGGGCAGGGAACAGAGGACAGATCCTGCAGCGCCGCACAGTGTAGGCAGCGGAAGGCAGGAATCTGTCCTCTGTTCCCTGCCTGGCAACTTTCTCTGTGACACACACGCGCGCCCTGATGTCGTCAGTACGGCGCGTGTGTGTGTCATTTGAAAAGTTCCCGCCCGGTAGGAGAAGAAGCTGCAGAAGCAGGGGCCCGTACGGAGAGAAGCAGTGGCGGGGCCCCTACAAGAACAGCGGCGGGGCCAATACAAGAACAGCAGCGGCGGGGCCCCTACAAGAACAGCAGCGGTGGGGGCCCATACAAGAGAAGAAGCATCTCAGCGGGGGCCTGTATGGAGGTACCTGAGGAGGGAGAGGTGAGTAATAACCCGAGGGGACAATGGGGGGGGGTTAACTGGTGAGTAATATTTGGGTGTAGTGATGTAGTATATAGGAATGTAGTTTTACAGGTGTAGTATATAGGGGTCTAGTGATGTATATAGGGATGTAGTGATGTATATTACATGTGCAGTATATAGGAGTGTAGTGATGTATATTACAGGTGCAGTATATAGGAGTGTAGTGATGTATATTACAGGTGCAGTATATAGGAGTGTAGTGATGTATATTACATGTGCAGTATATAGGAGTGTAGTGATGTATATTACATGTGCAGTATATAGGAGTGTAGCGATGTATATTACAGGTGCAGTATATAGGGGTCTAGTGATGTATATGGGGATGTAGTGATGTATATTACAGGTGCAGTATATAGGAGTGTAGGGATGTATATTACATGTGTAGTATATAGGAGTGTAGGGATGTATATTACATGTGCAGTATATAGGAGTGTAGCGATGTATATTACAGGTGCAGTATATAGGGGTCTAGTGATGTATATGGGGATGTAGTGATGTATATTACAGGTGCAGTATATACAGTCAGGGCCAGAAATATTTGGACAGTGACACAAGTTTTGTTATTTTAGCTGCTTACAAAAACATGTTCAGAAATACAATTATATATATAATATGGGCTGAAAGTGCACACTCCCAGCTGCAATATGAGAGTTTTCACATCCAAATCGGAGAAAGGGTTTAGGAATCATAGCTCTGTAATGCATAGCCTCCTCTTTTTCAAGGGACCAAAAGTAATTGGACAAGGGACTCTAAGGGCTGCAATTAACTCTGAAGGCGTCTCCCTCGTTAACCTGTAATCAATGAAGTAGTTAAAAGGTCTGGGGTTGATTACAGGTGTGTGGTTTTGCATTTGGAAGCTGTTGCTGTGACCAGACAACATGCGGTCTAAGGAACTCTCAATTGAGGTGAAGCAGAACATCCTGAGGCTGAAAAAAAAGAAAAAATCCATCAGAGAGATAGCAGACATGCTTGGAGTAGCAAAATCAACAGTCGGGTACATTCTGAGAAAAAAGGAATTGACTGGTGAGCTTGGGAACTCAAAAAGGCCTGGGCGTCCACGGATGACAACAGTGGTGGATGATCGCCGCATACTTTCTTTGGTGAAGAAGAACCCGTTCACAACATCAACTGAAGTCCAGAACACTCTCAGTGAAGTAGGTGTATCTGTCTCTAAGTCAACAGTAAAGAGAAGACTCCATGAAAGTAAATACAAAGGGTTCACATCTAGATGCAAACCATTCATCAATTCCAAAAATAGACAGGCCAGAGTTAAATTTGCTGAAAAACACCTCATGAAGCCAGCTCAGTTCTGGAAAAGTATTCTATGGACAGATGAGACAAAGATCAACCTGTACCAGAATGATGGGAAGAAAAAAGTTTGGAGAAGAAAGGGAACGGCACATGATCCAAGGCACACCACATCCTCTGTAAAACATGGAGGCAACGTGATGGCATGGGCATGCATGGCTTTCAATGGCACTGGGTCACTTGTATTTATTGATGACATAACAGCAGACAAGAGTAGCCGGATGAATTCTGAAGTGTACCGGGATATACTTTCAGCCCAGATTCAGCCAAATGCCGCAAAGTTGATCGGACGGCGCTTCATAGTACAGATGGACAATGACCCCAAGCATACAGCCAAAGCTACCCAGGAGTTCATGAGTGCAAAAAAGTGGAACATTCTGCAATGGCCAAGTCAATCACCAGATCTTAACCCAATTGAGCATGCATTTCACTTGCTCAAATCCAGACTTAAGACGGAAAGACCCACAAACAAGCAAGACCTGAAGGCTGCGGCTGTAAAGGCCTGGCAAAGCATTAAGATGGAGGAAACCCAGCGTTTGGTGATGTCCATGGGTTCCAGACTTAAGGCAGTGATTGCCTCCAAAGGATTCGCAACAAAATATTGAAAATAAAAATATTTTGTTTGGGTTTGGTTTATTTGTCCAATTACTTTTGACCTCCTAAAATGTGGAGTGTTTGTAAAGAAATGTGTACAATTCCTACAATTTCTATCAGATATTTTTGTTCAAACCTTCAAATTAAACGTTACAATCTGCACTTGAATTCTGTTGTAGAGGTTTCATTTCAAATCCTATGTAGTGGCATACAGAGCCCAACTCGCGAAAATTGTGTCACTGTCCAAATATTTCTGGACCTAACTGTAGGAGTGTAGGGATGTATATTACATGTGTAGTATATAGGAGTGTAGGGATGTATATTACATGTGTAGTATATAGGAGTGTAGTGATGTATATTACAGGTGTAGTATATAGGAGTGTAGTGATGTATATTACATGTGTAGTATATAGGAGTGTAGTGATGTATATTACAGGTGCAGTATATAGGAGTGTAGTGATGTATATTACAGGTGCAGTATATAGGAGTGTAGTGATGTATATTACAGGTGCAGTATATAGGAGTTTAGTGATGTATATTACACGTGCAGTATATAGGAGTGTAGTGATGTATATTACACGTGCAGTATATAGGAGTGTAGTGATGTATATTACACGTGCAGTATATAGGAGTGTAGTGATGTATATTACAGGTGCAGTATATAGGAGTGTAATAATGTATATTACAGGTGCAGTATATAGGAGTGTAGTGATGTATATTACAGGTGTGGTATATAGGAGTGTATTGATGTATATTACAGGTGCAGTATATAGGAGTGCCTCCCGCTCCTGACCCCCGCTCATTCATCGATTATTCACCGCACTCAGGACCTGGAAGCCGGAGCATCGCGGTGACAGCGCCGGACACAGCACCGTTGAGGACATCACCGCAGGGACAGGTGAGTATTCTGCAAGCACAGTGACCTCCAGGGGGTCATCGGAGTTTCCAATGAACTCTGATGACCCCACTGGGACACCCACGCTACAGCTTCACGGGTTCATCAGAGTTTATTGGGAGCTGTGACGAGTCCCCGAGGTGCTCCGGCTTCCAGGTTCTCAACACACACACCTGTATACTCACCCAACGATGCGGTCCCCAGCGCTGTCCCTGCTTCCAGCTGGTCACTGCAGTGAATATTCAGTGAGCATAATTACCAGCGATAAGGAGCGGGAGGCAGCAGAGCCAGAGACATCAGCGCTGGAGAGAGGTAAATATAGAAAATCTTTTTATTAAAAAGACCCGTG
Organism: Anomaloglossus baeobatrachus; assembly: GCF_048569485.1. Lineage (NCBI taxonomy): Eukaryota > Metazoa > Chordata > Amphibia > Anura > Aromobatidae > Anomaloglossus > Anomaloglossus baeobatrachus. Next base: position 164,975,412 of record NC_134355.1, on the reverse strand, counting down.
TTTTCTCTGGTACTTGTCACACTGATGTCACACAGATCACATCAGTGTGCGATCCGTGTGACACCAGTGCTGCTGGAGAAAAAAATGGACATGTCTGCGTGTGTGCATGCAGGGCCACAAGGGGTCACACAGTCCGTAACTTACTGTTTGTTTATGAAGGGATAGTATATATACTGTATACAGTATTGGGTAAAACTGAGTTAATTATATTAGTCCGGCCCTCTAAAACCATCCCAATTTCTCATGCGGCCCCATGGGAAAATTAATTGTCCACCCCTGGTCTAGATGCTTTTTTAATAACTCATTATCATCATGGGTTATAATAATCTCATGACAGATAATGAATAATAATAAGTGATCAGGTAATAGTAACTATTCATGTTTGGATAACGCTTACCGAATACCGAATACTACTTCAGTATTCGTCACAACAAGAAAAATGCTCCATTTCCCCATTGACCTGCATAAGGGTTCATTCATGATGACTATGGGAATAGCACTTTGGGATTCATTACGAATAATCAGAACACGAACAGTTACTATTCGCCCATCACTAATAATTAATGATTAAAGGTTGGATTTGTGTATTTTTTGAACCTACGGTATGTAAATCTGCTATAACCTGTCTCTGTATATAGTGTAACAAGTGCACTGTATATGTAGGTGGGTCGAGGTGCTACTGAGGAGCCCATAGTGAAATTCACATACTGCGCTGGGGGTTAGTCCAAGTCTGGTTAAGATACTGGTGATTGTACGACCTCTTTATAGTTTCATTTGTCTAAAAACCATACACTCTGTATAATCAATGCAATTGGTTCACAGTGTATACAAGAGTATACTAATAAGACATCTTGACTTTCAGCCAAATTCCAACCATGGAGGAAATTCTAACTTGGTCTCACAATTTCGACAAGATGATGAAGAGTCCTGCGGGAAGAAATCTCTTCCGAGAATTTTTACGCACAGAATACAGTGAAGAAAATCTACTTTTTTGGCTTGCATGTGAAGACCTAAAGAATGAACAAAACAAGAAATTAGTTGAAGAAAAGGCTAGAAATATATATGAAGATTACATCTCCATACTTTCACCAAAAGAGGTAAGTCCTTCCTGTTAGATATTTCCTTTCCATTGATGAACCATGAAAAATTATAAATGTGTTACACTTATAGATATGTATACTTTGTGTAAAGATTATAATGGAGCCAACTTGTCTAAATTACCTCTTTGGAAGAAAATAATAATAGCCAAAAAAAAGAACATTTTAAGTAAAAACTATTTGTTGGCTAGAAGGATAGAAATGAGAAGCCATAAAATTTGCTGAATTTGATCAGTGATAGATAACAAGAAGAAAGGTATTAACTTAAAGGTATTCAGAATTTTGTAGCTAAAACAGGAGCATAATTAATATTTGAATATCACATTTAATAAGTAATTACCTGCTTAGTATGCTTAAAAAAACCTGTCAACATGAAAACGTAGCCCAATCTGCAGGCGTCAAATTATAGAGAAAGAGAAGCTGAGTAGATTGATACATAGTTTTGTGAGAGAAATATCCAGTGTAACCTGTGTATCTATCGTTTAAACCTCTGTCCTTTCTGGGATTTTTGGTCCAGTGGGTGGTCTTTTCAGTGATTGACAGCTTTTTTGTGTAAATGTAAATACAGATTTCTCTCAGTCACTGATAGGACCGCCCACAGGACAAAAAATCCCAGAAAGGTCTGAGGTTTAAATGATGAAGACAAAGATTATACTGAAGCTTTTCTTAGGGCTCTTCTCCACTTGCGTTAAAAAAAACATTGCAATATCATTTATTTTAAAAACAATATAAAATGTGTTTGAACATTTTTTTTTTTTAGTTTATTCTGTAGCCGCTGGGGGCTGCCCTTTTTATTTACTGGTGTGTAAGAGTCAGAGCACAACGCTAACACACATATGTGTGATTCAGCCGATTTTCTCCAGTTCGAAGAAACCATTCCCTGAACCGGCAAAAAGCAACACCCCCCCTCACACCTGTTCTGCGGACCCCCTAATTTCAATTGAATGTGCATTCTCGGACTCATGTTCCCCTGAAATATATTGCAATGCAGTAAACCATTCCTGCACTGTAATAGTTAAAATAACCACCAGCTTATTAGAGACTAACAGCTGATGCCAATGCACCTGTCGCCGGTATCAGCTGTCAAGCTATCAGTATCAGAGGCCGGCAGCTAACTTCAGTGCTCACGCTGCCGGTGGCAGCCGCAAGACTATCAGAAGATGGTGTCTGACGTCAGAACATATGCCATGTACCAGGCCCATCTGTGCCACTAATAAAGCAATAAGAGGACACTGCTGGACTACAGAAGGGTAAGAATAATTTTTTTATGTTATTTCAGAATTTTATTCATTTGAAGAAAGGAGGGATGCCATATGGGAACCAATATGAGGAATTATATAGGTACCAGGATGGATGACATATGGGTACCAAGATGAGGGATTCCATTAATACCAGGATTGGGGATTATATGGGTTCCAGGAAGGACGACATATGAGGACCAAGATGGGGGATTATATGGAGACCAGGATGGATGACGTGTGGACCAAGATTGGGGATTATATGAATACCAAGATGGGGGATTATATAGGGACTAGGATGGATGACATATGGGTACCAAGATGGGGGATTATATGAATACCAGGATGGGGGTTTATATGGGGACCAGGATGGGGGATTACGTGGGGACCAGCATGGAGGATTATATAGGGACCAGGACAGAAGACATATGGGGACCAAGATGGGGATTATATAAATATCAGACTGGGGGATTATGTGGGGACCAGGATGGATGACATTTGGGGGTCCAAAATGAGGGAATATATGAATACCAGTGTAACGCCTGCCTGGATCCACAGACTCAGATGGGCTGTAAAAGGGAGGCTAGAGGGAAGCCACTCACCAAGCAGGACCCCCAGGACCCTGAAACCCTTTAAACCCTCTACAGGGATTTGGAATTACACAGTGCCCTGGAAATCACTACCTGTGGAAGGCTGCAGTCCGTTGAGACTAGAAGTCAGGCAGGGTCAAACCAGGAATTGCGTAACAGGGACAGAATCGGCAGGCAATGACGTAGTCAGCAAACGTAGCAGAGGTCAAATCCGGATCGGGCAGTGAGGTACAAAAACAGTAGGCAGGAGGGTAGTCAGAAAACACGCAGAAGTCAACACACAGGAATCACCAAACAGAATAGGACATAACAGGAGCCAGGAAAATCAGAACTATCTCTGGCAGTGGTCATGTGACAGGAGGGGGAATAAGAAGGGTGTGGTATCTTCCCATTGGCTGTAGCTGAACGCTGGCAACTTCAGCTGGAAGACACATGCCACCCACAGTCTGCCAGCGGTACTGCAAATCCCAAGTTAACCCAGCCCAGTGGATGATCGGAGTCTGCTACCACCGCTGGCATTGACTCCTCTCCCATCACTAGCACCATCCATGGCAGGAACACGGCGTCGCCTGGCGATCGAAGCAGAAGTCGCTGGAGCAGACTCCGGCGGTGACGTAACAGTACCCCCCCCCTCCATGAGGGGCCTCTGGACCCTCAAAACCCGGCTTCCCAGGAGATCGGAGGTGAAACCGCCGGACCAGACCCTTAGCATGAATATCGCTCGCACGGACCCATGACCTCTCCTCAGGGCCGTAACCCCTCCAATGCACCAAATACTGTACCGCCCCTCTGACAATACGGGAATCAAGTATTCTTTGTACCTCATACTCCAAGTTACCTTCAACCAAAACAGGAGGAGGAGGGTCACTGACTGGGTGAATGGGGACACGATATAACTTGAGGAGGGACTTATGGGACACATTCGATATCTTAAAGGATGGGGGGAGTTGCAGGCGGAAAGCTGTGGGATTAATTACCTCGATTAGCTCGTAAGGTCCAATAAATCTCGGACCCAGCTTAGCAGACGGAATGTTGAGTTTAATATTCCGTGTGGATAACCATACCTTGTACCCAACTCCAAGGCTAGGGCCCTTGAAACGTCTCTTATTAGCAAAGGAGGCTTGACCAATCTTTGCCTTCTTCAGGTTCTCTTTCACCTCAGACCAGATAGTCTTCAATTTGTCCACAGTTGATTCAGCCTCAGGAGTATCCACCACAGCGGAAGAAAAAGAACCAAAGCTTAGATGCAACCCTAAATTGCAGAAAAAGAGGGTAGTCTTGATGGATTCCTGATACTGATTATTGATAGCGAACTCAGCTAGCGGCAGATATTCCACCCAGTCAGACTGACGGTCAGACACAAAACACCGGAGATATTGTTCAAGGGTTTGATTGGAACGTTCGGTCTGACCATTGGTCTCTGGGTGGTAGGCAGATGAAAAAGATAGCTCTATATTGATCTTTTTACAAAACGCCCTCCAGAATTTCGAGATGAACTGTGTTCCTCGGTCAGAAACAATATTTTCTGGAACCCCGTGTAACCGCACAATATGCCTAATAAACAACTTGCTAAGAGTTTCAGAATTGGGTAATCCGGACAGAGGAACAAAATGACACTGTTTGCTGAATCTATCCACTACTACCCAGATACAGGTCTTCCCTTCTGAGGGTGGAAGGTCAGTGATGAAGTCCATGGAGAGATGTGTCCAAGGGCTTACTGGAGTAGGTAGTGACTGGAGAAATCCGGCAGGGCGGTTACGGGGTGCCTTGGCTCGAGCACAAGTTTCACAAGCCAGTACTAATTCCTTACAATCTTTCGCTACGGTTGGCCACCAAAAATTTCTGGTTACTAATCGGAGGGTATTGCCGATACCATGGTGACCTGCCAGCACAGAATTGTGGGATTCCTGGAGTACCCGTAGGCGAAGTGAGGGGGCGACAAACAGTTTATGGACAGGAGTGGTTTCAGGAGCTTGGTCTTGGGTATTATGGACCTCTTCTATCAAATCTAAGGAAACAGATGACATAATAATGCCTTTAGCTAAAATATGCACTGGTTCAGAGTTTTCAGACTGAGAGGGACAGAAGCTACGGGAAAGTGCATCAGCTCTGGTGTTCTTGGTACCGGGCCGGAATGTTACCACAAAACCAAATCTGGAGAAGAACAATGCCCACCTAGCTTGCCTAGGATTGAGTCTCTTAGCAGATTTCAGATAAGTGAGGTTCTTATGGTCTGTGATGACTGTGACCTTATGTTTGGCGCCTTTGAGGAAGTGGCGCCATTGCTCGAAGGCCCATTTAATTGCCAACAGCTCACAATTACCAATGTCATAATTTCTCTCTGTGGGAGAAAACTTGCGGGAAAAGAAGGCACAAGAACGAAGCTGAGTGACAGACGGAGTACCTTGTGATAGCACCGCTCCCACTCCAACCTCGGATGCATCGACTTTCACAATAAACAGACGCATAAGGTCAGGCTGAACCAGAATCGGGTCTGAGGAGAAACATTCTTTTAATTTTGAGAAGGCATGGATCGCCTCTGGCTTCCAATTAACCACATCAGCCCCCTTTTTAGTCAAATCGGTGAGGGGTTTGGCAATTTTGGAAAAATCTCTAATAAATTTGCGGTAATAATTAGCAAACCCAAGGAAACGCTGCACGGCCTTCAGAGACTTGGGTTGTACCCACTCCTTAATCGGTTGAAGCTTAGAGGGATCCATGCGGAAGCCTTCTGCAGACAATATATAACCCAGGAAATTAACCTCTGCCTCAAAAAAAACACATTTCTCATATTTAGCAAATAGGGAGTTCTCCCTGAGTCTCTGGAGTACAGTGCGTACATGTTGGACATGTGACGTAGCATCAGGAGAATAAATCAGGATGTCATCCAGATAGACCACCACATATTGACCACAAATATCTCTGAAAATGTCATTAACAAAGTTCTGGAATACAGCCGGCGCATTACTTAATCCAAAAGGCATTACCAGGTACTCATAGTGTCCCTCTGGAGTGTTAAATGCCGTTTTCCACTCATCTCCTTTTCTGATGCGGATTAGGTTATATGTTTCCCTGAGATCCAGCTTGGTGAACCACTGGGCTCCTATGAGCTGGTTAAACAGATCGGGGATGAGTGGCAGAGGGTACTGATTCTTTACAGTAATAGCATTAAGTTCACGGTAGTCAATACAAGGTCTGAGGCCACCGTCTTTCTTATCAACGAAAAAGAATCCAGCGCCGACTGGTGACCTGGATGGTCTGATGAACCCTCTCTGCAGACTGTCTGCTATATAATCTTTCATGGCCTGACGCTCCGGACCAGAAAGATTATACATTTTACCCTTGGGGAGTCGGGAATTGGGGACGAAATCTATGGGGCAGTCATAATCTCTGTGCGGAGGTAATTTTTCAGATTCAGATACAGAAAAGACATCAGCAAAATCCCTGAATGCATGAGGTATGAAGATAGGTTCAGCTCTAGTCAGGTTAACAGATAAAGACATGCACGTCTCCTGACACTCAGGGCTCCAGCGCACAATCTCACCCTGGTGCCAGTCTATGACCGGGTTATGTTTGCGCAGCCATGGCATGCCCAATACCACTGCTGACATCAGATTCTCAAGAACAAAAAATGACACTGATTCTACATGCAGAGCACCAACAAGCATGGAGATCTCTAGAGTTACAAAAGTAACCACATCCTGAGTGAGAGGGGTGCTATCAATAGCAGATATTCTAATAGGTGCATTTAACTTTAGCAAAGTCAAACCCAGCTCTTTTGCTACAATAGTGTCTATAAAATTACCAGCAGAGCCACAATCAACAAAGGCATGCAGCCGTACAGATTTTCCCTGGTGAGACAATGAGACAGTTAACATTAACCTCATAGGGTCTGCAGGAAGTACCTGGGCACCTGAGCGGGTATCCTGGGGTGGTGCTGCTGCCTTGGAAGCGATTGCCTCTCTGATCCAAGCACTCCATGTTTGGCTCTACAACGTGATCTGCTCCCTTGCAGTCGACGGGACTCTGGACATGCTGAGATAGGTGCTGCAGCAGGGGCTTGGACCTGAGCAGACCTGAGATGCTGCACTTGCTGTGTAAGTCCATGTACAAGGCCAGAAAGGGTGTGCACCTGATTTAGCACAGCATGGAGAGAATCCATTTTTTTTTTCTCTCTCCTAGTTAGATGGGCCAGAGATAATGTAACGCCTGCCTGGATCCACAGACTCAGATGGCCTGTAAAAGGGAGGCTAGAGGGAAGCCACTCACCAAGCAGGACCCCCAGAACCCTAAAACCCTTTAACCCCTCTACAGGGATTTGGAATTACACAGGGTCCTGGAGATCACTACCTGTGGAAGGCTGCAGTCCGATGAGAGTAGTAGTCAGACAGGGTCAAACCAGGAATTGCAGAACAGGGACAGAATTGGCAGGCAATAACGTAGTCAGCAAACGTAGCAGAGGTCAAATCCGGATCGGGCAGTGAGGTACAAAAACAGTAGGCAGGAGGGTAGTCAGAAAACACGCAGAAGTCAACACACAGGAATCACCAAACAGAATAGGACGTAACAGGAGCCAGGAAAATCAGAACTATCTCTGGCAGTGGTCATGTGACAGGAGGGGGAATAAGAAGGGTGTGGTATCTTCCCATTGGCTGTAGCTGAACGCTGGCAACTTCAGCTGGAAGACACATGTCACCCACAGTCAGCCAGCGGTACTGCAGATCCCAAGCTAGCCCAGCCCAGTGGATGATCGGAGCCTGCTCCCACCGCTGGCATCGACTCCTCTCCCATCACCAGCACCATCCACAGCAGGAACACGGCGTCGCCTGGCAATCGGAGCAGAAGTCGCTGGAGCAGACTCCGGCGGTGACGTAACAACCAGACTGGGTGATTATGTGGGGACAAGGATGAATGACCCACACTGACGAGCAAATGGGTAACAATGTTTAGAACGTTTGATTTTCAGGCTCTATATCTCACCATTCCTTTCAGCACTGAAATTAAGACTACCATCATTTTATAGATAATCATTTTGACTATCTCATACATAAATTGGACTTCCAACTATTTAGCATATGATTAGTTATACAGATTCTTGTCATGTTAATGCATTGTTACTGTTTTGCTCCTAGTGTTACAAAATCTTTTTAATTCAGTATTCTACAAATTACAACCTGTTCTCACAGTCCTTAATAGCTCAGTGTGTTATTAGATTGATTCCAAAGTGAAAGTTCACTAGTTTGCGTCGAGAAGCAGCCATAAAGATTTCCCAAGAAAAGAGAAACAGCATCATCCAGCTCATTAATAATGGTCTCTCGGCCCAAAAAAATTGCAAAACTGCATCATGTGAGTGCCATGGCAGTTGAAACTATACGTAATGAAGTCTGTCCATCCATTCAGAAGCCAAGAAGTGGACCTCCAGGCACAATATCAACTTCAACAAATCTGCTCATTACAAGGTCTATTATGGTGCAACAAACACGGCAGTGGAGGTGCCTCATTTGCTTCGTAATAATGAAATCACAGATGTCCATGCAAGCAGCATGCAACACATGTTACACAAGTCAAGAATGGTGGCCCAAAAAGAGTGAAGCAGCCTCGACTTCAATATCATCATAAGAAATGCTAGCTTGAGTTTGCAAAAAAAAAGTACAAAAAGTGGACAGTAGATGATTGTAACATGTGACTTGGAGCGATGAGACGAAAGTCAAGAGAGTAGGCTCTGGTGGTTGCAAATAGGCCTGGAAGAAACAAGGGAGAAAAGAGGCTGACGGATCAAGAAATTGAAGGAACCCTCAAGCTCGGTGGAGGAAGCCTGATGATATGCGGTTGTTTCACAGCAAAAGGTGTAGAATACTTTACCAGGATTGATGGTGGTCTCAATGCAGAGCTATACAACTCTGGCAAAAATTGAGACCACTTTAAAATCTTCAGTTTTATTTATTTTTCTCTTCATAGGTATATTTTTGCGTAAATGTACCATATTTTTCGCTTTATAAGACGCTCTTTTGTTCCCCCAAATTTTGGGGGAAAGTAGGGGGTGCATCTTATAAGCCGAATATACGGGGGGGTGTATATATATATATATATATATATATATACACTGCAAGGTCCAGGGGAGGTGGGGGCGCTGCTGGGGGCAGGTGAACGCTGCGGCGGCAGCGTTTGATCTCCTGCTCCCGCTCATATAATATGCACAGCCAGTGTCCATCTCCGATGGTGCTGAAATCGCACCGCAGTGAGGGGCTGGGGCAGCAGTGCATATTCTAAGTCTCTGCACCCCCCTGTGATGGCACATGCCCCCCCTGTGTTAGATTTGGCCCCCAGGCTGCTGCTCATTCTAAAATAAAAAAGCTTTACTTACCTCCTCCAGCGTTTCTCCCCGGTGTCCCTGCTTCCACTGCGATCTCAGTCTGCTGTGCCGATCACATGACCGTCACCAAGAACCAGGAAGTGGAAGAAGAGAAGCACGGAGGGAGACAGGAGGGAGCTCAGCGCTGGAGGAGGTAAGGAAAGAGTGTTTTATTTTACTATGGGCAGCAGCCTGGGGGCGATATCTAACACAGGGGGACTTGTGCGATCTATAGGGGCCATGGGCAGCACCATGGGGGCGATATCTAACACAGGGGGACTTGTGCGATCTATATAGGGGCCATGGGCAGCACTATGGGGGCAATATCTAACACAGGGGGACTTGTGCGATCTATATAGGGGCCATGGGCAGCACCAGGGGGCGATATCTAACACAGGGGGACTTGTGCGATCTATAGGGGCCATGGGCAGCAGCATGGGGGCGCTATCTAACACAGGGGAACGTGTGCAATCCATAGGGGGCCATAGGCAGCACAGGGGAACATATGCAATCCATAGGGGACCATAGGCAACACAGGGGAACATGTGCAATCCATAGGGGACCATAGGCAGCACAGGGGAATGTATGCAATCCATAGGGGGCCATAGGCAGCACAGGGGAACGTGTGCAATCCATAGGGGACCATAGGCAGCACAGGGAATGTATGCAATCCATAGGGGGCCATAGGCAGCACAGGGGAATGTATGCAATCCATAGGGGGCCATAAGCAGCACAGGGGAACGTGCGCCATCACAAGGGGGCTATATTCAATATAAGGGAGCCATATCCAGATTAAGGGGGCTAATTTTAGGATGAGGGCTATGAGGGACATATACCCTATATAATTTGTTAGAGGGAAACTGGCATTATAAGATGGACCCCATTGAACATTAAAAAAAAAATTCTCTTTTCCTTCACCAAATTTGGGGTGCATCTTATAATCAGGTGCGTCTTATAAAGCGAAAAATACGGTATATTGTTCTTTTATTCTATAAACTACTGAAAACATGTCTCCAATTTTTCAAGCAATAAATTTGGTATTTATTTTCTGAAAATGAGAAATGGTAAAAATAACCTCAAATACTGCAAAGAAAACAAGTTCATAATCGTTTAGAAACAATACTATCTTTTAACTCTGGAAGAGTTCAGAAAACAATATTTTGTGGAATAACCATGATTTTTAATTACAGCTTTCATGCGTCTTTGCATGCTTTCCACTAGTCTTACACACTGCTTTTGGGTGAACTTATGCCACTCCTGGTGCAAAAATGTAAGCAGTTCTTCTTTGTTTGATGGCTTGTGACTATCCATCTTCCTCTTGATCACATTCCAGAGGTTTTCAATGGGGTTCATGTCTGGAGATTGGGCTGGTCATGACAGGGTTTTGATGTCGTGGTTTTTCATCCACACATTGATTGACCTAGCTGTGTGGCATGGTGCATTGTCCTACTGGAAAAAACAGTCCTCAGAGTTGGGGAACATTGTCTGAGCAGAAGGAAACAACTGCTTTTCCAGGATGTATGCTGCTTGATTCTTATGTCCTTTGCAAAGTTTAATTTCCCCAATTCCACCTTGCTGAAGAATCCTCAGATCATCACCGATCCTCCACCAAATTTCACAGCGGGTGCAAGACACTGTGGCTTGTACACCTCTCCAGGTCTCCGTCTAACGATTAGACAACCAGGTGTGGGGCAAAGCTGAAAATTAGACTCAACAGAGAAGATTACCTTACTCCAGTCCTCAATGGTCCAATCCTTATGGTCTTTGCCAAACTTCAGCCTGGCTCTCCTTTGCTTCTCATTAATGAAAGGCTTTTTTCTAGCTTTACACATCTTGAGCCCTGCCTCTAGGAGCCTGTTACAAACTGTTCTTACTGTGCTACATCCTCCCAGCTGCCATTTGCCATTCCTTTTGTAGGTCACTTGATGTTATCCTGCGGTTGCTGAGTTACACTCGAATAAGATGACGGTCATCCCGGTCAGTGGAGAGTCGCTTTTGCCCTCTGTCGGTCTGTAGCTTTGTTGTCCCCGGTGTCTGTTGCTTCACCTTGTTGTAATGGACTGCTGTCTTAGAAATTTTAAGGATGGAGGCAACATGACGATCACTGTATCTCTCTGGTAGTAAAGCCAGAATTGAGCCCTTCTTTTCCTCACTCAAGACTTTTCATTTCATCTCCTTTGGCATGGTTAAAAAGAAATTTTCATTCCTATTACTTTTGGGATATTACTAGCACTTGTTTTGCCATCCAGCTTGTCCTATTGCAAGAGGATTGTGAAGATCACAGCAGTGTTTTTTATACTTTCCCTTGTTAAATAAGATTTCGTTCAGGTGATCACCTAATCAGAAGCACATTAAGTACAATGAGGTGTACTCTGGTTGGAATTCAACTGACACTAGAGTTGAATGGCTGTCAGACATGTAGAGAAGCTGATTTTTATAAACCTGTGCAGTGGTCTCTTAATTTTTGCCAGAGCTGTATTTAAAGGGATTGTCCAGTCTTCTGCTAAAAGTCTGCACTCACTCTATGCAACTGCAGACTAATGTATCCTTACAGCATGTGCATGCTTTCAGATTTCTCCAATGTTTCTGCCAAGAGCAGGTATGCGCACTTAATTTTTGCCAGAGCTGTATATATATATATATATATTTTAATTTATTTTTTTTTAAACAAAGTAGAAAAAAGCATTGCACAGCAGAAAATCCTTACATACACCAGCTTCCCTTCTCCTGTGTGACAACCTACTCTAAATTAGTGCATATAACAAGACAGATGTCAGCAGTAACGAAGACTAGTGAATACATTAGACTCGTCGACCTTGTTATTAGGACTTGCTCAGTTATTTGTGCAGTTTTCCTCAGCAGACATATACATGCATACTTTTAAACAAGGACAGCATATTCCAAGTGACAAATATACAGTTTAATTTATGAGTTTAATTTTTTGCGTGACTGAGCTGAGCATTAAAATTAATTTAAATGCTATTAATCCGTCCCAGCCCCTACTTAAGCCCCTCCATTCTGGTGTATGGCTCCCATCCTGGTACTGTATATGTGATCACCCATCCTGGTACATGGCCTCTCATCCTATTACATGACCCTTCATCCTGGTATATGGCACCCCATCCTGGTATATGGCACCCAATCCTGGTGCAGTACATTTCCCCCATCCTGGTACTGTACATGGCCCTCACCCTGGTATGTATAGTCCCCATCCTGGTACATGGACCCCATCATGCTGTACACTTATAAAAATAAATGATACCCTGCCTTTGTTCCCAGCACTGAATCCTCTTTTCATACCGTCAGCTAATCAGCGTGTGAGCGCCCCCCCATACTCACTGCTCTCCCTACCTTGGATGCAGTGGCTCTGTGATCACGTGTGCCTGCTCTTTAAGTGCAGTGACTATTCACTGCACTTTATGAGCCAGCACATGGGATTTCCCTGGCTGCAGTAATGACTGTGTGATCCTGTGTGCCCGCACAGCAAATGCTGTGTGATCCTGTGTGCCCACTCATTAAGTGCAGTGAATACTAATGAGCCAGCACACACGATAGCCCTTGCTGCAGCGTTTGTTGTGTCATCCTGTGTGCCCGGTGCCCACTCATTAAGTGCAATGAATAATGAGCCGGCACACAGGATCACATCGCAGCTGCTACAGCCAGTGCCTCCAATACCAACATTGTGCACTGTATATCAAACATGTCTTACCAATTACAGTACAGTGCAGTACGCTGCAATGACAAGAAACCGTGACTATTTGAATTCACGGCGTCCTTGTCATTTCCAGTCAAGCAACATCTGTCATCCCTGGCTCGCATGATAAAGGACAAAAAGATACTGAGCAATAGCTCCTGTCTTGAAAAATTTGTATGTTGGTTCACTGTAGCTTCAGTATCTCTCCCACTACAGCTTGACATAAGGATTTAGGAATTACAACTGTTTAATATGTAGCTGCCCCTTTTTCAAGGGTAGAGCGCCGGGCTTGTTGCATCTAATGGATGGAGTACTCTAAAATTACCCTAGGGAAATTTTTACAATATGCAAGAGGTTCCATGAGTGTTTTTTAGAATGAACATGATGTAGTGTTAAAAATTGTAGAACTTGCAGACTGAGTTGAAAAACTATTTTAAACCTGATTTTGTATTACTGTTTGAGCTCTATGTATTATATTACAAAAAATTTTAAAAGCTGGTGTAAACATCTACGTTATGTTTTTGTAGTGTGTTTTTTTAACAGTACTACCTATATTTTTCTGCACAATCAGTTTAATTTAAAATCCAGTTCCCATAACTTGTCTGTATCAACAGGTCAGTCTTGACTCCAGAGTCCGGGAAGTGATCAACAGGAATTTGTTAGACCCAACACCTCATATGTACGAAGATGCCCAACTTCAGATTTATACCCTGATGCACAGAGACTCATTTCCACGGTTCTTGAACTCACAAGTATTTAAGACTGTTCTTGAGAGTACAGAAGATTCTACCAATGACTCTTAGCTGAAAACTTGGACAAATTATACGGGGGTTTTATCTCAAAAAAGAACAAATATGTAGTTTAATACCATCCTACACTGAGTTCCTGGAGAACTCCAGTTGTGCACTACTCAGGCTACTGTGAAGAATATACCAGAAAACTGCTTTCTGTCTCCATTTCCCCAAGGTCTTTCATGCTTGATTTTAAGAGGACAAAAAAACCAACACTGGAATTGCCACGTTTGTTTTCTACACAGTTCACTTGAGCGTAGGACATAATGATCTATTTAATGGACTATAAAAATACAAATTGTTTTAGCTCATTCTGCATGTGTACAAATAGACATTCTCCTTAACCCACACACACAGACAGACGTTGCAATATATAGGCAATTACATTAATCATGTACTTAGCACTATTTTATGTGGAACTCCATTGTACAGCGGAACAGACCTTGGCTTGGTTGTCATTTTCATACTTGACAGATGAGACTAATATGATATTAAATGATATTTTTTTTCAGTGGTCTAAGAGAAGAGATATTGGAAAGCCAATACTCGAGTAAGCGTATAACTCTCTTGATGAAGTAAAGGAGTTAGACGTGGGATTACTCACAGATATTCACTGCCAAATGTGGCTTTTTTTATTTTTGTTACAGAGTTCGCAATGTCAAAGAAGCACAAACCACATAAAGGATATGTCTGGATGACCAAATCTTTAAGCTGACATTGTTTATTGTTGTTATGAAAAAAATAGCATATTTATGTACATTTCAGATGTCATATACATAAAATGATTTAATAAAACTGGTTATCCAGTTTTAACAGTGTTGTCTAACATAATGTATTTCAGCAAAAAAAAAAAAAGAAAACGAAAAAAAAAACATGAAATAACAAAGAGCTTGATACTTTAATATTTTGAATAAAATAAAATGTTTACCTATATGTAGCATTTGAAACATTTTAATGGAAAGAACTGTCTTTTAGATTAATATTACTGTGTGCAAAATGCTTTGAATGCTTGGTTTAAGTTTCTCAGAGGAGTTACTGTACTTTTTTCGACAGTTACATAAACTTAAAAGTTAAGCTCTCAGCTTCTTCGCTTATTGTACCTCTCCTTGAAAATAAGGGAAGCTGTAGAGGTCAGCAAGAATACCAAATTTTTTTTTTATTTTCTTTTTTTCCGAATTATAAGATAGCAAGCCAGTGTTTTTGCTTGTACTGGCTAAATTATGGTTTTATCACTGTTTTTTTGTTTACTATCTATTTAAACTGCCTTTATATTTAACTGTGTGCGTATGTATATCTATGTTTTTAGGTAGATACACATATACACACTTGACTACTGACATTTACTTTTTGAAATATAGTAAAATATAGAATATTAAGTAAAGCAAGGATATAATAAGGTTATCCATGTTTCAATTTTTAAACAATAGTGGGAATTAAAAAAAAAGTAAAAATTAATTGCATGAATTCTAAAGTGGCAGACTGGGCCTTACATTGTTTAAAACTTTAATGTTAACTACATGTTACTACCTCTATTTCTTATTTTATTTTTTAATTATTTTTTTTTTTTTTTAGCCATACAGGTTTGATCATTTTACTTGAAGCATTACCTTTTTGTTTGCATGATTTCACCGATATGACGATGTGTACCATAAATACTTTACATTTGTGTCTTGTACAGAAATCAGGAGAAATGGATATAAAGGGCTATTAAATGCTCCCTATGCAAATATTTTACTTATATTAGTATTAAAAATTGAAAAAAAAATTATATATAGCATTTAAAGAAACAATAAATTAAAAATAGTTAAAGAATAGATTCTGTTTACACTGAGACTACTGAATATTCTGAATTTAGATATTCAGCACTTTTATTATTTATACCGTTGTAGATAAAGTGAAAAAAATAAATATTTATTATAATAATTTCTTTAGTATATATAAAAAAAAGTTTTGACTAAAAATGTCATTGTGCTATTCACTATTATATTCATATTGGTTTTATCTGCTCACCAAATAAATAAGGGTGAGACGACTCTCAGTTAAAATATATATGTACGTAGCAAAAAATTTTGTTTTTTTTCCGAGAATGTGAAAAATAGAATTTTTCCTAGTATTTTTTTGAATTCTCTCGTTTTATTATCTACAGATACAGTTCTGCTGTAGAACTATTTTTCCTAAATGAACTCGTATTTGCTGTGTGTTTCTATTTTTTGGTGTCAGAGATGTTATGGTGCTCAGCGCGCAATAACACAGTACAGGTATGAAATCTGTATAGACATTAGAAAATATGTACAGAAATGAGGGCAGGATTTTTACTTACTGAAGACGGCAGTAGTTGTTAATGACATTTGTTTACAATATAAAAAAAATAAAAAATAAGAGCTTATTTTTGCATGAAAAAGTTCAAAAGTTCCGCGAGGAAAAGCTTTATTGTGCCATATGATGGGACTTACCAAATCTCCCATTTTAACCAATGGAAGTATAAAACTGTGTCCCAAACGCGAACAATAAACTATGGACATGAGCTGAATTTGTCCCTTCCTTTGAAAAATTAAATGATCATGTTAATGGCTTAACACTTCATTGATAATTTCTAAGTCCCTATACTTTGAAGAGCTTTGAATGCATGAGAATTCTATTTATTACAAGGCATTTATTATTACTGCTGAGAAAAGTAAAACTGCATGGGTTGTGCTTGTACCAGAGTATTTTTTACTGGTTAGGAAAATGCACATGTGTTATGTTGCTGTGTCCAACCTTAGAATATTTAAGTCAGCGGGCACATCTTTTTCAGAACATATATCAAAAAGTGCAGTCAAACTACTTTGCTATATTCCATTCGCCAATTCCTTTTCTCTGTAATTGGTTGAATAGTTTAGTGTTTTTGTGGATCATTTAGATTTTTATCCAGATCAACGCACAAAATATGTACAGGAAAAAAAATCTACTGAATTATCCAGATTATTGACTGAACGGTAATCTGTCAGCAGGTTTTTATACCATCTATGATGTAGGCAGAGACCCTAAATCCAACAATGTATCACTTAGATTACGAAATGCAGCCATTCTGATACAATCAGACCATTTAGATTTAGTCATGTAGCAAAGTCTAGAGAACTGTCTCCCCCCACACATTAGGCTCTCAATAGAGATTGTACATTGACAGTGAGGTGTCAATCAGAGGAGGGGGCGTGTTGGACCGCTGTACACGTGACATTGTAGTAATGATAATCACTGATAAAGCCTTTAGTTTAAGTAAACAACAGCACACAGCCTAATAAGAGAAGCATAGTTAACTTTTGTTTGTTTTTTAACCCCTACAGCATGCTGTCCTCAGATTACATAGCAAAAACCTGCTGACAGATTCCCTTCAACCACTGAAATAATATGTTAAAAGAAAAAATAGGAATAGTATATGTCCATATCTCAACTAAGCTTTTTCTTTATAGTAGACCCAATACATGTTATGTAAAAAAATAATTCAGGAATTAGGCTCTGTTCACACTACTATGATGTATTTGAATTTTAACAGAGTCATTTTCAAATGGATTGCCAATTAATTCTAATTGATCATATTGACTTACAATTAGGTCCTTTAGGTTCCCTCAGGGTTCCGTTGTTTTTGACTATACTTTTTTTACTGTCAGGAACATGAGAACCCTGATGTGAAACAGAAGTGTTAATGGAACTTTAAACTCAAGATTATATTTGTTTCTTAATACAACTGTGAAGTCAGTATGCAGCATGGAGGATAAGATTGTGGGTCAAAAAGTTGGTATTACCATAAATGATCATTTTAGGTTAAGGCCTTCATATTTTGGTTTCATAGCCTTGGCTACTACTTTAAAACCCTAGTTTAAGGACTTCAAGACCATAATTAAAGTAAAAAATAATTTATCCTCACCTTTCACAGCAGCGCTGTTTTAGCGATATTTGTGCCACAGTTCCTGAATAATTAAGTATTTTGGGCATCAAAAAAGCAACCATTCATCAGCAACAGCCCTTACTATTTCATTAGATAGGATGTACAATTATTGGCCATTCATTGACTATTGCAATCCTGTGACACAATAATTCAGGTCAATCTCCGAGAACTGTGGCGCCAACATCGCTGGAATGGCGATGCTGCAGGAGGTGAGTATAGATTGAAATAATTGTAATCCAGCAATTATTAAAATGGGGTAGTCTATTACTAATATCCCCTTTAATAATTTAGGTTTTTAATTATACATATTGTATCATTAACTGGCTCTAATATAAATGATTATGGGCCTTGTTGAGTGAATGGAAAGACCAGCCTTGATGACATGAATATCCTATTGTCTTACTTGTCTTGTCCATTGTTGAGGTATGTTGTATCAAATATTAACTATCCAATCATCTGAAACCTACTCTACAATCAAATTTTTTAAAAAAAGATAGATTTTTTTAGATCATCTCTTCATTTTTTGCTTTCTTTCCATTCTCTCACTTTATGCATTAAAACTTTTTTGCACTTTTTGTAAGTCTGACTGCACCTTTGTATTGTAGAGATTAGTTGACCTCAATTGAGTGAATAGGTATATAATTTATCTCTCTACTTTTGCTCATGAGCTTCAGGAGAACAAACTTTTTTGTGTGTCTCAGGCCACATTCAAGATATAACTATTTTTAGTATTACATTTTCAATTTATAAAATCTTAATAGTTGGTATCTTACAGAAGGTCAGTACCTGAAATATGCTTAAATGCCTAATAATATTTCTGATGTGTATGTATGTGTGCATTCATACATTTAATTGTGTAAAATTGAGGCCAACAATCTCATTTTTTTAAAAAAAGAAAGCTCCGCATTCAGATGGTGCTAGATTTAAGCCATTTGCCTTTGCACTGTGGCTATTTTGATGTCTCAACACAATAAGATAATTTGTTAGAGTTCCAGATATGCCAAAGATGCTATATTGATACAACAGACACTTGAATATCAGAATCCTTGAGAAACAGTCTTGAAATTAATTCTCCCAATATTCTAAGCCCTCCCTTCATATAAATATCCAAGCTATATATGAGCACAGAAGGTCCAGTGAAGCTCATTAGTATTGGTGAATCTTGACTTGAAGACGTAGCTCGATTTGTGTTTTCTGTCTTTCTGCATCAGGTTAAAATCTGGACCATAAATTATGGAATTTGTCCACAGCATATTGCATAGACTTTTCAAAAAACACTCTGTGGCTTCAAATTGACACTAACTTCAAATAACTTTAAAGGGTATTTGTCACCTCGGAAAATGTTATTTACCTACAAATATAGGGTGAATCGGCAGCAGCACAATTCTGCCCGACCATATTACTGAAAGTGAGGTTACTGGGAGAAACCAATTTCCTCCAATGAGCTGCCAGCTTTCAGTCATGGGGGCGTGCAGGAAGTGTCTAGAGACACCAATTAGTTTACTGTGACCGGTGACTGTAAGCATGTCCCAACACTTTGATTGACAGCTGGCTCTTCAGAGCATTTGCTGACTATAGCCACCCTGAGGTAACAAGACCAATTAACTTTTTTTTTAAGATGAAAAACAAATCCAAAGAAGAAGCATGCTTACTTAATTCTAACTTCTTGATAAAAGGTATTTTCACCGAAATCCCTGATACGTCAAGCATGATTGTTTCGGTTTAGCAATTGGCATATATTGTACTCTTTCCAGAAATGAATATCTGAAAACCAAATAACTTTTAGTATTCTAGCAATTTCCATTCTATTTATTTATTTGATAGCACTTTGATTTTGGAAATTTTCATGATGGGAATTGCTGGCGCTTTTATTAAAATGGAAATATGAGTTGTATTTCCCTTTTTATGTATGTCTAACAATAAAATGAGTACAGTATTTAAAATGATTTAAGTGCTTTGTGCATTAGTCTAGCCATCTAATTTTCACTGCTAGGAAGTTCAGCATTATAACTTTAGCAAAAATCTTTTTGTTATATTATCACAAATGGATGTACTTTGTTGCGCTGTAAAAGTGGATTTGTCACTATTGTTGTAAATTCAAATTAAGATGTGAAACAAGCAAAAAACAGTTATAGAAAAGTATATTAAACCATATTATATTACGTTCTGAAATGTTATGCTTAAAAAAAAACAGTTTTGCACCTTTTCTAAAATAATAAAGTATATTTCTTTAAACTGCTCACGTTCTTAGTGTTACAGATTGTGCGCTTCGAAAAAATAGCAGCTAAAGTACATAAGTGGGATACATGCTTGACAGCAGTTCATTTATTTTGTATCTTCAAGCATATGTGGAATTAATTACATCTTACGAATTCGAATAAATCTACAGAAAAGTTCAATAGCTTGTAAATGCAGAGCCTTACTTAACTTGCACTGGTTCTAAAGGGTACTTTACACGCTGCGATATCGGTACCGATATCTCAAGCGAGTGTACCCACCCCGTCGGTTGTGCGTCACGGGCAAATCGCTGCCCATGGCGCACAACATCGCTAACACCCGTCACACGGACTTACCTTCCCTGCAACGTTGCTCTAGCCGGCGATCCGCCTCCTTTCTAAGGGGGCGGTTCGTGCAGCGTCACAGCGATGTCACACGGCAGCCGTGCAATAGCAGAGGAGGGGTGGAGATGAGCGGTCGGAACATGCCGCCCACTTCCTTCCTTCCTCATTGCCGGTGGACGCAGGTAAGGAGATGTTCGGCGTTCCTGCGGTGTCACACATAGTGATGTGTGATGCCACAGGAACGACGTACAACCTCGTACCTGCAGCAGCAGCGATATTTTGAAAAGGAACGACGTGTCAATGATTTTTCACGTTTTTGCGCTCATTGATCGTCGCTCCTTGGTGTCACAGGCTGCGATGTCGCTAACGGCGCCGGATGTGCGTCACTAACGACGTGACCCCGACGATATATCGGTAGCGATGTCGCAGCGTGTAAAGCACCCTTTAGTCCCAATCTGTTTTGTAGATCAGAACTGCATTCACAATTCTTCATGCCTCAGTACAGAAGTCTTCGGTTTTTGGATTCACTGTCTATATAAAGTTAGCTCTGATAACTTGCATGTTGGTAAATCTGAAAAGACTTTGCTTCACACATGACAGCATATTTGTCTAATCATATATAATTATTTATGTCAAAAAGGATCCACACCTTTGGATAATTTTAAAGGGAATCTGTCAACAGGTTTTTTGCTATGTAAGCTAAGGAAAGCACGCTACAAGAGTTAAAACATAGAGTTCAGGGATGCCTGTCTTGTCAAGGTCCGATATGTTATTTTCAATGTTTGTTTAACCCCTTTATGACCTTGGACGTATATATATTTGCTTTTGTCATGTCCATAATAACTCAAGCAACAAAATTAGCATGCTAAGAAAGAATTTCTATTTTTTTTTTGTTTCTTTGGCTCTGGAAAATAGGAAGAAAAAGCAATCTATACCACACAAACCACAAAATGGTACCATTAAAAATTACAGCTCAACCTACATAAAACAAGTTGTCATACACCCTTCCCTGAAAATAACGTGAACAATAAATTAAAAAAAGGATTTTATTGCGTGAAAGTAATTAAAAAATGTACAAAATTGATATCACCACGTTGGCAACACTAAGAAATAAGTTATCCAGCTTTGTAAATGATAGAATATAAAATAAGAAAGCAATGACAGGGTAGCAGTACTAATGAGCAAGTGTGCTCACCACTGCTCGATATTTGATCCAGCATCGGAGTGCCCATTACCCTTGTTACTTGATTGAGTATCACATGTGGTCAAGTCCCCACCCCACATGTTTTGCAGCCGTTGGAAAGCCAATCAACTTGCGGGGTAGCCATTTTGGTTACTGGCATTACTGTGATTGGCCAGCACATCTTGCCATCAGGTCTTATGTAAGACCCGGTGACTGGATGCTCAGCATACTCTCCTCTGCAAGTAGTACAGAGTACAGAGTTGATCTATGAGCTTAGATTACAGCAGGCATATGGGCAGTGTTTAATTGCTATTGCAGTAATTGTACACTGCTGCACCATTAAAAACAAAAATCCTTTTCAGGGCTACTTTCTGTGCTTTCTTTAGTAAAATCACTGCTACCTGCATTCAGTGTAGGGATAGCTGGTGGAGTAGGGATAGTTTTTGATTAGAGGCATATAGACAAATTGCCTTACTGTCCTTCTATATGTATACTACTTCTGCAACCTAAAAACAAAAGCTGTCTTTTCCCTATTAAGTTTGCAGGCATATATTAAATACCTAATTCAAAATATGCTGGGTAAGGGACGGGAAAGTGGACAAGCTGCTCATAGTGCATGCAGAAGCTGAGGCCAGGTGAAACTGTGCCTGCTGCAGGAGCAGAGCAAACATGCTTATCCATGAGACCCTGCTTCCGTGCCAACTTTGCAGGGGGCTTCGGGACATCACTTTTTATGCCAAAACAGTGTGAACAGGTAGTCATTTAGATTGCAGATAATGCCTCCAGTATGTTTAGCCTGCATCACACTTTCTTCCAGTATCATTAGCCAAGAGTCTGGACTACATAATCTCCACTATGATCCTCTTTCCTTCCTCCATGGCAAGTCCCAGGAGACAAGAAATCCCAACTCGGTCACTTCGAGGAGCTCTTTACATTTATTGGTTATTACCTCTCAACCTCTACGTTTCAAGAAGGACATGAGGAAATAGTGTGTAGAGATCCCAAAATATTTGAGCAGCCACAGTCAGAAGAAGATGATGGTGTGCAACTGCAATTAGTGTCTCCAGCGGTTGATGATGAGACACAGTTGCCAACAAGTGATGTTGTTAAGTCAACAAGTCAGGAGGACCAGAATGTGGAAGTGGAAGTTAAGGTGGTGGACGATGAAGTCACTGACTCAACCTGGGAACAAGCCATGCAGAGCAAAGATAGCAACCCAGAGGAGGAGGGATCCACAGCCCAGCAACAGGCAACAAGAGGCAGTGGTGTGGACACACAGAGATGTCAGGAAACTTTCCCAGTGCATCCATATGCAGCAAATTCCCAGGCCAAGGGTTACATATTCCCCAGTCTGGTGTTTTTGTAAAGAAAGTGCAGGCAATAATAAAAATGGTCATTTGAAACCTGTGCCATACGAAGATCAGCAGGGGCCTTACCACTACCAGCCTGACCATTACCAGCATGCTTAGACACAATGCTCAGGCATATGTCACAGCACCCTAATAGGTAGGCTGAACACCTGGGTACACAGTCAGTATCTATGGGTGAAACCACTTCCTCTGCCTTTGTGATTGGCAATCCCATGTCCAGGACACAGGTGTAGATGCCTCCCGTCCTGCACCTGTCATTGCATATTTACAACCACCATTAGCAACCATGTCCACTTCCTTGTCCAAGCTCAGTGTTCAGCTGTCCTTACCAATCCAGGCCTTGGAACTCAGATAGAAAAACACAGCCACTAAGCCACAGGCCCAAACATTAACACTAGAAGTCCCAGAGAGGGGTCATTTAATATTTCTACCTTTGGAACCCAGAGACGGGTCAAATGACCTGAAGGATTTTAGCTAACATCCTATAATCACCGTCTTTTGTACTGTAATTAAGGCCATTACTGTTGCATCACAGGAGGTTGCTGTTTTCCATTGAGTTTAGCCATTTAGTTTCTAGTTAGTTCTATTCAGTTTGGATTAAGGGTCAATTGACCCTCTATCGGGACTTCAGGTGAGCTCGAAATTTCTGGGACTTCTAGTGTTAAACAGATACATGTCCAGACTGCGTGCCCTGGAAAAGTTGTTTAATGGACACTATGGCTTTCCGCAGCCTGATAGTGATGGCTGTCCCTTGGAACTTGGTCCCCAGCCAACACTTTTTCCCTATGTGCTGTGTCTGCCTTGCATAAACACATGTCCCATAACATCACCCGTACCCTAACCAAGTCAGTTACTTGAAAAGTCCACTTATCCACTAACACATGGACAAGTGCTTGTGGCCAGGAACATCACATTTCCCTGACAGCAAACTGGGTGAACCTTGAGGAGGCCAGGACTGAGTCGGACCCCAGGACAGCACACATGTTACCAATGGCTATTATTGCAGGTCATAGTTCCATGAGGGTTTCCCCTACCTCCTACATCAGTTCTTTTACCTCTTCCTCATCCTCCATTTCCAAATTGTACATATCAGTCACAAGGTGAAAGTACTGCAGCACTGCCTTGGTGAGGCTCCAACAGGCTCTGCTGAAATTAATTTTCTTTAGGTGAAATACAACACACAGCCGCAGAGTTTTGGAAAGCTCTAACAGACCAGACAAATCTATCACTTTCACTTCTGAACCTACAACCCAACCAGGCATGGTTGTGTGTGATAATGGCCGTTACCTGGTGGCGCTTCTGAAGCTTGGCAAGCTCACACAAGTATCATGCCTGGCCTGCATGATCAACTTAGTGGTTCAGCAGTTCCTGGATACTTTCCCAGATGTGGCTGAGCAACTTGTGAAGGTACGCCATGTGTGCCCATTTCTGCAAGGCAGCTACAGCTGCCACCGGTCCGGCAGTGCTGCTGCAGTCCTTGCAAGTGCCAACTCAATTATTGGTGTGTAACGTGCCCACATGCTGAAACTCCCCATTACACATGTTGGCAAAGCTTTGTGAGCAGCAGAGGGCAGTAGTTGAATGCCAGCTACAACATGCCCATTGGTATTCCAAGCAGCCTCCGCACATTAGAGCTGAGTAGTAGGCATGGATGACTGACATCTGTGAGGTTCTTCAAAACTTTGAGGAATCAACCAAGATGCCATAATCAGCATAACCATCCTGCTTTTGTGTCTACTCAAATGCTTGCTGCTCTAAATTAAAGTGGTACCTTTACATGTGGACCAGCTGTAGATGGAGGAAGAAAGTACACTGGGTGATATTACCCAGCCTAATTTAATCTTCTCAGCGTGGATTGACTGATAATGAGGAGTAGGAGGTTAATGAGGAGGAGGAGGAGGAGGAACAGGAGATGGTTTCTTGCACTACACAAGGCACTAACCACACCAGCATCTTTCTGTCTGTTCAGTGTGGATGGGTTAAGGAGGAGGAAGAGATGGGGAGTCATCCTCCTGGTGGGGCCAGGGACGTCTTGCCTGTTGGGATTCTGAGAGTCTGACACACATGGCTGACTTTATGTCCCACTGTCATTCCCGTGAACCTTTTATAATATGCATTTTGGCCAATGCTGATTGGTTGTTCACCCTTCTCAACTCACAGTGGAAGGAGAACTTTGTATCTCTCCTCAAATAATTAGTGCAAAATTCCCCTCTTATAATGCTGGCAGCTGAGGTCATAGTTTGTTTGGCCAGGCAAGGAGGAGAGGTGAGGGAGACATGCACCAGGTGCAACAGAGGCATTGGAACACTATCAAAAGGTTTTGGACAGTTTCATTAAACAATCCCAGCTCCCAGGCCATGATGCATGGATAAATCAAACAGTATGAGAAGTTGCGATGAATTCCCATAAATAAAGCATAGAGGTGCAACAATATAAAATAAATTATTTTATTAAACCAAGTTTTTTTTATAAATATTAAAAATACTACAAAAACAAGAAAAATGAGACCAAAATCACAACCGAGGTATCAAAATAGAGAATAAATACACAGATACATCTCTATAAAGTGCTGCCCATTCCAAATAGTAACACCATACAGTGAAACCTCAGTAACCGAGTTAACGAGAATTTCACTTAACAAGCAAAGCTTTCTGTAAATTTGTAACTCGGTTTACAAGAAAGCTTTGCTGTACGAGCAAAATACACACCGCACACACTTCCGGTTCCGTACTTTCACCGTGCTCTAACCCGCTCTTCCAGTCCACACAAACACATACAAACACGCACAAAACACACAAACAAACACGCACACACATACAGTATTATGCTCACCTTACCTTCCATTCCATCGCCGGCCTCGTGGTTCTTGTAGTTTGCCGGTACATCGCGACGAGTGAGGAATCCTCGCGGCGAACTACAAGATCCAGGAGGCCGGCGATGGAACGGAATGTAAGGTGAGCATAATATGTGTACCTTCCATTCCATCGCCGGCCTCCTGGGTCCTGTAGTTCGCCGGTATAGGCTGTGCATCAACAACCATAGCGATGAAGCAGGAACCTCCTCTGTCACCGCTACTCAAGGACAGCGCGCTGACCAATCAGAGACAAGCGACTCCTGCCTTTGACGTCAGCGCTCTGGGTGCGGAAGTTCCTAGCTCTTCGTGATGGTAACCCGATACACAGCCTGTACTAGCGAACAGCAAGTCCCAAGAGACCAGCGATGGAAGGTAAGGTGAGCATAACATGTGCGTGCGTGCTTTTGTGTTTGTGTGTGTTTGTGTGAGTTTGTGTGTGCTTGTACGTGTTTGTGTGTGTTTGCGCATGTGTGGAATGACACAATAGGGGACCAGGATGGGACATTTAACAAGTTGTGGAACAAATTGTCTGCATTGCAATGATTTCCTATGGGAAATCTTGCTTTGCTGAACGAGTAACTTGGTTAAGAAACACACTCCCAGAATGGATTGTTCTCGTTAACCAAGGTTCCACTGTACACTATAAATATAATAAATAACAAATAAATAGTTCTTGTGCAAAAAGGCAGTTCAATGAGGTAGATATATGCAAAAACCAGTATAAAATATGACACTGCAAAGTATAATGCCCAAACAATTAATGAAAAATATTTTACAGGAGACAATCAGGTCTATAAAGTCCGTATTTGAAAAAGTGCAAAAAATATATTGCCTGAACGTATAATGCAATATCACCTATTTGCCACAAGATGGCAGTAGAACCCCAAAGGAAAACGTTACAAACAACATTAATTCCCCAGTATGAGAGTCAATGTGAAAGTAATGCAAACCAACTGGCACAAACAAGGTCTATACAGAGTGTAGCATAATTTAACCAATAGTAAGGAAAAAGCCCATATTACCTCAGAGATAGTTCACTGATGTCTGTGACCCTGGACAGCGAGTGGCCCCTCAACCCCAATGCACGTTTCACGCTTGCGTTATCAGGGGGCATCATGATGCATGGGTAGTCTGACATGGAGGGAAAAGTTATGGAAAATGGTGAAAAAGTACCTAGCCGACTGTACTGGCATCTTCTGTGATTCTTCTGTGCCCTACAGCTATTGGGTATCCAAGCTGGATTTGTGGCATGAACTCTCCTTCTACGTCTTAGAGGTGCGTTTTGTCAGAGCAAGTTTTTAGCGCTGCCAGTAGCATCCACCAGTGCATCAAAAATGCTGACAAGCTGGCTTTAATCAAAATGAACAAGGCCTGGATTAGCCCCGACGTCTTAAATCCTGCAAATGACAGCAGTGGAACATAAAGCCATTTCTAATGTTTCTTTTTTTTCTGGTATATTCCCATCCAAACCATTCCACCCAAACAAGGATACACAGTTCTTGTTTTTTTCTCTTTCGTGTCTTCCTCCTCCTCCACCATATCAACAGGGCCATGATGCGACCCTCGGTATTTTTCCAGGGTGTCTATGATACCTACCTCTACAATTCTCTTCCATATATATACATGTAAACCCCCCCACCCCTTTCCCCCAGGGGTTAAGGTTTTTCAGCCCTTGCACTTAGTGAAAAGGCTTTACCAGTCTAGGAGATCCACTTCTTAATAATTGGAAAAAATTTAATTCTGAGGCTTTCCTCCACATGTCTTCCAGGTTGTATTGCAGTCCCTCCTAATTTTTGGCAGCCCTTGCACACAGTACATAGGCTTTACTAGACTTGGAGTCCTACTCCTTAATAATGGGGGAAAAAAATCTGATGTCCTCCTCTACGTCTTCCAGGGTGTATTAGAATCCTGCCTTCTAATTTTTGGCAGACCTGGCATATTTTGCATTGGCTTTACTAGTCTTGGAGTGCCACTCCTTAATGATGGGAAAAATTGTTTTCTGAGGCCCACCTATGTGTCTTCCAGGGTGTGTTGGAATACCTCTTTCTCATTTTTGGCAGCCCTTGAACATAGTTTATGGGCTTTACTAGTCAAATTCTGAGGTCCTTCTCTACTTGTTTTCCAGGGTGTATCAGAGCTATAATTGATGCTCAAGGCCACATGACAAGTTATTGAGACATTGACATTTTTGGAGGGTATACCCACCACTGTAGTTAGCTTTTATTTCAATAAATTGTATGATATGAGATCTCCTTTGCATGCGTCTACTTAAATGTACTACGTTTATGATAAAATATCACTGTAGCATTAACTTTTTATATTTTCCATACATTTTACTTGATAACCTAATATCCCTAACTTTTTTGCGATTAGTGTATTGCCTGCAAATTTTTTTTTTAATTTAAACTGAATTGGGAGCGGTATTCTGTTTTTAATATACAGTATCACAAAAGTGAGTACACCTTTCACATTTTTGTGAATATTTTATTATATCTTTTCATGGGATAAAACTATAGAGTTTACACTTTGATACAATGTAAATTAGTCAGTGTACAACTTGCATTACAGTGTAAATTTAATGTGCCCTCCAAATAACTCAACACACAGCCATAAATTTCTAAACTGCTGGCAAAAAAAATGAGTACACCCCTAAGTGAAAATAGCCGAATTGTGCCCAGTATCAATATTTTGTGTGGTATCCATTATTTTCATGCTTAACTGCCTTGGGCTTGGAGTTTACTAGAGCTTCACAGGTTGTCACTGTGATCCTCTTCCAGTCCTCCATGAAGATATCACGGAACTGGTGAGTGTTAGAGACCTTGCGCTCCTGCACCTTCCATTTAAGGATGCCCCACAGATGCTCAATAGGGCTTAGGTCTGAAGACATGCTTGGCTAGCTCAGCACCTTTACCCTCAGTTTCTTAAGCAAGGCAGTGGTCGTCTTTAGAGTTGAGCGCGGTTCGTGGTTCTCCAGTTCGCGGCTCGAATGATTTTGGGGGCTGTTCTAGATCGAACTAGAACGCAAGCTTTTTTGCAAAAGCTCGATAGTTCTAGCTACGTTCGAGAACGGTTCTAGCAGCAAAAAACCCAGCTAATTCCTAGCTGGCTTTCCGCTGTAATAGTGTAAGTCACTCTGTGACTCACACTATTATGACATTTCAGTGTATAGTGTGCGGGAACAGCGCATTCAGATCACTGCTGTTTGGATAATGGCGATCGCCATTTTTTTTTTTTTTCCTTCTCTTCCTTCCCTAAGCGCGCGCATGTAGTGGGGTGGGCCAGCATGTCAGCCAATCCCAGACACACACACACAGCTAAGTGGACTTTTAGCCAGAGAAGCAACGGCATGTGTGATAGGATGTCCATGTCACATGTCCCTGCATTATAAAACCGGACATTTTCCTCCAGCACGCCATTATCTGCCTTCTGCGTCCTTGGTGTCAGACATCACTGGCACAGCTCCTATCACCGATACTGCTGTATACGCTCCATACACAGCGCTGGACAGCATAGGGATAGCACTTTCTATCAGTCCTTTTAAGGCAGGGTCAGAGCCATAGGTGACAGGTCCGTGAAAACAGAGTTTAACAGCTACACAAGATGACAGCGTCTGTGTAGCCCAGGTCAGGGATTTCTTCGCTGCATTTCCCCATTAGGAGGGATAGAAAGGCAGGCTTCCTTTCCTCTACCCAGAGACCCACAACCCTGCAACTGTACCCTCCTGCCCTTTGCACACTCCAACTCATTGTTACTAAGCCATTATACTAGCAAACACTGAGTGAACTTAGTGGCATCCTAAACGTGGCTATTGGACTTCTGTATAGTCCCAGTAGTGCAAAGATATTTGCAGCACGTCTGCCTGCATTGCACACTCAAACTCATTATAACTAAGCCATTATACTAGCAAACACTCAGTGAACTTAGTGGCATCCTAAAAGTGGCTATAGGACTTCTGTATAGTCCCAGTAGTGCAAAGATATTTGCAGCACGTCTGCCTGCATTGCACACTCAAACTCATTGTAACTAAGCCATTATACTAGCAAACACTCAGTGAACTTAGTGGCATCCTAAACGTGGCTATTGGACTTCTGTATAGTCTCAGTAGTGCAAAGATATTTGCAGCACGTCTGCCTGCATTGCACACTCCTACTCATTGTTACTAAGCCATTATACTAGCAATTTATGCTGCCAGTTTAAGGGCCGTAGTTTCATTGTCAGGGATATTTATTCTTTATTATTCTGCTGTTAATAAAGCTAGACCACCGCTGCAATCTACACCACCTCTCAATTTTTACTACCACGTTTTCAGTGCACAATCTTGTCGCAATCAACATGAGTGGCAAAATGACAGATGCTGGTGGAAAGGGGAAGAGGCGTGGTGGAAAAGGAAAAAAAGGGTTTGTCCATGGGGAAGGTGGCAAAGCTCCATTATCATCTGCTGAAGATAGACCATCTACCAGCAAAAGTAAGATGTCTACTACTTACCGTGGACAATCCGATGTGCTCCCTTTTTTACGGACACAAACAACAGGAACAAAGGTAGATGATGGCCAAAAAAGGAAAATGCTTGAATGGATCTCAAGTGGTCCAACAAGTGTCCTCTCAGCCACCTCAACTACCTCATCCAAAAAACACCAGTCCTCTGAGTTGTCATCCCAATCAAACTTGCTTTCTCCCAGCTCTGAAGTCTCCATCAGCCCTGCACAGTATGGTGGAACTGAGATGGCTGAGTCTGCAGAGCTGTTCAGTCACACTATAGCCTGGGAATCAGAGGTCTGCTCCCAAGCTACAGTGAGTACAGACCAGGAAATGGTCTGCAGTGATGCCCAGAACCTTTGTGACTCTGATTCAGGCCGTGAGGACGAAGTTTCTGAGCATAATGTTGACCCTTTGTCACAAACTGTAACACCTGTGGTTATAGACAATGAGAACATACTGATGACAATGAGACGCAGATACCAGATTGGGATGACAACTTAAATATTCGGTCAGGGCAAGAAGAGGCTCGGTCTGAGGGGGAGGGGAGTGCAAACACAACAATTGATGATGAAGTTCTAGATCCCACCTACTGTCAACCCCCAGTCAGGCACTCGAGGAGGTCAACAGAGGCGGTGGAGGAGGATGCAACCGACGACGAAGTTACCTTGCGCCTTCCTGGACAGAGTCGGAGCACTGGTAGCACGTCTACAACTGCATCATCAGCCACCACTCTGCCTCTGAGCGCTAGTCGGGGGGGCTCAGCAGGTCGCATGCCCTCTAAGCCTTGCCTAGCCTGGTCCTTTTTTGACATAGAAAAAGATCACCCAAATTATGTGATGTGTAAAATTTGTCGTGATTCTGTTAGTAGAGGTCAAAACCTCAGCAGTTTGACAACTTCTTCCATGAATCGTCACATGAATAAATATCATAGGTCCCAGTGGGAAGTTCACCGTGCTGCAATGCGGCCTAGCGGAGCGAACCATCCACGGCCTGCCCCTTCCAGTGCATCCGCGCGCTCTTCATCTTCTAGGACTGTGGGGACAGCTGTCACACCTGGTTTTCCACGCACAACTTCCACCACTGTAACCGCAACAGGCAGTTTGCTTGGTAGGTCGTCAGTTGGTTTGGAAGGGGAAACAAGTGACTGTTTACAGCTCTCTCAGACATCAATAGCACCAACGTTGGGTGAAGGCAACATCATGTCTCCGCCTGCACTTTCCTCACAAACCTGCATTTTTCCAGGGACACCCTACTCAACACCGTCTACACACAGCAGCCAGATCTCTGTCCCTCAGATGTGGTCAAATAAAAGGCCATTTCCTGCGACCCATGACAAAGCTAAGAGGTTGACTCTATCCCTCTGTAAGCTCTTGGCTACCGAAATGCTGCCTTTCCGCCTAGTGGACACACAGGATTTTAGAGACCTTATGTCTGTCGCTGTGCCCCAGTACCAGATGCCTAGTCGCCACTACTTCTCTAAGAAAGGTGTGTCCGCGCTACACCAGCATGTCGCACACAACATCACCGCTTCCTTGAGAAACTCTGTGTGTGAATGGGTGCATTTCACCACCGATACTTGGACCAGTAAGCATGGACAGGGACGTTACATGTCGCTGACTGGGCACTGGGTAACTATGGTGATAGATGGTGAAGGGTCTGCTGCACAAGTCTTGCCGTCCCCACGACTTGTGTGTCAATCCTCTGTGTGTCCAAGTTCCGCCACTGCTTCTGCCTCCTCCACCTCATCTGGGTCCTCCACCTCCGCCCCAAGCCTGCCTGGTCAGTCCACCAGTGTTCTCACTGCGCAGAAGGAATCACGCACCCCTCATTACTATGCTGGCAGCAGAGCGCAACGGCATCAGGCGGTCTTTAGCTTGACATGTCTTGGTAATAGGAGTCACACAGCTGAGGAGTTGTGGTCAGCTCTGCGGTCCGAGTTTAATAAATGGTTGTCTCCACTCAACCTGCAGCCTGGTAAGGCCGTGTGCGACAATGCTGCAAACCTGGGTGCGGCCCTTCGCCTGGGCAAGGTGACACAAGTGCCTTGTATGGCTCACGTGTTGAACCTTGTTGTCCAGCAATTTTTAACACACTATCCCAGCCTAGATGGCCTTCTGACCAGGGCACGAAAACTGTCTGCTCACTTCCTCCGTTCAACCGCCGCAGCTGAGCGACTTGCATCGCTCCAGAAGTCTTTCGGCCTGCCGGTTCATCGCCTGAAATGCGATGTGGCGACACGCTGGAATTCGACTCTCCACATGTTACAGCGACTGTGGCAGCACCGCCGAGCCCTGGTGCAATACGTCATGACGTATAGCCTGGGCCAACGAGATGCAGAGGTGGGGCAGATCACCCTGATGGAGTGGTCTCAGATCAAGGACCTATGCACCCTTCTGCACAGTTTCGACATGGCGACGAATATGTTTAGCGCTGACAATGCCATTATCAGCATGACAATTCCAGTCATTTACATGCTGGAGCACACGCTAAACACTATTCGGAGTCAGGGGGTGGGACAACAGGAAGGGGAGGAACTACAGGAGGATTCATATGCGCAAGGGACAACAACATCACCAAGGTCCAGACGTTCATCATCACCAACGCGGCAGGCATGGGACCATGGGGGACAGGGATCAACAAGGGCGCATAGTAGCAGGCGAAATGTTGAGGAAGGTGCAGGAGAACATGAAGAAATGGAGGACGAACTGTCCATGGACATGGAAGACTCAGCGGATGAGGGAGACCTTGGTCAAATTTCAGTTGAAAGAGGTTGGGGGGAGATGTCAGAGGAAGAAAGAACGGGTAGCACCTCTATGCCACAAACACAGCGTGGACTTGGTCCGCATGGCTGCGCAAGACACATGAGTGCCTTCTTGTTGCACTACCTCCAACATGACCCTCGTATTGTCAAAATTAGAAGTGATGATGACTACTGGCTTGCCACACTATTAGATCCCCGGTTCAAGTCCAAATTTTGTGACATAATTCCAGCCATAGAAAGGGACGCACGTATGCAGGAGTATCAGCAGAAGATGTTACTCGATCTTAGCTCGGCTTTTCCCCCAAACAACCGTGCAGGTGCAGGGAGTGAATCTCACAGTTGTAACTTGACAAACATGGGACGGTCTCTTCATCTTCAACAGTCTACCCGTACCAGTAGGACTGTATCTGGTGCTGGTAAGAGCAATTTTATGGAATCTTTTCATAATTTTTTTAGACCCTCCTTTGCAAGGCCACCAGAGACAACAAGTCTGACACATAGTCAACGGCTGGAGAGGATGATACAGGAGTATCTCCAAATGAACATCGATGCCATGACTTTGCAAATGGAGCCTTGCTCATTTTGGGCTTCAAATCTAGAAAAATGGCCAGAGCTCTTCAGTTACGCCTTGGAGGTTTTGTCGTGTCCAGCTGCCAGCGTTGTCTCT
The DNA here is from genome assembly GCF_048569485.1 of Anomaloglossus baeobatrachus. Taxonomy (NCBI): domain Eukaryota; kingdom Metazoa; phylum Chordata; class Amphibia; order Anura; family Aromobatidae; genus Anomaloglossus; species Anomaloglossus baeobatrachus. The sequence goes on along the minus strand of NC_134355.1, from coordinate 164,941,850 downwards.
GAACGTGTCTTCAGTGCTGCTTGGTGTGTGCTGACAGATAAGCGCACGCGTCTGTCCAGTGACAATGTGGACAGACAAACGTTCATCAAAATGAACAAGTCATGGATCCACCAGGAATTTACTACCCCTGTGTCATCCTGGGGAGAGTAAATGCTTGTGGATTTGGAATGTGCTTGATGCAAATCTAGCTGTGAAGTGTACAACTAGGGCACAAGTGCTGCCACTGAATGGGTGGGTGTGTGTGGGGCACAATTTTTGGAAAAAGGGAGACTCCGCTTGGAGTAACCCTTGCTTACATAGTTTTAAAAAATGATCCAAGATGCATACAGCTGGGATCAGGAAAGACTTTGCTACCTACCCCGATGTCATCCTGGGGACGGTTAAGTATGGCGTATTTTTGAATGTGCTTGATGCAAATCTAGCTGTGAAGTGTACAACTAGGGCACAAGTGCTGCCACTGAATGGGTGGGTGTGTGTGGGGCACAATTTTTGGAAAAAGGGACACTCCGCTTGGAGTAACCCTTGCTTACATAGTTTTAAAAAATGATCCAAGATGCATACAGCTGGGATCAGGAAAGACTTTGCTACCTACCCCGGTGTCATCCTGGGGACGGTTAAGTATGGCGTATTTTTGAATGTGCTTGATGCAAATCTAGCTGTGAAGTGTACAACTAGGGCACAAGTGCTGCCACTGAATGGGTGGGTGTGTGTGGGGCACAATTTTTGGAAAAAGGGACACTCCGCTTGGAGTAACCCTTGCTTACATAGTTTTAAAAAATGATCCAAGATGCATACAGCTGGGATCAGGAAAGACTTTGCTACCTACCCCGGTGTCATCCTGGGGACAGTTAAGTATGGCGTATTTTTGAATGTGCTTGATGCAAATCTAGCTGTGAAGTGTACAACTAGGGCACAAGTGCTGCCACTGAATGGGTGGGTGAGTGGGGCACAATTTTTGGAAAAAGGGACACTCCGCTTGGAGTAACCCTTGCTTACATAGTTTTAAAAAATGATCCAAGATGCATACAGCTGGGATCAGGAAAGACTTTGCTACCTACCCCGGTGTCATCCTGGGGACGGTTAAGTATGGCGTATTTTTGAATGTGCTTGATGCAAATCTAGCTGTGAAGTGTACAATTAGGGCACAAGTGCTGCCACTGAATGGGTGGATGTGTGTGGGGCACAATTTTTGGAAAAAGGGACACTCCGCTTGGAGTAACCCTTGCTTACATAGTTTTAAAAAATGATCCAAGATGCATACAGCTGGGATCAGGAAAGACTTTGCTACCTACCCCGGTGTCATCCTGGGGACGGTTAAGTATGGCGTATTTTTGAATGTGCTTGATGCAAATCTAGCTGTGAAGTGTACAACTAGGGCACAAGTGCTGCCACTGAATGGGTGGATGTGTGTGGGGCACAATTTTTGGAAAAAGGGACACTCCGCTTGGAGTAACCCTTGCTTACATAGTTTTAAAAAATGATCCAAGATGCATACAGCTGGGATCAGGAAAGACTTTGCTACCTACCCTGGTGTCATCCTGGAGACGGTTAAGTATTGCGTATTTTTGAATGTGCTTGATGCAAATCTAGCTGTGAAGTGTACAACTAGGGCACAAGTGCTGCCACTGAATGGGTGGGTGTGTGTGGGGCACAATTTTTGGAAAAAGGGACACTCCGCTTGGAGTAACCCTTGCTTACATAGTTTTAAAAAATGATCCAAGATGCATACAGCTGGGATCAGGAAAGACTTTGCTACCTACCCCGGTGTCATCCTGGGGACGGTTAAGTATGGCGTATTTTTGAATGTGCTTGATGCAAATCTAGCTGTGAAGTGTACAATTAGGGCACAAGTGCTGCCACTGAATGGGTGGGTGTGTGTGGGGCACAATTTTTGGAAAAAGGGACACTCCGCTTGGAGTAACCCTTGCTTACATAGTTTTAAAAAATGATCCAAGATGCATACAGCTGGGATCAGGAAAGACTTTGCTACCTACCCCGATGTCATCCTGGGGACGGTTAAGTATGGCGTATTTTTGAATGTGCTTGATGCAAATCTAGCTGTGAAGTGTACAACTAGGGCACAAGTGCTGCCACTGAATGGGTGGGTGTGTGTGGGGCACAATTTTTGGAAAAAGGGACACTCCGCTTGGAGTAACCCTTGCTTACATAGTTTTAAAAAATGATCCAAGATGCATACAGCTGGGATCAGGAAAGACTTTGCTACCTACCCCGGTGTCATCCTGGGGACGGTTAAGTATGGCGTATTTTTGAATGTGCTTGATGCAAATCTAGCTGTGAAGTGTACAACTAGGGCACAAGTGCTGCCACTGAATGGGTGGGTGTGTGTGGGGCACAATTTTTGGAAAAAGGGACACTCCGCTTGGAGTAACCCTTGCTTACATAGTTTTAAAAAATGATCCAAGATGCATACAGCTGGGATCAGGAAAGACTTTGCTACCTACCCCGGTGTCATCCTGGGGACAGTTAAGTATGGCGTATTTTTGAATGTGCTTGATGCAAATCTAGCTGTGAAGTGTACAACTAGGGCACAAGTGCTGCCACTGAATGGGTGGGTGAGTGGGGCACAATTTTTGGAAAAAGGGACACTCCGCTTGGAGTAACCCTTGCTTACATAGTTTTAAAAAATGATCCAAGATGCATACAGCTGGGATCAGGAAAGACTTTGCTACCTACCCCGGTGTCATCCTGGGGACGGTTAAGTATGGCGTATTTTTGAATGTGCTTGATGCAAATCTAGCTGTGAAGTGTACAATTAGGGCACAAGTGCTGCCACTGAATGGGTGGATGTGTGTGGGGCACAATTTTTGGAAAAAGGGACACTCCGCTTGGAGTAACCCTTGCTTACATAGTTTTAAAAAATGATCCAAGATGCATACAGCTGGGATCAGGAAAGACTTTGCTACCTACCCCGGTGTCATCCTGGGGACGGTTAAGTATGGCGTATTTTTGAATGTGCTTGATGCAAATCTAGCTGTGAAGTGTACAACTAGGGCACAAGTGCTGCCACTGAATGGGTGGATGTGTGTGGGGCACAATTTTTGGAAAAAGGGACACTCCGCTTGGAGTAACCCTTGCTTACATAGTTTTAAAAAATGATCCAAGATGCATACAGCTGGGATCAGGAAAGACTTTGCTACCTACCCTAGTGTCATCCTGGAGACGGTTAAGTATTGCGTATTTTTGAATGTGCTTGATGCAAATCTAGCTGTGAAGTGTACAACTAGGGCACAAGTGCTGCCACTGAATGGGTGGGTGTGTGTGGGGCACAATTTTTGGAAAAAGGGACACTCCGCTTGGAGTAACCCTTGCTTACATAGTTTTAAAAAATGATCCAAGATGCATACAGCTGGGATCAGGAAAGACTTTGCTACCTACCCCGGTGTCATCCTGGGGACGGTTAAGTATGGCGTATTTTTGAATGTGCTTGATGCAAATCTAGCTGTGAAGTGTACAATTAGGGCACAAGTGCTGCCACTGAATGGGTGGGTGTGTGTGGGGCACAATTTTTGGAAAAAGGGACACTCCGCTTGGAGTAACCCTTGCTTACATAGTTTTAAAAAATGATCCAAGATGCATACAGCTGGGATCAGGAAAGACTTTGCTACCTACCCCGATGTCATCCTGGGGACGGTTAAGTATGGCGTATTTTTGAATGTGCTTGATGCAAATCTAGCTGTGAAGTGTACAACTAGGGCACAAGTGCTGCCACTGAATGGGTGGGTGTGTGTGGGGCACAATTTTTGGAAAAAGGGACACTCCGCTTGGAGTAACCCTTGCTTACATAGTTTTAAAAAATGATCCAAGATGCATACAGCTGGGATCAGGAAAGACTTTGCTACCTACCCCGGTGTCATCCTGGGGACGGTTAAGTATGGCGTATTTTTGAATGTGCTTGATGCAAATCTAGCTGTGAAGTGTACAACTAGGGCACAAGTGCTGCCACTGAATGGGTGGGTGTGTGTGGGGCACAATTTTTGGAAAAAGGGACACTCCGCTTGGAGTAACCCTTGCTTACATAGTTTTAAAAAATGATCCAAGATGCATACAGCTGGGATCAGGAAAGACTTTGCTACCTACCCCGGTGTCATCCTGGGGACGGTTAAGTATGGCGTATTTTTGAATGTGCTTGATGCAAATCTAGCTGTGAAGTGTACAATTAGGGCACAAGTGCTGCCACTGAATGGGTGGATGTGTGTGGGGCACAATTTTTGGAAAAGGGACACTCCGCTTGGAGTAACCCTTGCTTACATAGTTTTAAAAAATGATCCAAGATGCATACAGCTGGGATCAGGAAAGACTTTGCTACCTACCCCGGTGTCATCCTGGGGACGGTTAAGTATGGCGTATTTTTGAATGTGCTTGATGCAAATCTAGCTGTGAAGTGTACAACTAGGGCACAAGTGCTGCCACTGAATGGGTGGATGTGTGTGGGGCACAATTTTTGGAAAAAGGGACACTCCGCTTGGAGTAACCCTTGCTTACATAGTTTTAAAAAATGATCCAAGATGCATACAGCTGGGATCAGGAAAGACTTTGCTACCTACCCTGGTGTCATCCTGGGGACGGTTAAGTATGGCGTATTTTTGAATGTGCTTGATGCAAATCTAGCTGTGAAGTGTACAACTAGGGCACAAGTGCTGCCACTGAATGGGTGGGTGTGTGTGGGGCACAATTTTTGGAAAAAGGGACACTCCGCTTGGAGTAACCCTTGCTTACATAGTTTTAAAAAATGATCCAAGATGCATACAGCTGGGATCAGGAAAGACTTTGCTACCTACCCCGGTGTCATCCTGGGGACGGTTAAGTATGGCGTATTTTTGAATGTGCTTGATGCAAATCTAGCTGTGAAGTGTACAACTAGGGCACAAGTGCTGCCACTGAATGGGTGGATGTGTGTGGGGCACAATTTTTGGAAAAAGGGACACTCCGCTTGGAGTAACCCTTGCTTACATAGTTTTAAAAAATGATCCAAGATGCATACAGCTGGGATCAGGAAAGACTTTGCTACCTACCCCGGTGTCATCCTGGGGACGGTTAAGTATGGCGTATTTTTGAAAGTGCTTGATGCAAATCTACCTGTGAAGTGTACAACTGGGGCACAAGTGCTGCCACTGAAGGGGTGTCTGTGTGGCCCAATTTTTGGAAAAAAGGGAGACTCCGCTTGGAGTCACCTTGCGGTCTTTTACATGATTTTAGAAGGGCATGCCATGCCTATATCTGTGTCTCGTCCTCTTTTTCCTCGTAACGCTGTTTTGTTTTCGCATGAGAATTTGTCCTTGTCACTTTCCCATGTGTTTGTGTTGTGTTGTGAGTTGTTTGTCACCTTTTGGACACCTTTGAGGGTGTTTTATAGGTGTTTTTATGTGTTTGTGATTGCCTGCCATTGTTTCCTATGCAGTTCGAGTTCGGTTCGTCGAACGTTCGACGAACCGAACTCGAACGGGAGCTCTGTTCGGCGAACCGACCTCGAGCCGAACCGCGACCGGTTCGCTCATCTCTAGTCGTCTTGGAGGTATATTTGGGGTCATTGTCATGTTGGAATACTGCAATGCGGCCGGGTTTCCAAAGGGAGAGATTCTTGCTCTGCTTCAGTATGTCACATTACATGTTGGCATTCATGAATCTCTCAATGAACTGTAGCTCCCCACAGCCAGTCGCACTTATGCAGCCTCAAGCATTGACACACCCACCACCATGCTTGGCTATAGGCAAGATACACTTGTCTTTTTACTCCTTACCTGGTTGCCACCACACACGCTTGACACCAGCTTAAAAAAGTTTATCTTGAGATCATTAGACCATAAGTCATGGTTTCAGTAATCCATGTCCTTAGTCTACTTGCATGCAGCATACAGTTTGCTGAGCTTCTTCTTCATTATCTGTAATGGTCGTGTTGCAACACACAAAGGATATCAGTAACACACAAAAATCTTCAACTGACCCTGCTGGTTCCTGTACAGATTAGAGATCCCTGCCCAGGGGGGGCGAGGCCTGGATGGCAATGTGAGGAGATGTGTCTCTGGAGGTCTCCTGCAAACACCCACAATAAATACCTGAACACTGCTGTTATCGCTGCCTCAGCCGGCTGTCTGGAAGTTAAGGTGGTGGGGATTTGTCTGGGGTGAGTCTGGTGGATCCAGAGTGGTGCCATGGTCCGTCGCAGGCAGAAAGACACTGGGGCGGGAGAAGTCCCCAGCTCTCAAGATGGTGCCATGATAAGGGAGGACGCTGAGAAAGCTAATGCAGCCTGTCCGCAAAGAATGCAGGTCACTGCAAGGCTGGAGAAGTTTGCTTGGAATTCAGAGAGATCCCTGCAGCATACAGATAACGGAGGTGAGGAGGAGGAGTGGATAGATGCTGCCAGCTCTGATGAGATGGGGGATGGTGGAGAGCAGCAAGATAATACACGGGAGGTGGCGAAAGCACATAGTGTAGAGGAGGCTACAGAAAACCCCACTCTAAAGGACGTTTTTGTAGTGGTGTCCTTTTGCAAACAAGCACTGACTACCCTGACAAAACAAGTTACAGGAATACAGGCAGAGGTGGCTGGCATTAAGGAAGACCTCAAAAAAGCTGACCTGAGAACAGGAGCTGTGGATGAAAGAGTTGGGATAACAGAGGATCATATCACAAAACTACAATAGTCTGAAAAAACATTTGCACAGCAGATAGCTGAAATCATGGCAAAAAATGATGACTTAGAGAATCGCTCTAGAAGGAATAACATCAGGATTGTTAGCATCCCTGAGAAAGTGGAAGGAAGAAACCCCACTGAATATGTAGAAGGCTGGCTCAGGGGGAAAATTGGTGCTGATGCCTTATCCAAACTCTATGCCGTGGAACGTGCACACAGTCCCGATGCAGCCACAGCCAGCGGGCAGGGGTCCTCACACTATGCTAGCCAAGCTCCTTAACTACAGGGACAGGGACACTATACTACGAAAGTTAAGAGACATGGAGGATCTTATGATTGACGGCCAGAGAATTTCCATACACCCGGACTACTCCATTTCTGTTCAAAAGCTACGTATGACTTTTACTGGAGTAAAGAGGCGCCTGCGAGAGATTGGGGTGCAATACTCAATGATGTTCCCGGCAAAGCTAAGAGTGACGGCGTTGGAGTGGGTGCACTTTTTTACAACTCCAGTGGAAGCCATGCAGTGGTTGGACGCAAACGAAAAGTGGATCCGTGTGAAGGAATGAGCTGACTGTCTGAATCTGCAGTGTATTAGAGAAGGCCGGATGAGGCTCTACGACATCCTTAGGAGCTTACAGGGGACCCTGCTTGTTTTTTCTTTCTCCCCCCTTTTTTTTTTTATTTTATCTCCTCCTTCCCTTTGGGATTGAGGTAGTATGCAGGGGGAATACGAAGGGTTTGATGTGAGCTTCGCAGGACATGCGGACTGCCTAATTAGGCGTGGTGGTGGTATTTACAATTAGAGATTCCAGTTTAATTACTGTTCGCCATTTTACTGTTATATTAGTTGAGTGGAATATGATTATACATAGAAAGGGTGGGAGTGGAGAACTGTTGGAAAAGAGATGAGTTTCAAAATGTGTCTAAGAGGGGAAGGCGAGGGAGGTGGGGAGGAATTTAGATCAGAATCCTTCAGTAATATGTCTACTAGAAACGCATCTAACAAAGGAGACAACACATGTTTTAAATAGGAGATGGGTGCAGAAGGCCTATCATTCCACCTTTTCCAAGTCTGCAAGGGGTGTATCACTGCTGATCCATAACTCTGTGCAATATGAAGAGATAGAAGTGTATGTGGATAAAGAAGGACAGTGTGTGGCTGTCAAGTGTAAAATATTTGGCAGACTCATATGTATAGCTGCAAAATATATACCACCTCCATATACGTGCACCAAACTAAGGGAGATAAGGTAGTTTTCTGAGAAGGGGGGAGTAATCCTTTTTTACTGGTGGGGGACTTAATGTGATAGACCTGTACTGGGATAGGAGTAGTAGACCTCCAGGTATTCAGAATAGTTGTATGACTTCGTTTGGCACTCTTATTGGGGAACTTGGAATGGTGGATGCCTGGCGAGTGAGGAATGGGGGGGTATCATGCTTCTCGTGTTACTCGGCTTCACATAACACTTTGTCCCGCATTGACATGGCTCTAGCTAGTGTTCTGATGGACGCAATGATAGGCGAAGTGCAATATTTGACAAGAGTGATTTCAGATCATAGCCCGATTTTAGTGTCCATGCGACGGGGGACCCTGAAAGGGGGAAGGAGGGGAGAGTGGAAGCTTCATCCAGCATGGAGCTGTCATATTAATATGGGTAATATAGAACGGGATCTCGGGGAATTCTTTATCCACAACGAGGGTAGCACTGGTCCCCTGGTGGTATGGGATGCGATGAAGGCATACCTCAGGGGGCTCCTGTTCAGGGATATCTGTAAACGTAAAACACAGATGAGGCAGGATGAGAAAAATAGCCTGGAGGCCTTAGATGAGGCAGAGCTGGAAGCAATTCGGAGTAATACTGTGGACGCGAAGCAAAATCTTAGGCAGGCACATGAACAGGTTAATAAGATGCTTTTGGAGAAGGCGGTAAGGAAGCAGGCATTCCAAAAACTGCATTTTTATGAAGATGGAGAAAGAGTTGGTCATCTATAGAGTTGAGCGCGGTTCGCGGTTCGAGGTTCTCCAGTTCTAGGCTCCAGTGATTTTGGGGCCTGTTCTAGATCGAACTAGAACTCGAGCTTTTTGCAAAAGCTCGATAGTTCTAGAAACGTTCGAGAACGGTTCTAGCAGCAAAAAACAGCTAATTCCTAGCTGGCTTTCCGCTGTAATAGTGTAAGTCACTCTGTGACTCACACTATTATGAAATTTCAGTGTATAGTGTGCGTGAACAGCGCCTTCAGATCACTGCTGTTTGTATAATGGCGATCGCCATTTTTTTTTTTTTCCTTGTCTTCCTTCCCTAAGCGCGCGCGTCTTGTGGGGCGAGCCAGCATGTCAGCCAATCCCAGACACACACACAGCTAAGTGGACTTTTAGCCAGAGAAGCAACGGCATGTGTGATAGGATGTCCATGTCACATGTCCCTGCATTATAAAACCGGACATTTTCCTCCAGGACGCCATTATCTCTTCTGCGTCCTTGGTGTCAGACATCACTGGCGCAGCTCCGTCCTGAGTCCTATCGCTGATACAGCTGTATGCGCTCCATACACAGCGCTGGACAGCATATGGATAGCACTTTCCATCAGTCCTTTTAAGGGCTCGTACCGGCAGGGTCAGAGCCATAGGTGACAGGTCCTGAAAACAGCGACAGCGTTTGTGTAGCTAAGGTCAGGGATTTCGTCGCTGCATTTCCCCATTAGGAGGGAATAGAAAGGCAGGCTTCCTTTCCTCTACCCAGTGCCCCACAATCCTGGCACTGTACCCTCCTGTCCTCTGCACACTCCAACTCATTATAACTAAGCCATTATACTAGCAAACACTCAGTGTACCTAGTGGCATCCTAATCGTGGCTATTGGACTGTTGTCTAGTCCCACTAGTGCAAAGACATTTGCAGCACCTCTGCCTGCATTGCACACTCCAACTCATTATAACTAAGCCATTATACTAGCAAACACTCAGTGTACCTAGTGGCATCCTAAACGTGGCTATTGGACTTTGCTATAGTCCCACTAGTGCAAAGACATTTGCAGCACCTCTGCCTGCATTGCACACTCCAACTCATTATAACTAAGCCATTATACTAGCAAACACTCAGTGTACCTAGTGGCATCCTAAACGTGGCTATTGGACTTTGCTATAGTCCCACTAGTGCAAAGACATTTGCAGCACCTCTGCCTGCATTGCACACTCCAACTCATTATAACTAAGCCATTATACTAGCAAACACTCAGTGTACCTAGTGGCATCCTAAACGTGGCTATTGGACTGTTGTCTAGTCACACTAGTGCAAAGACATTTGCAGCACCTCTACCTGCATTGCACACTCCAACTCATTATAACTAAGCCATTATACTAGCAAACACTCAGTGTACCTAGTGGCATCCTAAACGTGGCTATTGGACTTTGCTATAGTCCCACTAGTGCAAAGACATTTTCAGCACCTCTGCCTGCATTGCACACTCCAACTCATTATAACTAAGCCATTATAATAGCAAACACTCAGTGTACCTAGTGGCATCCTAAACGTGGCTATTGGACTGTTGTCTAGTCACACTAGTGCAAAGACATTTGCAGCACCTCTGCCTGCATTGCACACTCCAACTCATTATAACTAAGCCATTATACTAGCAAACACTCAGTGTACCTAGTGGCATCCTAACCGTGGCTATTGGACTGTTGTCTAGTCACACTAGTGCAAAGACATTTGCAGCATCTCTACCTGCATTGCACACTCCAACTCATTATAACTAAGCCATTATACTAGCAAACACTCAGTGTACCTAGTGGCATCCTAAACGTGGCTATTGGACTTTGCTATAGTCCCACTAGTGCAAAGACATTTGCAGCACCTCTGCCTGCATTGCACACTCCAACTCATTATAACTAAGCCATTATACTAGCAAATACTCAGTGTACCTAGTGGCATCCTAAACGTGGCTATTAGACTTTGCTATAGTCCCACTAGTGCAAAGACATTTTCAGCACCTCTGCCTGCATTGCACACTCCAACTCATTATAACTAAGCCATTATACTAGCAAACACTCAGTGTACCTAGTGGCATCCTAAACGTGGCTATTGGACTGTTGTCTAGTCACACTAGTGCAAAGACATTTGCAGCACCTCTACCTGCATTGCACACTCCAACTCATTATAACTAAGCCATTATACTAGCAAACACTCAGTGTACCTAGTGGCATCCTAAACGTGGCAATTGGACTTTGATATAGTCCCACTAGTGCAAAGACATTTGCAGCACCTCTGCCTGCATTGCACACTCCAACTCATTATAACTAAGCCATTATACTAGCAAACACTCAGTGTACCTAGTGGCATCCTAAACGTGGCTATTGGACTTTGCTATAGTCCCACTAGTGCAAAGACATTTGCAGCACCTCTGCCTGCATTGCACACTCCAACTCATTATAACTAAGCCATTATACTAGCAAACACTCAGTGTACCTAGTGGCATCCTAAACGTGGCTATTGGACTGTTGTCTAGTCACACTAGTGCAAAGACATTTGCAGCACCTCTACCTGCATTGCACACTCCAACTCATTATAACTAAGCCATTATACTAGCAAACACTCAGTGTACCTAGTGGCATCCTAAACGTGGCTATTGGACTTTGCTATAGTCCCACTAGTGCAAAGACATTTGCAGCACCTCTACCTGCATTGCACACTCCAACTCATTATAACTAAGCCATTATACTAGCAAACACTCAGTGTACCTAGTGGCATCCTAAACGTGGCAATTGGACTTTGCTATAGTCCCACTAGTGCAAAGACATTTGCAGCACCTCTACCTGCATTGCACACTCCAACTCATTATAACTAAGCCATTATACTAGCAAACACTCAGTGTACCTAGTGGCATCCTAAACGTGGCTATTGGACTGTTGTCTAGTCACACTAGTGCAAAGACATTTGCAGCACCTCTACCTGCATTGCACACTCCAACTCATTATAACTAAGCCATTATACTAGCAAACACTCAGTGTACCTAGTGGCATCCTAAACGTGGCTATTGGACTTTGATATAGTCCCACTAGTGCAAAGACATTTGCAGCACCTCTGCCTGCATTGCACACTCCAACTCATTATAACTAAGCCATTATACTAGCAAACACTCAGTGTACCTAGTGGCATCCTAAACGTGGCTATTGGACTTTGCTATAGTCCCACTAGTGCAAAGACATTTGCAGCACCTCTGCCTGCATTGCACACTCCAACTCATTATAACTAAGCCATTATACTAGCAAACACTCAGTGTACCTAGTGGCATCCTAAACGTGGCTATTGGACTGTTGTCTAGTCACACTAGTGCAAAGACATTTGCAGCACCTCTACCTGCATTGCACACTCCAACTCATTATAACTAAGCCATTATACTAGCAAACACTCAGTGTACCTAGTGGCATCCTAAACGTGGCTATTGGACTTTGCTATAGTCCCACTAGTGCAAAGACATTTGCAGCACCTCTACCTGCATTGCACACTCCAACTCATTATAACTAAGCCATTATACTAGCAAACACTCAGTGTACCTAGTGGCATCCTAAACGTGGCTATTGGACTGTTGTCTAGTCACACTAGTGCAAAGACATTTGCAGCACCTTTACCTGCATTGCACACTCCAACTCATTATAACTAAGCCATTATACTAGCAAACACTCAGTGTACCTAGTGGCATCCTAAACGTGGCTATTGGACTTTGATATAGTCCCACTAGTGCAAAGACATTTGCAGCACCTCTGCCTGCATTGCACACTCCAACTCATTATAACTAAGCCATTATACTAGCAAACACTCAGTGTACCTAGTGGCATCCTAAACGTGGCTATTGGACTTTGCTATAGTCCCACTAGTGCAAAGACATTTGCAGCATCTCTGCCTGCATTGCACACTCCAACTCATTATAACTAAGCCATTATACTAGCAAACACTCAGTGTACCTAGTGGCATCCTAAACGTGGCTATTGGACTGTTGTCTAGTCACACTAGTGCAAAGACATTTGCAGCACCCATACCTGCATTGCACACTCCAACTCATTATAACTAAGCCATTATACTAGCAAACACTCAGTGTACCTAGTGGCATCCTAAACGTGGCTATTGGACTTTGCTATAGTCCCACTAGTGCAAAGACATTTGCAGCACCTCTGCCTGCATTGCACACTCCAACTCATTATAACTAAGCCATTATACTAGCAAACACTCAGTGTGCCTAGTGGCATCCTAAACGTGGCTATTGGACTGTTGTCTAGTCACACTAGTGCAAAGACATTTGCAGCACCTCTACCTGCATTGCACACTCCAACTCATTATAACTAAGCCATTATACTAGCAAACACTCAGTGTACCTAGTGGCATCCTAAACGTGGCTATTGGACTTTGCTATAGTCCCACTAGTGCAAAGACATTTGCAGCACCTCTGCCTGCATTGCACACTCCAACTCATTATAACTAAGCCATTATACTAGCAAACACTCAGTGTACCTAGTGGCATCCTAAACATGGCTATTGGACTGTTGTCTAGTCACACTAGTGCAAAGACATTTGCAGCACCTCTACCTGCATTGCACACTCCAACTCATTATAACTAAGCCATTATACTAGCAAACACTCAGTGTACCTAGTGGCATCCTAAACGTGGCTATTGGACTTTGCTATAGTCCCACTAGTGCAAAGACATTTGCAGCACCTCTGCCTGCATTGCACACTCCAACTCATTATAACTAAGCCATTATACTAGCAAACACTCAGTGTACCTAGTGGCATCCTAAAAGTGGCTATTGGACTTTGCTATAGTCCTACTAGTGCAAAGACATTTGCAGCACCTCTGCCTGCATTGCACACTCCAACTCATTATAACTAAGCCATTATACTAGCAAACACTCAGTGTACCTAGTGGCATCCTAAACGTGGCTATTGGACTGTTGTCTAGTCACACTAGTGCAAAGACATTTGCAGCACCTCTACCTGCATTGCACACTCCAACTCTTTATAACTAAGCCATTATACTAGCAAACACTCAGTGTACCTAGTGGCATCCTAAACGTGGCTATTGGACTGTTGTCTAGTCACACTAGTGCAAAGACATTTGCAGCACCTCTACCTGCATTGCACACTCCAACACATTATAACTAAGCCATTATACTAGCAAACACTCAGTGTACCTAGTAGCATCCTAAACGTGGCTATTGGACTTTGCTATAGTCCCACTAGTGCAAAGACATTAGCAGCACCTCTGCCTGCATTGCACACTCCAACTCATTATAACTAAGCCATTATACTAGCTAACACTCAGTGTACCTAGTGGCATCCTAAACGTGGCTATTGGACTTTGCTATAGTCCCACTAGTGCAAAGACATTTGCAGCACCTCTGCCTGCATTGCACACTCCAACTCATTATAACTAAGCCATTATACTAGCAAACACTCAGTGTACCTAGTGGCATCCTAAACGTGGCTATTGGACTGTTGTCTAGTCACACTAGTGCAAAGACATTTGCAGCACCTCTACCTGCATTGCACACTCCAACTCATTATAACTAAGCCATTATACTGGCAAACACTCAGTGTACCTAGTGGCATCTTAAACGTGGCTATTGGACTTTGCTATAGTCCCACTAGTGCAAAGACATTTGCAGCACCTCTGCCTGCATTGCACACTCCAACTCATTATAACTAAGCCATTATACTAGCAAACACTCAGTGTACCTAGTGGCATCCTAAACGTGGCTACTGGACTGTTGTCTAGTCAAACTAGTGCAAAGACATTTGCAGCACCTCTACCTGCATTGCACACTCCAACTCATTATAACTAAGCCATTATACTAGCAAACACTCAGTGTACCTAGTGGCATCCTAAACGTGGCTATTGGACTTTTCTATAGTCCCACTCGTGCAAAGACATTTGCAGCACCTCTGCCTGCATTGCACACTCCAACTCATTATAACTAAGCCATTATACTAGCAACCACTCAGTGTACCTAGTGGCATCCTAAACGTGGCTATTGGACTTTGCTATAGTCCCACTAGTGCAAAGACATTTGCAGCACCTCTGCCTGCATTGCACACTCCAACTCATTATAACTAAGCCATTATACTAGCAAACACTCAGTGCACCTAGTGGCATCCTAAACATAGCTATTGGACTGTTGTCTAGTCACACTAGTGCAAAGACATTTGCAGCACCTCTACCTGCATTGCACACTCCAACTCATTATAACTAAGCCATTATACTAGCAAACACTCAGTGTACCTAGTGGCATCCTAAACGTGGCTATTGGACTTTGCTATAGTCCCACTAGTGCAAAGACATTTGAAGCACCTCTGCCTGCATTGCACACTCCAACTCATTATAACTAAGCCATTATACTAGCAAACACTCAGTGTACCTAGTGGCATCCTAAACGTGGCTATTGGACTGTTGTCTAGTCACACTAGTGCAAAGACATTTGCAGCACCTCTACCTGCATTGCACACTTCAACTCATTATAACTAAGCCATTATACTAGCAAACACTCAGTGTACCTAGTGGCATCCTAAACGTGGCTATTGGACTTTGCTATAGTCCCACTGGTGCAAAGACATTTGCAGCACCTCTGCCTGCATTGCACACTCCAACTCATTATAACTAAGCCATAATACTAGCAAACACTCAGTGTATTTAGTGGCATCCTAAACGTGGCTATTGGACTTTGCTATAGTCCCACTAGTGCAAAGACATTTGCAGCACCTCTGCCTGCATTGCACACTCCAACACATTATAACTAAGCCATTATACTAGCAAACACTCAGTGTACCTAGTGGCATCCTAAACGTGGCTATTGGACTGTTGTCTAGTCACACTAGTGCAAAGACATTTGCAGCACCTCTGCCTGCATTGCACACTCCAACTCATTATAACTAAGCCATTATACTAGCAAACACTCAGTGTACCTAGTGGCATCCTAAACGTGGCTATTGGACTTTTCTATAGTCCCACTAGTGCAAAGACATTTGCAGCACCTCTGCCTGCATTGCACACTCCAACTCATTATAACTAAGCCATTATACTAGCAACCACTCAGTGTACCTAGTGGCATCCTAAACGTGGCTATTGGACTTTGCTATAGTCCCACTAGTGCAAAGACATTTGCAGCACCTCTGCCTGGATTGCACACTCCAACTCATAACTAAGCCATTATACTAGCAAACACTCAGTGCACCTAGTGGCATCCTAAACATAGCTATTGGACTGTTGTCTAGTCACACTAGTGCAAAGACATTTGCAGCACCTCTACCTGCATTGCACACTCCAACTCATTATAACTAAGCCATTATACTAGCAAACACTCAGTGTACCTAGTGGCATCCTAAACGTGGCTATTGGACTTTGCTATAGTCCCACTAGTGCAAAGACATTTGCAGCACCTCTGCCTGCATTGCACACTCCAACTCATTATAACTAAGCCATTATACTAGCAAACACTCAGTGTACCTAGTGGCATCCTAAACGTGGCTATTGGACTTTGCTATAGTCCCACTAGTGCAAAGACATTTGCAGCACCTTTGCCTGCATTGCACACTCCAACTCATTATAACTAAGCCATTATACTAGCAAACACTCAGTGTACCTAGTGGCATCCTAAACGTGGCTATTGGACTGTTGTCTAGTCACACTAGTGGAAAGACATTTGCAGCACCTCTACCTGCATTGCACACTCCAACTCATTATAACTAAGCCATTATACTAGCAAACACTCAGTGTACCTAGTGGCATCCTAAACGTGGCTATTGGACTGTTGTCTAGTCCCACTAGTGCAAAGACATTTGCAGCACCTCTACCTGCATTGCACAATCCAACTCATTATAACTAAGCCATTATACTAGCAAACACTCAGTGTACCTAGTGGCATCCTAAACGTGGCTATTGGATTTTGCTATAGTCCCACTAGTGCAAAGACATTTGCAGCACCTCTACCTGCATTGCACACTTCAACTCATTATAACTAAGCCATTATACTAGCAAACACTCAGTGTACCTAGTGGCATCCTAAACGTGGCTATTGGACTTTGCTATAGTCCCACTGGTGCAAAGACATTTGCAGCACCTCTGCCTGCATTGCACACTCCAACTCATTATAACTAAGCCATTATACTAGCAAACACTCAGTGTACCTAGTGGCATCCTAAACGTGGCTATTGGACTTTGCTATAGTCCCACTAGTGCAAAGACATTTGCAGCACCTCTGCCTGCATTGCACACTCCAACACATTATAACTAAGCCATTATACTAGCAAACACTCAGTGTACCTAGTGGCATCCTAAACGTGGCTATTGGACTGTTGTCTAGTCACACTAGTGCAAAGACATTTGCAGCACCTCTACCTGCATTGCACACTCCAACTCATTATAACTAAGCCATTATACTAGCAAACACTCAGTGTACCTAGTGGCATCCTAAACGTGGCTATTGGACTTTGCTATAGTCCCACTAGTGCAAAGACATTTGCAGCACCTCTGCCTGCATTGCACACTCCAACTCATTATAACTAAGCCATTATACTAGCAAACACTCAGTGTACCTAGTGGCATCCTAAACGTGGCTATTGGACTGTTGTCTAGTCACACTAGTGCAAAGACATTTGCAGCACCTCTACCTGCATTGCACACTCCAACTCATTATAACTAAGCCATTATACTAGCAAACACTCAGTGTACCTAGTGGCATCCTAAACGTGGCTATTGGACTTTGCTATAGTCCCACTAGTGCAAAGACATTTGCAGCACCTCTGCCTGCATTGCACACTCCAACTCATTATAACTAAGCCATTATACTAGCAAACACTCAGTGTACCTAGTGGCATCCTAAACGTGGCTATTGGACTGTTGTCTAGTCACACTAGTGCAAAGACATTTGCAGCACCTCTACCTGCATTACACACTCCAACTCATTATAACTAAGCCATTATACTAGCAAACACTCAGTGTACCTAGTGGCATCCTAAACGTGGCTATTGGACTTTTCTATAGTCCCACTAGTGCAAAGACATTTGCAGCACCTCTGCCTGCATTGCACACTTCAACTCATTATAACTAAGCCATTATACTAGCAAACACTCAGTGTACCTAGTGGCATCCTAAACGTGGCTATTGGACTTTGCTATAGTCCCACTAGTGCAAAGACATTTGCAGCACCTCTGCCTGCATTGCACACTCCAACTCATTATAACTAAGCCATTATACTAGCAAACACTCAGTGTACCTAGTGGTATCCTAAACGTGGCTACTGGACTGTTGTCTAGTCACACTAGTGCAAAGACATTTGCAGCACCTCTACCTGCATTGCACACTCCAACTCATTATAACTAAGCCATTATACTAGCAAACACTCAGTGTACCTAGTGGCATCCTAAACGTGGCTATTGGACTTTGCTATAGTCCCACTAGTGCAAAGACATTTGCAGCACCTCTGCCTGCATTGCACACTCCAACTCATTATAACTAAGCCATTATACTAGCAAACACTCAGTGTACCTAGTGGCATCCTAAACGTGGCTATTGGACTGTTGTCTAGTCACACTAGTGCAAAGACATTTGCAGCACCTCTACCTGCATTGCACAATCCAACTCATTATAACTAAGCCATTATACTAGCAAACACTCAGTGTACCTAGTGGCATCCTAAACGTGGCTATTGGATTTTGCTATAGTCCCACTAGTGCAAAGACATTTGCAGCACCTCTGCCTGCATTGCACACTCCAACACATTATAACTAAGCCATTATACTAGCAAACACTCAGTGTACCTAGTGGCATCCTAAACGTGGCTATTGGACTGTTGTCTAGTCCCACTAGTGCAAAGACATTTGCAGCACCTCTACCTGCATTGCACACTCCAACTCATTATAACTAAGCCATTATACTGGCAAACACTCAGGGTACCTAGTGGCATCCTAAACGTGGCTATTGGACTGTTGTCTAGTCACACTAGTGCAAAGACATTTGCAGCACCTCTACCTGCATTGCACACTCCAACTCATTATAACTAAGCCATTATACTAGCAAACACTCAGTGTACCTAGTGGCATCCTAAACGTGGCTATTGGACTGTTGTCTAGTCACACTAGTGCAAAGACATTTGCAGCACCTCTACCTGCATTGCACACTCCAACTCATTATAACTAAGCCATTATACTAGCAAACACTCAGTGTACCTACTGGCATCCTAAACGTGGCTATTGGACTGTTGTCTAGTCACACTAGTGCAAAGACATTTGCAGCACCTCTACCTGCATTGCACACTCCAACTCATTATAACTAAGCCATTATACTAGCAAACACTCAGTGTACCTAGTGGCATCCTAACCGTGGCTATTGGACTGTTGTCTAGTCACACTAGTGCAAAGACATCTGCAGCACCTCTACCTGCATTGCACACTCCAACTCATTATAACTAAGCCATTATACTAGCAAACACTCAGTGTACCTAGTGGCATCCTAAACGTGGCTATTGGACTGTTGTCTAGTCACACTAGTGCAAAGACATTTGCTGCACCTCTACCTGCATTGCACACTCCAACTCATTATAACTAAGCCATTATACTAGCAAACACTCAGTGTACCTAGTGGCATCCTAACCGTGGCTATTGGACTGTTGTCTAGTCACACTAGTGCAAAGATATTTGCAGCACCTCTACCTGCATTGCACACTCCAACTCATTATAACTAAGCCATTATACTAGCAAACACTCAGTGTACCTAGTGGCATCCTAAACGTGGCTATTGGACTTTGCTATAGTCCCACTAGTGCAAAGACATTTGCAGCACCTCTGCCTGCATTGCACACTCCAACTCATTATAACTAAGCCATTATACTAGCAAACACTCAGTGTACCTAGTGGCATCCTAAACGTGGCTATTGGACTTTGCTATAGTCCCACTAGTGCAAAGACATTTGCAGCACCTCTGCCTGCATTGCACACTCCAACTCATTATAACTAAGCCATTATACTAGCAAACACTCAGTGTACCTAGTGGCATCCTAAACGTGGCTATTGGACTGTGCTATAGTCCCACTAGTGCAAAGACATTTGCAGCACCTCTGCCTGCATTGCACACTCCAACTCATTATAACTAAGCCATTATACTAGCAAACACTCAGTGTACCTAGTGGCATCCTAAACGTGGCTATTGGACTGTTGTCTAGTCACACTAGTGCAAAGACATTTGCAGCACCTCTACCTGCATTGCACACTCCAACTCATTATAACTAAGCCATTATACTAGCAAACACTCAGTGTACCTAGTGGCATCCTAAACGTGGCTATTGGACTTTTGTCTAGTCACACTAGTGCAAAGACATTTGCAGCACCTCTACCTGCATTGCACACTCCAACTCATTATAACTAAGCCATTATACTAGCAAACACTCAGTGTACCTAGTGGCATCCTAAACGTGGCTATTGGACTGTTGTCTAGTCACACTAGTGCAAAGACATTTGCAGCACCTCTACCTGCATTGCACACTCCAACTCATTATAACTAAGCCATTATACTAGCAAACACTCAGTGTACCTAGTGGCATCCTAAACGTGGCTATTGGACTTTGCTATAGTCCCACTAGTGCAAAGACATTTGCAGCACCTCTGCCTGCATTGCACACTCCAACTCATTATAACTAAGCCATTATACTAGCAAACACTCAGTGTACCTAGTGGCATCCTAAACGTGGCTATTGGACTGTTGTCTAGTCAGACTAGTGCAAAGACATTTGCAGCACCTCTACCTGCATTGCACACGCCAACTCATTATAACTAAGCCATTATACTAGCAAACACTCAGTGTACCTAGTGGCATCCTAAACGTGGCTATTGGACTTTTGTCTAGTCACACTAGTGCAAAGACATTTGCAGCACCTCTGCCTGCATTGCACACTCCAACTCATTATAACTAAGCCATTATACTAGCAAACACTCAGTGTACCTAGTGGCATCCTAAACGTGGCTATTGGACTGTTGTCTAGTCACACTAGTGCAAAGACATTTGCAGCACCTCTGCCTGCATTGCACACTCCAACTCATTATAACTAAGCCATTATACTAGCAAACACTCAGTGTACCTAGTGGCATCCTAAACGTGGCTATTGGACTGTTGTCTAGTCACACTAGTGCAAAGACATTTGCAGCACCTCTACCTGCATTGCACACTCCAACTCATTATAACTAAGCCATTATACTAGCAAACACTCAGTGTACCTAGTGGCATCCTAAACGTGGCTATTGGACTTTGCTATAGTCCCACTAGTGCAAAGACATTTGCAGCACCTCTGCCTGCATTGCACACTCCAACTCATTATAACTAAGCCATTATACTAGCAAACACTCAGTGTACCTAGTGGCATCCTAAACGTGGCTATTGGACTGTTGTCTAGTCACACTAGTGCAAAGACATTTGCAGCACCTCTACCTGCATTACACACTCCAACTCATTATAACTAAGCCATTATACTAGCAAACACTCAGTGTACCTAGTGGCATCCTAAACGTGGCTATTGGACTTTTCTATAGTCCCACTAGTGCAAAGACATTTGCAGCACCTCTGCCTGCATTGCACACTTCAACTCATTATAACTAAGCCATTATACTAGCAAACACTCAGTGTACCTAGTGGCATCCTAAACGTGGCTATTGGACTTTGCTATAGTCCCACTAGTGCAAAGACATTTGCAGCACCTCTGCCTGCATTGCACACTCCAACTCATTATAACTAAGCCATTATACTAGCAAACACTCAGTGTACCTAGTGGTATCCTAAACGTGGCTACTGGACTGTTGTCTAGTCACACTAGTGCAAAGACATTTGCAGCACCTCTACCTGCATTGCACAATCCAACTCATTATAACTAAGCCATTATACTAGCAAACACTCAGTGTACCTAGTGGCATCCTAAACGTGGCTATTGGATTTTGCTATAGTCCCACTAGTGCAAAGACATTTGCAGCACCTCTGCCTGCATTGCACACTCCAACACATTATAACTAAGCCATTATACTAGCAAACACTCAGTGTACCTAGTGGCATCCTAAACGTGGCTATTGGACTGTTGTCTAGTCCCACTAGTGCAAAGACATTTGCAGCACCTCTACCTGCATTGCACACTCCAACTCATTATAACTCAGCCATTATACTGGCAAACACTCAGTGTACCTAGTGGCATCCTAAACGTGGCTATTGGACATTTCTATAGTCCCACTAGTGCAAAGACATTTGCAGCACCTCTGCCTGCATTGCACACTCCAACTCATTATAACTAAGCCATTATACTAGCAAACACTCAGTGTACCTAGTGGCATCCTAAACGTGGCTATTGGACTGTTGTCTAGTCACACTAGTGCAAAGACATTTGCAGCACCTCTACCTGCATTGCACACTCCAACTCATTATAACAAAGCCATTATACTAGCAAACACTCAGTGTACCTAGTGGCATCCTAAACGTGGCTATTGGACTTTGCTATAGTCCCACTAGTGCAAAGACATTTGCAGCACCTCTGCCTGCATTGCACACTCCAACTCATTATAACTAAGCCATTATACTAGCAAACACTCAGTGTACCTAGTGGCATCCTAAACGTGGCTATTGGACTGTTGTCTAGTCACACTAGTGCAAAGACATTTGCAGCACCTCTGCCTGCATTGCACACTCCAACTCATTATAACTAAGCCATTATACTAGCAAACACTCAGTGTACCTAGTGGCATCCTAAACGTGGCTATTGGACTGTTGTCTACTCACACTAGTGCAAAGACATTTGCAGCACCTCTACCTGCATTGCACACTCCAACTCATTATAACTAAGCCATTATACTAGCAAACACTCAGTGTACCTAGTGGCATCCTAACCGTGGCTATTGGACTGTTGTCTAGTCACACTAGTGCAAAGATATTTGCAGCACCTCTACCTGCATTGCACACTCCAACTCATTATAACTAAGCCATTATACTAGCAAACACTCAGTGTACCTAGTGGCATCCTAAACGTGGCTATTGGACTTTGCTATAGTCCCACTAGTGCAAAGACATTTGCAGCACCTCTGCCTGCATTGCACACTCCAACTCATTATAACTAAGCCATTATACTAGCAAACACTCAGTGTACCTAGTGGCATCCTAAACGTGGCTATTGGACTTTGCTATAGTCCCACTAGTGCAAAGACATTTGCAGCACCTCTGCCTGCATTGCACACTCCAACTCATTATAACTAAGCCATTATACTAGCAAACACTCAGTGTACCTAGTGGCATCCTAAACATGGCTATTGGACTGTTGTCTAGTCACACTAGTGCAAAGACATTTGCAGCACCTCTACCTGCATTGCACACTCCAACTCATTATAACTAAGCCATTATACTAGCAAACACTCAGTGTACCTAGTGGCATCCTAAACGTGGCTATTGGACTTTGCTATAGTCCCACTAGTGCAAAGACATTTGCAGCACCTCTGCCTGCATTGCACACTCCAACTCATTATAACTAAGCCATTATACTAGCAAACACTCAGTGTACCTAGTGGCATCCTAAACGTGGCTATTGGACTGTGCTATAGTCCCACTAGTGCAAAGACATTTGCAGCACCTCTGCCTGCATTGCACACTCCAACTCATTATAACTAAGCCATTATACTAGCAAACACTCAGTGTACCTAGTGGCATCCTAAACGTGGCTATTGGACTGTTGTCTAGTCACACTAGTGCAAAGACATTTGCAGCACCTCTACCTGCATTGCACACTCCAACTCATTATAACTAAGCCATTATACTAGCAAACACTCAGTGTACCTAGTGGCATCCTAAACGTGGCTATTGGACTGTTGTCTAGTCAGACTAGTGCAAAGACATTTGCAGCACCTCTACCTGCATTGCACACGCCAACTCATTATAACTAAGCCATTATACTAGCAAACACTCAGTGTACCTAGTGGCATCCTAAACGTGGCTATTGGACTTTTGTCTAGTCACACTAGTGCAAAGACATTTGCAGCACCTCTACCTGCATTGCACACTCCAACTCATTATAACTAAGCCATTATACTAGCAAACACTCAGTGTACCTAGTGGCATCCTAAACGTGGCTATTGGACTGTTGTCTAGTCACACTAGTGCAAAGACATTTGCAGCACCTCTACCTGCATTGCACACTCCAACTCATTATAACTAAGCCATTATACTAGCAAACACTCAGTGTACCTAGTGGCATCCTAAACGTGGCTATTGGACTTTGCTATAGTCCCACTAGTGCAAAGACATTTGCAGCACCTCTGCCTGCATTGCACACTCCAACTCATTATAACTAAGCCATTATACTAGCAAACACTCAGTGTACCTAGTGGCATCCTAAACGTGGCTATTGGACTGTTGTCTAGTCAGACTAGTGCAAAGACATTTGCAGCACCTCTACCTGCATTGCACACGCCAACTCATTATAACTAAGCCATTATACTAGCAAACACTCAGTGTACCTAGTGGCATCCTAAACGTGGCTATTGGACTTTTGTCTAGTCACACTAGTGCAAAGACATTTGCAGCACCTCTGCCTGCATTGCACACTCCAACTCATTATAACTAAGCCATTATACTAGCAAACACTCAGTGTACCTAGTGGCATCCTAAACGTGGCTATTGGACTGTTGTCTAGTCACACTAGTGCAAAGACATTTGCAGCACCTCTACCTGCATTGCACACTCCAACTCATTATAACTAAGCCATTATACTAGCAAACACTCAGTGTACCTAGTGGCATCCTAAACGTGGCTATTGGACTGTTGTCTAGTCAGACTAGTGCAAACACATTTGCTGCACCTCTGCCTGCATTGCACACTCCAACTCATTATAACTAAGCCATTATACTAGCAAACACTCAGTGTACCTAGTGGCATCCTAAACGTGGCTATTGGACTGTTGTCTAGTCACACTAGTGCAAAGACATTTGCAGCACCTCTACCTGCATTGCACACTCCAACTCATTATAACTAAGCCATTATACTAGCAAACACTCAGTGTACCTAGTGGCATCCTAAACGTGGCTATTGGACTTTGCTATAGTCCCACTAGTGCAAAGACATTTGCAGCACCTCTGCCTGCATTGCACACTCCAACTCATTATAACTAAGCCATTATACTAGCAAACACTCAGTGTACCTAGTGGCATCCTAAACGTGGCTATTGGACTGTTGTCTAGTCACACTAGTGCAAAGACATTTGCAGCACCTCTATCTGCATTACACACTCCAACTCATTATAACTAAGCCATTATACTAGCAAACACTCAGTGTACCTAGTGGCATCCTAAACGTGGCTATTGGACTTTTCTATAGTCCCACTAGTGCAAAGACATTTGCAGCACCTCTGCCTGCATTGCACACTCCAACTCATTATAACTAAGCCATTATACTAGCAAACACTCAGTGTACCTAGTGGTATCCTAAACGTGGCTACTGGACTGTTGTCTAGTCACACTAGTGCAAAGACATTTGCAGCACCTCTACCTGCATTGCACACTCCAACTCATTATAACTAAGCCATTATACTAGCAAACACTCAGTGTACCTAGTGGCATCCTAAACGTGGCTATTGGACTTTGCTATAGTCCCACTAGTGCAAAGACATTTGCAGCACCTCTGCCTGCATTGCACACTCCAACTCATTATAACTAAGCCATTATACTAGCAAACACTCAGTGTACCTAGTGGCATCCTAAACGTGGCTATTGGACTGTTGTCTAGTCACACTAGTGCAAAGACATTTGCAGCACCTCTACCTGCATTGCACAATCCAACTCATTATAACTAAGCCATTATACTAGCAAACACTCAGTGTACCTAGTGGCATCCTAAACGTGGCTATTGGACTTTGCTATAGTCCCACTAGTGCAAAGACATTTGCAGCACCTCTGCCTGCATTGCACACTCCAACTCATTATAACTAAGCCATTATACTAGCAAACACTCAGTGTACCTAGTGGCATCCTAAACGTGGCTATTGGACTGTTGTCTAGTCACACTAGTGCAAAGACATTTGCAGCACCTCTGCCTGCATTGCACACTCCAACTCATTATAACTAAGCCATTATACTAGCAAACACTCAGTGTACCTAGTGGCATCCTAAACGTGGCTATTGGACTGTTGTCTAGTCACACTAGTGCAAAGACATTTGCAGCACCTCTACCTGCATTGCACACTCCAACTCATTATAACTAAGCCATTATACTAGCAAACACTCAGTGTACCTAGTGGCATCCTAAACGTGGCTATTGGACTGTTGTCTAGTCACACTAGTGCAAAGACATTTGCAGCACCTCTACCTGCATTGCACACTCCAACTCATTATAACTAAGCCATTATACTAGCAAACACTCAGTGTACCTACTGGCATCCTAAACGTGGCTATTGGACTGTTGTCTAGTCACACTAGTGCAAAGACATTTGCAGCACCTCTACCTGCATTGCACACTCCAACTCATTATAACTAAGCCATTATACTAGCAAACACTCAGTGTACCTAGTGGCATCCTAACCGTGGCTATTGGACTGTTGTCTAGTCACACTAGTGCAAAGACATCTGCAGCACCTCTACCTGCATTGCACACTCCAACTCATTATAACTAAGCCATTATACTAGCAAACACTCAGTGTACCTAGTGGCATCCTAAACGTGGCTATTGGACTGTTGTCTAGTTACACTAGTGCAAAGACATTTGCTGCACCTCTACCTGCATTGCACACTCCAACTCATTATAACTAAGCCATTATACTAGCAAACACTCAGTGTACCTAGTGGCATCCTAACCGTGGCTATTGGACTGTTGTCTAGTCACACTAGTGCAAAGATATTTGCAGCACCTCTACCTGCATTGCACACTCCAACTCATTATAACTAAGCCATTATACTAGCAAACACTCAGTGTACCTAGTGGCATCCTAAACGTGGCTATTGGACTTTGCTATAGTCCCACTAGTGCAAAGACATTTGCAGCACCTCTGCCTGCATTGCACACTCCAACTCATTATAACTAAGCCATTATACTAGCAAACACTCAGTGTACCTAGTGGCATCCTAAACGTGGCTATTGGACTTTGCTATAGTCCCACTAGTGCAAAGACATTTGCAGCACCTCTGCCTGCATTGCACACTCCAACTCATTATAACTAAGCCATTATACTAGCAAACACTCAGTGTACCTAGTGGCATCCTAAACATGGCTATTGGACTGTTGTCTAGTCACACTAGTGCAAAGACATTTGCAGCACCTCTACCTGCATTGCACACTCCAACTCATTATAACTAAGCCATTATACTAGCAAACACTCAGTGTACCTAGTGGCATCCTAAACGTGGCTATTGGACTTTGCTATAGTCCCACTAGTGCAAAGACATTTGCAGCACCTCTGCCTGCATTGCACACTCCAACTCATTATAACTAAGCCATTATACTAGCAAACACTCAGTGTACCTAGTGGCATCCTAAACGTGGCTATTGGACTGTTGTCTAGTCACACTAGTGCAAAGACATTTGCAGCACCTCTACCTGCATTGCACACTCCAACTCATTATAACTAAGCCATTATACTAGCAAACACTCAGTGTACCTAGTGGCATCCTAAACGTGGCTATTGGACTGTTGTCTAGTCAGACTAGTGCAAAGACATTTGCAGCACCTCTACCTGCATTGCACATGCCAACTCATTATAACTAAGCCATTATACTAGCAAACACTCAATGTACCTAGTGGCATCCTAAACGTGGCTATTGGACTTTTGTCTAGTCACACTAGTGCAAAGACATTTGCAGCACCTCTACCTGCATTGCACACTCCAACTCATTATAACTAAGCCATTATACTAGCAAACACTCAGTGTACCTAGTGGCATCCTAAACGTGGCTATTGGACTGTTGTCTAGTCACACTAGTGCAAAGACATTTGCAGCACCTCTACCTGCATTGCACACTCCAACTCATTATAACTAAGCCATTATACTAGCAAACACTCAGTGTACCTAGTGGCATCCTAAACGTGGCTATTGGACTTTGCTATAGTCCCACTAGTGCAAAGACATTTGCAGCACCTCTGCCTGCATTGCACACTCCAACTCATTATAACTAAGCCATTATACTAGCAAACACTCAGTGTACCTAGTGGTATCCTAAACGTGGCTATTGGACTGTTGTCTAGTCAGACTAGTGCAAAGACATTTGCAGCACATCTACCTGCATTGCACACGCCAACTCATTATAACTAAGCCATTATACTAGCAAACACTCAGTGTACCTAGTGGCATCCTAAACGTGGCTATTGGACTTTTGTCTAGTCACACTAGTGCAAAGACATTTGCAGCACCTCTGCCTGCATTGCACACTCCAACTCATTATAACTAAGCCATTATACTAGCAAACACTCAGTGTACCTAGTGGCATCCTAAACGTGGCTATTGGACTGTTGTCTAGTCACACTAGTGCAAAGACATTTGCAGCACCTCTACCTGCATTGCACACTCCAACTCATTATAACTAAGCCATTATACTAGCAAACACTCAGTGTACCTAGTGGCATCCTAAACGTGGCTATTGGACTGTTGTCTAGTCAGACTAGTGCAAAGACATTTGCAGCACCTCTACCTGCATTGCACACGCCAACTCATTATAACTAAGCCATTATACTAGCAAACACTCAGTGTACCTAGTGGCATCCTAAACGTGGCTATTGGACTTTTGTCTAGTCACACTAGTGCAAAGACATTTGCAGCACCTCTACCTGCATTGCACACTCCAACTCATTATAACTAAGCCATTATACTAGCAAACACTCAGTGTACCTAGTGGCATCCTAAACGTGGCTATTGGACTGTTGTCTAGTCACACTAGTGCAAAGACATTTGCAGCACCTCTACCTGCATTGCACACTCCAACTCATTATAACTAAGCCATTATACTAGCAAACACTCAGTGTACCTAGTGGCATCCTAAACGTGGCTATTGGACTTTGCTATAGTCCCACTAGTGCAAAGACATTTGCAGCACCTCTGCCTGCATTGCACACTCCAACTCATTATAACTAAGCCATTATACTAGCAAACACTCAGTGTACCTAGTGGCATCCTAAACGTGGCTATTGGACTGTTGTCTAGTCACAGTAGTGCAAAGACATTTGCAGCACCTCTACCTGCATTGCACACTCCAACTCATTATAACTAAGCCATTATACTAGCAAACACTCAGTGTACCTAGTGGCATCCTAAACTTGGCTATTGGACTGTTGTCTAGACACACTAGTGCAAAGACATTTGCAGCACCTCTACCTGCATTGCACACTCCAACTCATTATAACTAAGCCATTATACTAGCAAACACTCAGTGTACCTAGTGGCATCCTAAACGTGGCTATTGGACTTTGCTATAGTCCCACTAGTGCAAAGACATTTGCAGCACCTCTGCCTGCATTGCACACTCCAACTCATTATAACTAAGCCATTATACTAGCAAACACTCAGTGTACCTAGTGGCATCCTAAAAGTGGCTATTGGACTTTGCTATAGTCCTACTAGTGCAAAGACATTTGCAGCACCTCTGCCTGCATTGCACACTCCAACTCATTATAACTAAGCCATTATACTAGCAAACACTCAGTGTACCTAGTGGCATCCTAAACGTGGCTATTGGACTGTTGTCTAGTCACACTAGTGCAAAGACATTTGCAGCACCTCTACCTGCATTGCACACTCCAACTCTTTATAACTAAGCCATTATACTAGCAAACACTCAGTGTACCTAGTGGCATCCTAAACGTGGCTATTGGACTGTTGTCTAGTCACACTAGTGCAAAGACATTTGCAGCACCTCTACCTGCATTGCACACTCCAACACATTATAACTAAGCCATTATACTAGCAAACACTCAGTGTACCTAGTAGCATCCTAAACGTGGCTATTGGACTTTGCTATAGTCCCACTAGTGCAAAGACATTAGCAGCACCTCTGCCTGCATTGCACACTCCAACTCATTATAACTAAGCCATTATACTAGCTAACACTCAGTGTACCTAGTGGCATCCTAAACGTGGCTATTGGACTTTGCTATAGTCCCACTAGTGCAAAGACATTTGCAGCACCTCTGCCTGCATTGCACACTCCAACTCATTATAACTAAGCCATTATACTAGCAAACACTCAGTGTACCTAGTGGCATCCTAAACGTGGCTATTGGACTGTTGTCTAGTCACACTAGTGCAAAGACATTTGCAGCACCTCTACCTGCATTGCACACTCCAACTCATTATAACTAAGCCATTATACTGGCAAACACTCAGTGTACCTAGTGGCATCTTAAACGTGGCTATTGGACTTTGCTATAGTCCCACTAGTGCAAAGACATTTGCAGCACCTCTGCCTGCATTGCACACTCCAACTCATTATAACTAAGCCATTATACTAGCAAACACTCAGTGTACCTAGTGGCATCCTAAACGTGGCTACTGGACTGTTGTCTAGTCAAACTAGTGCAAAGACATTTGCAGCACCTCTACCTGCATTGCACACTCCAACTCATTATAACTAAGCCATTATACTAGCAAACACTCAGTGTACCTAGTGGCATCCTAAACGTGGCTATTGGACTTTTCTATAGTCCCACTCGTGCAAAGACATTTGCAGCACCTCTGCCTGCATTGCACACTCCAACTCATTATAACTAAGCCATTATACTAGCAACCACTCAGTGTACCTAGTGGCATCCTAAACGTGGCTATTGGACTTTGCTATAGTCCCACTAGTGCAAAGACATTTGCAGCACCTCTGCCTGCATTGCACACTCCAACTCATTATAACTAAGCCATTATACTAGCAAACACTCAGTGCACCTAGTGGCATCCTAAACATAGCTATTGGACTGTTGTCTAGTCACACTAGTGCAAAGACATTTGCAGCACCTCTACCTGCATTGCACACTCCAACTCATTATAACTAAGCCATTATACTAGCAAACACTCAGTGTACCTAGTGGCATCCTAAACGTGGCTATTGGACTTTGCTATAGTCCCACTAGTGCAAAGACATTTGCAGCACCTCTGCCTGCATTGCACACTCCAACTCATTATAACTAAGCCATTATACTAGCAAACACTCAGTGTACCTAGTGGCATCCTAAACGTGGCTATTGGACTGTTGTCTAGTCACACTAGTGCAAAGACATTTGCAGCACCTCTACCTGCATTGCACACTTCAACTCATTATAACTAAGCCATTATACTAGCAAACACTCAGTGTACCTAGTGGCATCCTAAACGTGGCTATTGGACTTTGCTATAGTCCCACTGGTGCAAAGACATTTGCAGCACCTCTGCCTGCATTGCACACTCCAACTCATTATAACTAAGCCATAATACTAGCAAACACTCAGTGTATTTAGTGGCATCCTAAACGTGGCTATTGGACTTTGCTATAGTCCCACTAGTGCAAAGACATTTGCAGCACCTCTGCCTGCATTGCACACTCCAACACATTATAACTAAGCCATTATACTAGCAAACACTCAGTGTACCTAGTGGCATCCTAAACGTGGCTATTGGACTGTTGTCTAGTCACACTAGTGCAAAGACATTTGCAGCACCTCTGCCTGCATTGCACACTCCAACTCATTATAACTAAGCCATTATACTAGCAAACACTCAGTGTACCTAGTGGCATCCTAAACGTGGCTATTGGACTTTTCTATAGTCCCACTAGTGCAAAGACATTTGCAGCACCTCTGCCTGCATTGCACACTCCAACTCATTATAACTAAGCCATTATACTAGCAACCACTCAGTGTACCTAGTGGCATCCTAAACGTGGCTATTGGACTTTGCTATAGTCCCACTAGTGCAAAGACATTTGCAGCACCTCTGCCTGGATTGCACACTCCAACTCATAACTAAGTCATTATACTAGCAAACACTCAGTGCACCTAGTGGCATCCTAAACATAGCTATTGGACTGTTGTCTAGTCACACTAGTGCAAAGACATTTGCAGCACCTCTACCTGCATTGCACACTCCAACTCATTATAACTAAGCCATTATACTAGCAAACACTCAGTGTACCTAGTGGCATCCTAAACGTGGCTATTGGACTTTGCTATAGTCCCACTAGTGCAAAGACAT
The DNA here is from genome assembly GCF_048569485.1 of Anomaloglossus baeobatrachus. NCBI lineage: Eukaryota > Metazoa > Chordata > Amphibia > Anura > Aromobatidae > Anomaloglossus > Anomaloglossus baeobatrachus. Next base: position 164,910,003 of record NC_134355.1, on the reverse strand, counting down.
TTGCAGCACCTCTGCCTGCATTGCACACTCCAACTCATTATAACTAAGCCATTATACTAGCAAACACTCAGTGTACCTAGTGGCATCCTAAACGTGGCTATTGGACTTTGCTATAGTCCCACTAGTGCAAAGACATTTGCAGCACCTTTGCCTGCATTGCACACTCCAACTCATTATAACTAAGCCATTATACTAGCAAACACTCAGTGTACCTAGTGGCATCCTAAACGTGGCTATTGGACTGTTGTCTAGTCACACTAGTGGAAAGACATTTGCAGCACCTCTACCTGCATTGCACACTCCAACTCATTATAACTAAGCCATTATACTAGCAAACACTCAGTGTACCTAGTGGCATCCTAAACGTGGCTATTGGACTGTTGTCTAGTCACACTAGTGCAAAGACATTTGCAGCACCTCTACCTGCATTGCACAATCCAACTCATTATAACTCAGCCATTATACTAGCAAACACTCAGTGTACCTAGTGGCATCCTAAACGTGGCTATTGGATTTTGCTATAGTCCCACTAGTGCAAAGACATTTGCAGCACCTCTACCTGCATTGCACACTTCAACTCATTATAACTAAGCCATTATACTAGCAAACACTCAGTGTACCTAGTGGCATCCTAAACGTGGCTATTGGACTTTGCTATAGTCCCACTGGTGCAAAGACATTTGCAGCACCTCTGCCTGCATTGCACACTCCAACTCATTATAACTAAGCCATTATACTAGCAAACACTCAGTGTACCTAGTGGCATCCTAAACGTGGCTATTGGACTTTGCTATAGTCCCACTAGTGCAAAGACATTTGCAGCACCTCTGCCTGCATTGCACACTCCAACACATTATAACTAAGCCATTATACTAGCAAACACTCAGTGTACCTAGTGGCATCCTAAACGTGGCTATTGGACTGTTGTCTAGTCACACTAGTGCAAAGACATTTGCAGCACCTCTGCCTGCATTGCACACTCCAACTCATTATAACTAAGCCATTATACTAGCAAACACTCAGTGTACCTAGTGGCATCCTAAACGTGGCTATTGGACTGTTGTCTAGTCACACTAGTGCAAAGACATTTGCAGCACCTCTACCTGCATTGCACACTCCAACTCATTATAACTAAGCCATTATACTAGCAAACACTCAGTGTACCTAGTGGCATCCTAAACGTGGCTATTGGACTTTGCTATAGTCCCACTAGTGCAAAGACATTTGCAGCACCTCTGCCTGCATTGCACACTCCAACTCATTATAACTAAGCCATTATACTAGCAAACACTCAGTGTACCTAGTGGCATCCTAAACGTGGCTATTGGACTGTTGTCTAGTCACACTAGTGCAAAGACATTTGCAGCACCTCTACCTGCATTACACACTCCAACTCATTATAACTAAGCCATTATACTAGCAAACACTCAGTGTACCTAGTGGCATCCTAAACGTGGCTATTGGACTTTTCTATAGTCCCACTAGTGCAAAGACATTTGCAGCACCTCTGCCTGCATTGCACACTTCAACTCATTATAACTAAGCCATTATACTAGCAAACACTCAGTGTACCTAGTGGCATCCTAAACGTGGCTATTGGACTTTGCTATAGTCCCACTAGTGCAAAGACATTTGCAGCACCTCTGCCTGCATTGCACACTCCAACTCATTATAACTAAGCCATTATACTAGCAAACACTCAGTGTACCTAGTGGTATCCTAAACGTGGCTACTGGACTGTTGTCTAGTCACACTAGTGCAAAGACATTTGCAGCACCTCTACCTGCATTGCACACTCCAACTCATTATAACTAAGCCATTATACTAGCAAACACTCAGTGTACCTAGTGGCATCCTAAACGTGGCTATTGGACTTTGCTATAGTCCCACTAGTGCAAAGACATTTGCAGCACCTCTGCCTGCATTGCACACTCCAACTCATTATAACTAAGCCATTATACTAGCAAACACTCAGTGTACCTAGTGGCATCCTAAACGTGGCTATTGGACTGTTGTCTAGTCACACTAGTGCAAAGACATTTGCAGCACCTCTACCTGCATTGCACAATCCAACTCATTATAACTAAGCCATTATACTAGCAAACACTCAGTGTACCTAGTGGCATCCTAAACGTGGCTATTGGATTTTGCTATAGTCCCACTAGTGCAAAGACATTTGCAGCACCTCTGCCTGCATTGCACACTCCAACACATTATAACTAAGCCATTATACTAGCAAACACTCAGTGTACCTAGTGGCATCCTAAACGTGGCTATTGGACTGTTGTCTAGTCACACTAGTGCAAAGACATTTGCAGCACCTCTACCTGCATTGCACACTCCAACTCATTATAACTAAGCCATTATACTAGCAAACACTCAGTGTACCTAGTGGCATCCTAAACGTGGCTATTGGACTGTTGTCTAGTCACACTAGTGCAAAGACATTTGCAGCACCTCTACCTGCATTGCACACTCCAACTCATTATAACTAAGCCATTATACTAGCAAACACTCAGTGTACCTACTGGCATCCTAAACGTGGCTATTGGACTGTTGTCTAGTCACACTAGTGCAAAGACATTTGCAGCACCTCTACCTGCATTGCACACTCCAACTCATTATAACTAAGCCATTATACTAGCAAACACTCAGTGTACCTAGTGGCATCCTAACCGTGGCTATTGGACTGTTGTCTAGTCACACTAGTGCAAAGACATCTGCAGCACCTCTACCTGCATTGCACACTCCAACTCATTATAACTAAGCCATTATACTAGCAAACACTCAGTGTACCTAGTGGCATCCTAAACGTGGCTATTGGACTGTTGTCTAGTCACACTAGTGCAAAGACATTTGCTGCACCTCTACCTGCATTGCACACTCCAACTCATTATAACTAAGCCATTATACTAGCAAACACTCAGTGTACCTAGTGGCATCCTAACCGTGGCTATTGGACTGTTGTCTAGTCACACTAGTGCAAAGATATTTGCAGCACCTCTACCTGCATTGCACACTCCAACTCATTATAACTAAGCCATTATACTAGCAAACACTCAGTGTACCTAGTGGCATCCTAAACGTGGCTATTGGACTTTGCTATAGTCCCACTAGTGCAAAGACATTTGCAGCACCTCTGCCTGCATTGCACACTCCAACTCATTATAACTAAGCCATTATACTAGCAAACACTCAGTGTACCTAGTGGCATCCTAAACGTGGCTATTGGACTTTGCTATAGTCCCACTAGTGCAAAGACATTTGCAGCACCTCTGCCTGCATTGCACACTCCAACTCATTATAACTAAGCCATTATACTAGCAAACACTCAGTGTACCTAGTGGCATCCTAAACGTGGCTATTGGACTGTGCTATAGTCCCACTAGTGCAAAGACATTTGCAGCACCTCTGCCTGCATTGCACACTCCAACTCATTATAACTAAGCCATTATACTAGCAAACACTCAGTGTACCTAGTGGCATCCTAAACGTGGCTATTGGACTGTTGTCTAGTCACACTAGTGCAAAGACATTTGCAGCACCTCTACCTGCATTGCACACTCCAACTCATTATAACTAAGCCATTATACTAGCAAACACTCAGTGTACCTAGTGGCATCCTAAACGTGGCTATTGGACTTTTGTCTAGTCACACTAGTGCAAAGACATTTGCAGCACCTCTACCTGCATTGCACACTCCAACTCATTATAACTAAGCCATTATACTAGCAAACACTCAGTGTACCTAGTGGCATCCTAAACGTGGCTATTGGACTGTTGTCTAGTCACACTAGTGCAAAGACATTTGCAGCACCTCTACCTGCATTGCACACTCCAACTCATTATAACTAAGCCATTATACTAGCAAACACTCAGTGTACCTAGTGGCATCCTAAACGTGGCTATTGGACTTTGCTATAGTCCCACTAGTGCAAAGACATTTGCAGCACCTCTGCCTGCATTGCACACTCCAACTCATTATAACTAAGCCATTATACTAGCAAACACTCAGTGTACCTAGTGGCATCCTAAACGTGGCTATTGGACTGTTGTCTAGTCAGACTAGTGCAAAGACATTTGCAGCACCTCTACCTGCATTGCACACGCCAACTCATTATAACTAAGCCATTATACTAGCAAACACTCAGTGTACCTAGTGGCATCCTAAACGTGGCTATTGGACTTTTGTCTAGTCACACTAGTGCAAAGACATTTGCAGCACCTCTGCCTGCATTGCACACTCCAACTCATTATAACTAAGCCATTATACTAGCAAACACTCAGTGTACCTAGTGGCATCCTAAACGTGGCTATTGGACTGTTGTCTAGTCACACTAGTGCAAAGACATTTGCAGCACCTCTGCCTGCATTGCACACTCCAACTCATTATAACTAAGCCATTATACTAGCAAACACTCAGTGTACCTAGTGGCATCCTAAACGTGGCTATTGGACTGTTGTCTAGTCACACTAGTGCAAAGACATTTGCAGCACCTCTACCTGCATTGCACACTCCAACTCATTATAACTAAGCCATTATACTAGCAAACACTCAGTGTACCTAGTGGCATCCTAAACGTGGCTATTGGACTTTGCTATAGTCCCACTAGTGCAAAGACATTTGCAGCACCTCTGCCTGCATTGCACACTCCAACTCATTATAACTAAGCCATTATACTAGCAAACACTCAGTGTACCTAGTGGCATCCTAAACGTGGCTATTGGACTGTTGTCTAGTCACACTAGTGCAAAGACATTTGCAGCACCTCTACCTGCATTACACACTCCAACTCATTATAACTAAGCCATTATACTAGCAAACACTCAGTGTACCTAGTGGCATCCTAAACGTGGCTATTGGACTTTTCTATAGTCCCACTAGTGCAAAGACATTTGCAGCACCTCTGCCTGCATTGCACACTTCAACTCATTATAACTAAGCCATTATACTAGCAAACACTCAGTGTACCTAGTGGCATCCTAAACGTGGCTATTGGACTTTGCTATAGTCCCACTAGTGCAAAGACATTTGCAGCACCTCTGCCTGCATTGCACACTCCAACTCATTATAACTAAGCCATTATACTAGCAAACACTCAGTGTACCTAGTGGTATCCTAAACGTGGCTACTGGACTGTTGTCTAGTCACACTAGTGCAAAGACATTTGCAGCACCTCTACCTGCATTGCACAATCCAACTCATTATAACTAAGCCATTATACTAGCAAACACTCAGTGTACCTAGTGGCATCCTAAACGTGGCTATTGGATTTTGCTATAGTCCCACTAGTGCAAAGACATTTGCAGCACCTCTGCCTGCATTGCACACTCCAACACATTATAACTAAGCCATTATACTAGCAAACACTCAGTGTACCTAGTGGCATCCTAAACGTGGCTATTGGACTGTTGTCTAGTCCCACTAGTGCAAAGACATTTGCAGCACCTCTACCTGCATTGCACACTCCAACTCATTATAACTCAGCCATTATACTGGCAAACACTCAGTGTACCTAGTGGCATCCTAAACGTGGCTATTGGACATTTCTATAGTCCCACTAGTGCAAAGACATTTGCAGCACCTCTGCCTGCATTGCACACTCCAACTCATTATAACTAAGCCATTATACTAGCAAACACTCAGTGTACCTAGTGGCATCCTAAACGTGGCTATTGGACTGTTGTCTAGTCACACTAGTGCAAAGACATTTGCAGCACCTCTACCTGCATTGCACACTCCAACTCATTATAACAAAGCCATTATACTAGCAAACACTCAGTGTACCTAGTGGCATCCTAAACGTGGCTATTGGACTTTGCTATAGTCCCACTAGTGCAAAGACATTTGCAGCACCTCTGCCTGCATTGCACACTCCAACTCATTATAACTAAGCCATTATACTAGCAAACACTCAGTGTACCTAGTGGCATCCTAAACGTGGCTATTGGACTGTTGTCTAGTCACACTAGTGCAAAGACATTTGCAGCACCTCTGCCTGCATTGCACACTCCAACTCATTATAACTAAGCCATTATACTAGCAAACACTCAGTGTACCTAGTGGCATCCTAAACGTGGCTATTGGACTGTTGTCTACTCACACTAGTGCAAAGACATTTGCAGCACCTCTACCTGCATTGCACACTCCAACTCATTATAACTAAGCCATTATACTAGCAAACACTCAGTGTACCTAGTGGCATCCTAAACGTGGCTATTGGACTGTTGTCTAGTCACACTAGTGCAAAGACATTTGCAGCACCTCTACCTGCATTGCACACTCCAACTCATTATAACTAAGCCATTATACTAGCAAACACTCAGTGTACCTACTGGCATCCTAAACGTGGCTATTGGACTGTTGTCTAGTCACACTAGTGCAAAGACATTTGCAGCACCTCTACCTGCATTGCACACTCCTACTCATTATAACTAAGCCATTATACTAGCAAACACTCAGTGTACCTAGTGGCATCCTAACCGTGGCTATTGGACTGTTGTCTAGTCACACTAGTGCAAAGATATTTGCAGCACCTCTACCTGCATTGCACACTCCAACTCATTATAACTAAGCCATTATACTAGCAAACACTCAGTGTACCTAGTGGCATCCTAAACGTGGCTATTGGACTTTGCTATAGTCCCACTAGTGCAAAGACATTTGCAGCACCTCTGCCTGCATTGCACACTCCAACTCATTATAACTAAGCCATTATACTAGCAAACACTCAGTGTACCTAGTGGCATCCTAAACGTGGCTATTGGACTTTGCTATAGTCCCACTAGTGCAAAGACATTTGCAGCACCTCTGCCTGCATTGCACACTCCAACTCATTATAACTAAGCCATTATACTAGCAAACACTCAGTGTACCTAGTGGCATCCTAAACATGGCTATTGGACTGTTGTCTAGTCACACTAGTGCAAAGACATTTGCAGCACCTCTACCTGCATTGCACACTCCAACTCATTATAACTAAGCCATTATACTAGCAAACACTCAGTGTACCTAGTGGCATCCTAAACGTGGCTATTGGACTTTGCTATAGTCCCACTAGTGCAAAGACATTTGCAGCACCTCTGCCTGCATTGCACACTCCAACTCATTATAACTAAGCCATTATACTAGCAAACACTCAGTGTACCTAGTGGCATCCTAAACGTGGCTATTGGACTGTGCTATAGTCCCACTAGTGCAAAGACATTTGCAGCACCTCTGCCTGCATTGCACACTCCAACTCATTATAACTAAGCCATTATACTAGCAAACACTCAGTGTACCTAGTGGCATCCTAAACGTGGCTATTGGACTGTTGTCTAGTCACACTAGTGCAAAGACATTTGCAGCACCTCTACCTGCATTGCACACTCCAACTCATTATAACTAAGCCATTATACTAGCAAACACTCAGTGTACCTAGTGGCATCCTAAACGTGGCTATTGGACTGTTGTCTAGTCAGACTAGTGCAAAGACATTTGCAGCACCTCTACCTGCATTGCACACGCCAACTCATTATAACTAAGCCATTATACTAGCAAACACTCAGTGTACCTAGTGGCATCCTAAACGTGGCTATTGGACTTTTGTCTAGTCACATTAGTGCAAAGACATTTGCAGCACCTCTACCTGCATTGCACACTCCAACTCATTATAACTAAGCCATTATACTAGCAAACACTCAGTGTACCTAGTGGCATCCTAAACGTGGCTATTGGACTGTTGTCTAGTCACACTAGTGCAAAGACATTTGCAGCACCTCTACCTGCATTGCACACTCCAACTCATTATAACTAAGCCATTATACTAGCAAACACTCAGTGTACCTAGTGGCATCCTAAACGTGGCTATTGGACTTTGCTATAGTCCCACTAGTGCAAAGACATTTGCAGCACCTCTGCCTGCATTGCACACTCCAACTCATTATAACTAAGCCATTATACTAGCAAACACTCAGTGTACCTAGTGGCATCCTAAACGTGGCTATTGGACTGTTGTCTAGTCAGACTAGTGCAAAGACATTTGCAGCACCTCTACCTGCATTGCACACGCCAACTCATTATAACTAAGCCATTATACTAGCAAACACTCAGTGTACCTAGTGGCATCCTAAACGTGGCTATTGGACTTTTGTCTAGTCACACTAGTGCAAAGACATTTGCAGCACCTCTGCCTGCATTGCACACTCCAACTCATTATAACTAAGCCATTATACTAGCAAACACTCAGTGTACCTAGTGGCATCCTAAACGTGGCTATTGGACTGTTGTCTAGTCACACTAGTGCAAAGACATTTGCAGCACCTCTACCTGCATTGCACACTCCAACTCATTATAACTAAGCCATTATACTAGCAAACACTCAGTGTACCTAGTGGCATCCTAAACGTGGCTATTGGACTGTTGTCTAGTCAGACTAGTGCAAACACATTTGCTGCACCTCTGCCTGCATTGCACACTCCAACTCATTATAACTAAGCCATTATACTAGCAAACACTCAGTGTACCTAGTGGCATCCTAAACGTGGCTATTGGACTGTTGTCTAGTCACACTAGTGCAAAGACATTTGCAGCACCTCTACCTGCATTGCACACTCCAACTCATTATAACTAAGCCATTATACTAGCAAACACTCAGTGTACCTAGTGGCATCCTAAACGTGGCTATTGGACTTTGCTATAGTCCCACTAGTGCAAAGACATTTGCAGCACCTCTGCCTGCATTGCACACTCCAACTCATTATAACTAAGCCATTATACTAGCAAACACTCAGTGTACCTAGTGGCATCCTAAACGTGGCTATTGGACTGTTGTCTAGTCACACTAGTGCAAAGACATTTGCAGCACCTCTACCTGCATTGCACAATCCAACTCATTATAACTAAGCCATTATACTAGCAAACACTCAGTGTACCTAGTGGCATCCTAAACGTGGCTATTGGACTTTGCTATAGTCCCACTAGTGCAAAGACATTTGCAGCACCTCTGCCTGCATTGCACACTCCAACTCATTATAACTAAGCCATTATACTAGCAAACACTCAGTGTACCTAGTGGCATCCTAAACGTGGCTATTGGACTGTTGTCTAGTCACACTAGTGCAAAGACATTTGCAGCACCTCTGCCTGCATTGCACACTCCAACTCATTATAACTAAGCCATTATACTAGCAAACACTCAGTGTACCTAGTGGCATCCTAAACGTGGCTATTGGACTGTTGTCTAGTCACACTAGTGCAAAGACATTTGCAGCACCTCTACCTGCATTGCACACTCCAACTCATTATAACTAAGCCATTATACTAGCAAACACTCAGTGTACCTAGTGGCATCCTAAACGTGGCTATTGGACTGTTGTCTAGTCACACTAGTGCAAAGACATTTGCAGCACCTCTACCTGCATTGCACACTCCAACTCATTATAACTAAGCCATTATACTAGCAAACACTCAGTGTACCTACTGGCATCCTAAACGTGGCTATTGGACTGTTGTCTAGTCACACTAGTGCAAAGACATTTGCAGCACCTCTACCTGCATTGCACACTCCAACTCATTATAACTAAGCCATTATACTAGCAAACACTCAGTGTACCTAGTGGCATCCTAACCGTGGCTATTGGACTGTTGTCTAGTCACACTAGTGCAAAGACATCTGCAGCACCTCTACCTGCATTGCACACTCCAACTCATTATAACTAAGCCATTATACTAGCAAACACTCAGTGTACCTAGTGGCATCCTAAACGTGGCTATTGGACTGTTGTCTAGTTACACTAGTGCAAAGACATTTGCTGCACCTCTACCTGCATTGCACACTCCAACTCATTATAACTAAGCCATTATACTAGCAAACACTCAGTGTACCTAGTGGCATCCTAACCGTGGCTATTGGACTGTTGTCTAGTCACACTAGTGCAAAGATATTTGCAGCACCTCTACCTGCATTGCACACTCCAACTCATTATAACTAAGCCATTATACTAGCAAACACTCAGTGTACCTAGTGGCATCCTAAACGTGGCTATTGGACTTTGCTATAGTCCCACTAGTGCAAAGACATTTGCAGCACCTCTGCCTGCATTGCACACTCCAACTCATTATAACTAAGCCATTATACTAGCAAACACTCAGTGTACCTAGTGGCATCCTAAACGTGGCTATTGGACTTTGCTATAGTCCCACTAGTGCAAAGACATTTGCAGCACCTCTGCCTGCATTGCACACTCCAACTCATTATAACTAAGCCATTATACTAGCAAACACTCAGTGTACCTAGTGGCATCCTAAACATGGCTATTGGACTGTTGTCTAGTCACACTAGTGCAAAGACATTTGCAGCACCTCTACCTGCATTGCACACTCCAACTCATTATAACTAAGCCATTATACTAGCAAACACTCAGTGTACCTAGTGGCATCCTAAACGTGGCTATTGGACTTTGCTATAGTCCCACTAGTGCAAAGACATTTGCAGCACCTCTGCCTGCATTGCACACTCCAACTCATTATAACTAAGCCATTATACTAGCAAACACTCAGTGTACCTAGTGGCATCCTAAACGTGGCTATTGGACTGTTGTCTAGTCACACTAGTGCAAAGACATTTGCAGCACCTCTACCTGCATTGCACACTCCAACTCATTATAACTAAGCCATTATACTAGCAAACACTCAGTGTACCTAGTGGCATCCTAAACGTGGCTATTGGACTGTTGTCTAGTCAGACTAGTGCAAAGACATTTGCAGCACCTCTACCTGCATTGCACATGCCAACTCATTATAACTAAGCCATTATACTAGCAAACACTCAATGTACCTAGTGGCATCCTAAACGTGGCTATTGGACTTTTGTCTAGTCACACTAGTGCAAAGACATTTGCAGCACCTCTACCTGCATTGCACACTCCAACTCATTATAACTAAGCCATTATACTAGCAAACACTCAGTGTACCTAGTGGCATCCTAAACGTGGCTATTGGACTGTTGTCTAGTCACACTAGTGCAAAGACATTTGCAGCACCTCTACCTGCATTGCACACTCCAACTCATTATAACTAAGCCATTATACTAGCAAACACTCAGTGTACCTAGTGGCATCCTAAACGTGGCTATTGGACTTTGCTATAGTCCCACTAGTGCAAAGACATTTGCAGCACCTCTGCCTGCATTGCACACTCCAACTCATTATAACTAAGCCATTATACTAGCAAACACTCAGTGTACCTAGTGGTATCATAAACGTGGCTATTGGACTGTTGTCTAGTCAGACTAGTGCAAAGACATTTGCAGCACCTCTACCTGCATTGCACACGCCAACTCATTATAACTAAGCCATTATACTAGCAAACACTCAGTGTACCTAGTGGCATCCTAAACGTGGCTATTGGACTTTTGTCTAGTCACACTAGTGCAAAGACATTTGCAGCACCTCTGCCTGCATTGCACACTCCAACTCATTATAACTAAGCCATTATACTAGCAAACACTCAGTGTACCTAGTGGCATCCTAAACGTGGCTATTGGACTGTTGTCTAGTCACACTAGTGCAAAGACATTTGCAGCACCTCTACCTGCATTGCACACTCCAACTCATTATAACTAAGCCATTATACTAGCAAACACTCAGTGTACCTAGTGGCATCCTAAACGTGGCTATTGGACTGTTGTCTAGTCAGACTAGTGCAAAGACATTTGCAGCACCTCTACCTGCATTGCACACGCCAACTCATTATAACTAAGCCATTATACTAGCAAACACTCAGTGTACCTAGTGGCATCCTAAACGTGGCTATTGGACTTTTGTCTAGTCACACTAGTGCAAAGACATTTGCAGCACCTCTACCTGCATTGCACACTCCAACTCATTATAACTAAGCCATTATACTAGCAAACACTCAGTGTACCTAGTGGCATCCTAAACGTGGCTATTGGACTGTTGTCTAGTCACACTAGTGCAAAGACATTTGCAGCACCTCTACCTGCATTGCACACTCCAACTCATTATAACTAAGCCATTATACTAGCAAACACTCAGTGTACCTAGTGGCATCCTAAACGTGGCTATTGGACTTTGCTATAGTCCCACTAGTGCAAAGACATTTGCAGCACCTCTGCCTGCATTGCACACTCCAACTCATTATAACTAAGCCATTATACTAGCAAACACTCAGTGTACCTAGTGGCATCCTAAACGTGGCTATTGGACTGTTGTCTAGTCACAGTAGTGCAAAGACATTTGCAGCACCTCTACCTGCATTGCACACTCCAACTCATTATAACTAAGCCATTATACTAGCAATTTATGCTGCCAGTTTAAGGGCCGTAGTTGCATTGTCAGGGATATTTATTCTTTATTATTCTGCTGTTAATAAAGCTAGACCACCACTGCAATCTACACCACCTCTCAATTTTTACTACCACATTTTCAGTGCACAATCTTGTCGCAATCAACATGAGTGGCAAAATGACAGATGCTGGTGGAAAGGGAAGAGGCGTGGTGGAAAAGGAAAAAAAGGTTTTGTCCGTGGGGAAGGTGGCAAAGCTCCATTATCATCTGCTGAAGATAGACCATCTACCAGGAAAAGTAAGATGTCTACTACTTACCGTGGACAATCCGATGTGCTCCCTTTTTTACGGACACGAACAACAGGAACAAAGGTAGATGATGGCCAAAAAAGGAAAATGCTTGAATGGATCTCAAGTGGTCCAACAAGTGCCCTCTCAGCCACTTCAAGTACCGCATCCAAAAAACACCAGTCCTCTGAGTTGTCATCCCAATCAAACTTGCTTTCTCCCAGCTCTGAAGTCTCCATCAGCCCTGCACAGTATGGTGGAACTGAGATGGCTGAGTCTGCAGAGCTTTTCAGTCACACTATAGCCTGGGAATCAGAGGTCTGCTCCCAAGCTACAGTGAGTACAGAACAGGAAATGGTCTGCAGTGATGCCCAGAACCTTTGTGACTCTGATTCAGGCCGTGAGGACCAAGTTTCTGAGCATAATGTTGACCCTTTGTCACAAACTGTAACACCTTTGGTTATAGACAATGAGGAACATACTGATGAAGATGAGACGCAGATACCCGATTGGGATGACAACTTAAATATTCGGTCAGGGCAAGAAGAGGCTCGGTCTGAGGGGGAGGGGAGTGCAAACACAACAATTGATGATGAAGTTCTAGATCCCACCTACTGTCAACCCACAGTCAGGCACTCGAGGAGGTCAACAGAGGTGGTGGAGGAGGATGCAACTGATGACGAAGTTACCTTGCGCCTTCCTGGACACAGTCGGAGTACTGGTAGCACGTCTACAACTGCATCCTCAGCCACCACTCTGCCTCTGAGCATTATTCGGGGTGCATCAACAGGCCGCATGGCCTCTAAGCCTTGCCTAGCCTGGTCCTTTTTTGACATAGAAAAAGATCGCCCAAATTATGTGATCTGTAAAATTTGTCATGGTTCTCTTAGTAGAGGTCAAAACCTCAGCAGTTTGACAACTTCTTCCATGAATCGTCACATGAATAAATATCATATGGCCCGGTGGGAAGCTCACCGTGCTGCAATGCGGCCTAGCGGAGCGAACCATCCACCGCCTGCCCCTTCCAGTGCATCCGCGCGCTCGTCATCTTCTAGGACTGTGGGGACAGCTGTCACACCTGTTTTTCCACCCACAACTTCCACCACTGTAACCACAACAGGCAGTTTGCTTGGTAGGTCGTCAGTTGGTTTGGAAGGGGAAACAAGTGAGTGTGTACAGCTCTCTAAGACATCGATAGCACCAACGTTGGATGAAGGCAACATCATGTCTCCGCCTGCACTTTCCTCACAAACCTGCATTTTTCCAGGGACACCCTACTCAACACCGTCTACACACAGCAGCCAGATCTCTGTCCCTCAGATGTGGTCAAATAAAAGGCCACTTCCTGCGACCCATGACAAAGCTAAGAGGTTGACTCTATCCCTCTGTAAGCTGTTGGCTACCGAAATGCTGCCTTTCCGCCTAGTGGACACACAGGATTTTAGAGACCTTATGTCTGTCATTGTGCCCCAGTACCAGATGCCTAGTCGCCACTACTTCTCTAAGAAAGGTGTGCCCGCGCTACACCAGCATGTCGCACACAACATCACCGCTTCCTTGAGAAACTCTGTGTGTCAACGGGTGCATTTCACCACCGATACTTGGACCAGTAAGCATGGACAGGGACGTTACATGTCGCTGACTGGGCACTGGGTAACTATGGTGATAGATGGTGAAGGGTCTGCTGCACAAGTCTTGCCGTCCCCACGACTTGTGTGTCAATCCTCTGTCTGTCCAAGTTCCGCCACTGCTTCTGCATCCTCCACCTCATCTGGCTCCTCCACCTCCGCCCCAAGCCTGCCTGGTCAGGCCACCAGCGTTCTCACTGCGCAGAAGGAATCACGCACCCCTCATTACTATGCTGGCAGCAGAGCGCAACGGCATCAGGCGGTCTTTACCTTGACATGTCTTGGGAATAAGAGTCACACAGTTGAGGAGTTGTGGTCAGCTCTGCGGTCCGAGTTTAATAAATGGTTGTCTCCACTCAACCTGCAGCCTGGTAAGGCCGTGTGCGACAATGCTGCAAACCTGGGTGCGGCCCTTCGCCTGGGCAAGGTGACACACGTACCTTGTATGGCTCACGTGTTGAACCTTGTCGTCCAGCAATTTTTAACACAATATCCCGGCCTAGATGGCCTTCTGAACAGGGCACGAAAACTGTCTGCTCACTTCCGCCGTTCAAGCGCCGCAGCTGAGCGACTTGCATCGCTCCAGAAGTCTTTCGGCCTGCCGGTTCATCGCCTGAAATGCGATGTGGCGACACGCTGGAATTCAACTCTCCACATGTTACAGCGACTGTGGCAGCACCGCCGAGCCCTGGTGCAATACGTCATGACGTATAGCCTGGGCCAACGAGATGCAGAGGTGGGGCAGATCACCCTGATGGAGTGGTCTCAGATCAAGGACCTATGCACCCTTCTGCACAGTTTCGACATGGCGACGAATATGTTTAGCGCTGACAATGCCATTATCAGCATGACGATTCCAGTCATTTACATGCTGGAGCACACGCTAAACACTATTCGGAGTCAGGGGGTGGGACAACAGGAAGGGGATGAACTACAGGAGGATTCATATGCGCAAGACACAACAACATCACCAAGGTCCAGATGTTCTTCATCACCAAGGCGCCAGGCATGGGACCATGGGGGACAGGGATCAACAAGGGCGCATGGTAGCAGCCACAAACACAGCGTAGACTTGGTGCGCATGGCTGCGCAAGACACATGAGTGCCTTCTTGTTGCACTACCTCCAACATGACCCTCATATTGTCAAAATTAGAAGTGATGATGACTACTGGCTTGCCACACTATTAGATCCCCGGTACAAGTCCAAATTTTGTGACATAATTCCAGCCATAGAAAGGGACGCACGTATGCAGGAGTATCAGCAGAAGCTGTTACTCGATCTTAGATCGGCTTTTCCACCAAACAACCGTGCAGGTGCAGGGAGTGAATCTCCCAGTTGTAACTTGACAAACATGGGACGGTCTCTTCATCTTCAACAGTCTACCCGTACCAGTAGGACTGTATCTGGTGCTGGTAACAGCAATTTTATGGAATCTTTTCATAATTTTTTTAGACCCTCCTTTGCAAGGCCACCAGAGACAACAAGTCTGACACATAGTCAACGGCTGGAGAGGATGATACAGGAGTATCTCCAAATGAACATCGATGCCATGACTTTGCAAATGGAGCCTTGCTCCTTTTGGGCTTCAAATCTAGAAAAATGGCCAGAGCTATCCAGTTACGCCTTGGAGATTTTGTCGTGTCCAGCTGCCAGCGTTGTCTCTGAACGTGTCTTCAGTGCTGCTGGGTGTGTGCTGACAGATAAGCGCACGCGTCTGTCCAGTGACAATGTGGACAGACTGACGTTCATCAAAATGAACAAGTCATGGATCCAGAAGGAATTTACTACCCCTGTGTCATCCTGGGGAGAGTAAATGCTTGTGGATTTGGAATGTGCTTGATGCAAATCTAGCTGTGAAGTGTACAACTAGGGCACAAGTGCTGCCACTGAATGGGTGGGTGTGTGTGTGGCCCAATTTTTGGAAAAAAGGGAGACTCCGCTTGGAGTAACCCTTGCTTACATTGTTTTTAAAAGAAGCCAAGATGAACAGAGCTGGGATCAGGAAAGACTTTGCTACCTACCCCGGTGTCATCCTGGGGACGGATAAGAATGGCGTATTTTTGAATGTGCTTGATGCAAATCTAGCTGTGAATTGTACAACTGGGGCACAACTGCTGCCACTGAAGGGGTGGGTGTGTTTGGGGCCCAATTTTTGGAAAAAAGGGAGACTCCGCTTGGAGTAACCCTTGCTTGCTGTGTTTTTTAAAAATGATCCAAGATGAACAGAGCTGGGGTCAGGAAAGACTTTGCTACCTACCCCGGTGTCATCCTGGGGACGGATAAGAATGGCGTATTTTTGAATGTGCTTGATGCAAATCTAGCTGTGAATTGTACAACTGGGGCACAACTGCTGCCACTGAAGGGGTGGGTGTGTGTGGGGCCCAATTTTTGGAAAAAAGGGAGACTCCGCTTGGAGTAACCCTTGCTTGCTGTGTTTTTTAAAAATGATCCAAGATGAACAGAGCTGGGGTCAGGAAAGACTTTGCTACCTACCCCGGTGTCATCCTGGGGACGGATAAGAATGGCGTATTTTTGAATGTGCTTGATGCAAATCTAGCTGTGAATTGTACAACTGGGGCACAACTGCTGCCACTGAAGGGGTGGGTGTGTGTGGGGCCCAATTTTTGGAAAAAAGGGAGACTCCGCTTGGAGTAACCCTTGCTTGCTGTGTTTTTTAAAAATGATCCAAGATGAACAGAGCTGGGGTCAGGAAAGACTTTGCTACCTACCCCGGTGTCATCCTGGGGACGGATAAGAATGGCGTATTTTTGAATGTGCTTGATGCAAATCTAGCTGTGAATTGTACAACTGGGGCACAACTGCTGCCACTGAAGGGGTGTGTGTGTGTGGGGCCCAATTTTTGGAAAAAAGGGAGACTCCGCTTGGAGTAACCCTTGCTTTCTGTGTTTTTAAAAGAAGCCAAGATGAACAGAGCTGGGATCAGGAAAGACTTTGCTACCTACCCTGGTGTCATCCTGGGGACGGTTAATTAGGCCGTATTTTTGAATGTGCTTGATGCAAATCAAAACATCATGTTTGCAACTAGGGCACAAGTGCTGCCACTGATGGGGTGTCTGTGTGGCCCAATTTTTGGAAAAAAGGGAGACTCCGCTTGTAGTAACCCTTGCTTGCTGTGTTTTTAAAAGAAGCCAAGATGAACAGAGCTGGGATCAGGAAAGACTTTGCTACCTACCCTGGTGTCATCCTGGGGACGGTTAATTAGGCTGTATTTTTGAATGTGCTTGATGCAAATCAAAACATCATGTTTGCAACTAGGGCACAAGTGCTGCCACTGATGGGGTGTCTGTGTGGCCCAATTTTTGGAAAAAAGGGAGACTCCGCTTGGAGTAACCCTTGCTTGCTGTGTTTTTAAAAGAAGCCAAGATGAACAGAGCTGGGATCAGGAAAGACTTTGCTACCTACCCCGGTGTCATCCTGGGAACGGATAAGAATGGCGTATTTTTGAATGTGCTTGATGCAAATCTAGCTGTGAATTGTACAACTGGGGCACAACTGCTGCCACTGAAGGGGTGGGTGTGTGTGGGGCCCAATTTTTGGAAAAAAGGGAGACTCCGCTTGGAGTAACCCTTGCTTGCTGTGTTTTTTAAAAGGAGCCAAGATGAACAAGTCATGGTTCAGCAAAGACTTTGCTACCTACCCCGGAGTCATCCTGGGGACGGTTAAGTATGGCGTATTTTTGAATGTGCTTGATGCAAATCTAGCTGTGAAGTGTACAACTAGGGCACAAGTGCTGCCACTGAATGGGTGGGTGTGTGTGGGGCCCAATTTTTGCTTGGAGTCACCTTGCGGTGTTTTACATGATTTTAGAAGGGCGTGCCATGCCTATATCTGTGTGTCCTCCCCTTTTTCCTTGTCCAGCTGTTTTGTTTTCGCATGAGTATATGTCCTTGTCACTTTCCCATGTGTTTGTGTTGTGTTGTGAGTTGTTTGTCACCTTTTGGACACCTTTGAGGGTGTTTTCTAGGTGTTTTTATGTGTTTGTGATTGCCTGCCATTGTTTCCTATGCAGTTCGAGTTCGGTTCGTCGAACGTTCGACGAGCCGAACTCGAACGGGACGTCCGTTCGGCGAACCGACCTCGAGCCGAACCGGGACCGGTTCGCTCATCTCTAGTCATCTATTATCGGTCATAGCTGCAGCTCAAAGGAGTAGCTCATTTGTGCATGGTATGGACACGGTGGAGGGGACACAGGTCACTGAGGTTGAGGAGATCCTTGGGGTCTTTAAAGATTTCTATCACACGCTATATTCTTCCAGCGGAAAGGTGAGGGTGGAAGAGGTAGACTCATTTCTTGAGCGAGGTGAGCTTCCTGTGTTGTCTGTGGCGGATAGAGATAAATTGGAGTCACCTATTAGTATTGATGAACTGGAAGACGCTCTGCATGGCATGAGCAATGACAAGGCACTGGGAGCAGACGGGCTACCGGTTGAAATTTATAAACAGTTAGAAGAAATCCTATTACCCAAACTATTGAAAGTCGTTGAGGTGGCGGAGGGGGAAGGTGTATTGCCTGAATCTATGAGAGAAGCAATAATAGTAGTAATTCCGAAGGAGGATAAAAATCCGAGGCTTCCAGACTCATATAGACCAATCTCGTTATTAACAGCGGACGTGAAGCTTCTGGCTAAGGTGTTGTCAAACCGGCTGACTAGAGTTATATCTAACCTAATACATATGGATCAATCAGGGTTCATGGCCAATAGGTCGACAGCTGCTAATATCAGGAGATTATATCTTAATCTACAGTTGCCACCTGACAACCCTGGCCGGAGGGTGATCACTTCGCTAGATGCCCAGAAAGCGTTCGATAGTGTTGAGTGGGGGCATCTGTGGAAAGTGTTGCAACATATGGGTTTTGGCCCACGGTTTGTAAAGTGGGTGCAGCTGTTGTATAATAGGCCTACTGATAAAGTTAGAGTTAATGGTACGACCTCCGCAGAGTTTGAGTTGCATTGGGGAACGAGGCAGGGCTGCCCACTATCGCCGCTCCTATTTGCTATTGCAATAGAGCCTCTGGATGCGGCCATTAGGAAATCGAAGGAGATCCATGGATTTAGATATGGGCATTTAGAGGAGAAAATAGCTCTTTATGCTGACGACTTATTACTTTTCTTGGGGGATCCGTCAGCCTCATTGGATCATGCCATGCAGATAATAGAGAAATTTGGAGAAGTTTTGGGACTGACCATTAATTGGTGTAAATCGAGCCTCTTTAAAGTGGATGGGGAAGTAACCTGGACAAATGATGATACTGGGGCTAACAAATTGAAGAGTGTGGACGAATTTAAATATTTAGGTATCCAGATATCTCTGCCAGTAGAAAAATACATACAGGTGAACTTATGGCCGCTTCTTAAAAAATTAAGAGCCAAAGTGGATGCCTGGAACAAGCTACATTTGTCAGTTGTTGGAAGGGTTAATTTGCTAAAGATGGTAGATGGTAGCCTAAACTCCTATACATACTGCACAATGCCCCTGTTTGTATGTGGCACCCTGGACTAGCCAGGGGCCACAGAGCACAACACCCACACACCCCACACTCCCGGTCAGGCACACCGAAGTCAGACACAAAACCCTTGTTGCTTTCCTCCAGGGGCTGATGTCCACACCAGGGGGTGGGCCAGGCGGTTGGCCCCGCCCACCAAAGAGTTCACAGTCCTGAAGGCGGGAAAAGCAGACAGTTCAGTGAGGGAAGTGAAAGTGAGAGGAAGGAAAGTGGCAAGTGAGCAGACTGAAGTTAGTCCGGGTGTGTGGCCCGGATGGATCAGCAAGGTTGGCAGACGGTGGTGACCGTCTGCAGGAGTGGCCTATCGGAGTCTACCGTAGGGACCGTGGACGGGCGGTGGCCCGGCGGTACCGGACCGGTACGCAAAGAGAAGCCAGCACCATCTGGCAGAGGCTTACGGACCCCGGCAAGGCTAGGAGTCGCCGTGAATTTTCCGAATTCGTTAGTGAAGGGAACCTCCTGGGTTTCCCAGCAGCCAAGTCCCGACAGAAGGCAACAGTCCAACCAAGAGAGGGAGACACCGCCACCGCCAAGGCAACCGTTTCCCAGGGCCAGAGCCTGCGGGCAAAAGGGGCTCCTCCAGCCCATATCCAAGCTGGGGAGCGGGTTACTGGTGAGAACCCATTGGAACCATCTACCGTACATAGGTGCAGGGAAAGGCAGTCACCATCAACCTGCCGGGAGAAACAACACCGCAACCATCTGTGGGACCCGTCCATCCAGCCGTGTGTTTTACCGAGAACTGTGTCCTCATCATTGGCTGAGTGAGTACCACCGTGCCGTGCGGCACAGCGCTGCCCCGCGACCCTGCACCTCACCAGGCCCTGTAACCCGCCTGCCAACCATCCCTACCCCATCACCGGGCCCCGGGACAACCAACCCCCTACCCACGGAGGGGAGAACTAACATCCAGGCTGCTCCCTGTCATCGCTCCCGGGATCCCCGTCCAGAGCAGCGGTGGTGTCACCAATATCACCACAACCGTGGGTGGCGTCACGGACAATAACCAAATCCCCACAATCAAATCCCCTTTTCACTCACGGGCGAGGAACGCCGCTCGAGTCCCCGGGATCCGGCCCACCGCTCGAGCTACCACCGAGCAGCCGCAGCAGCCGCGGCCGGACCCGAGCAGTGGGAGAGCGCAGCGTCCTCTCCTCCGCCCGCGACATGTATTTCAAAGAAAAGATTTAAAGGGATAAACTCGCTGTTTAGAGACCTGGTGTGGGGTAAAAAGCAGCCAAGGGTGCAATTAGGGACTTTACAGAGGCCGAAAGATTAGGGGGGTCTAGCAATCCCAAATCTGGAATTGTATTATATGGCGGCGCAATGTCAACATCTCAGGGGGTAGTCTGATCGAGAGAAAGATGGGGGCATTAAAGAAGTGCTGGAATACATAGTGGGTAGAAGTCCATTGGTAATGGGACTAGAGGATGGTGCGGTGGGGCTCCTGGGTGGAACATCTCCTACAATGGCACTTATAAATAAGACCTGGGAGAACCTGAAAAGGGTGAGAGGGGTGAACCGGTTAACTAAGCTTACACCTATCTGGGATAATAGTAATCTTCCGGAGATTGAGAAAATGGGGAATATTGAGGAATGGAGGCGCAAGGGTGTAATATACATGCATCAGATATTGGACGGAGGAATTCTGAAATCGTTCCCACAGTTACAGAGTGAGTTTCAGTTGCCGGCGTCTGGCTGGCTCCACTACAGTCAATTGAAACATGCGATTGCTGCCCAAGCGGCTAAAAAAAGTGTGGACATACAGACTGACCTGGTATTGGAGTATGTGTGTAAGGGGGGCAGGAAGCACTAAAGGGATCATTTCTGACACATATAAAGATAAACTACATACCTTTCATTTAGATTACCCACTTAAAACTAAATCTAAATGGGAGGAGGAAGTTGGGACGATAATGGAGGAGGTATGGGAGACTATCTTAGAAACTTGTAAAGGAATCCAGCTCACCCATGTCTGACCTCACCGCACCTCAGACTTGGATCCGGCCCTGCCCCGGCCGCAGCAGTGAAAATGAAGGAAAACGATCCAGCTGAGTGACCAGGTGATTTATTGATTCATTGATTTATTGATTCATTGCACTGAATAAATCACCTGGTCACTCAGCTGGATCGTTTTCCTTCATTTAGACTATCTTAGAGTATGTCCCTAAACTTTCCATGAGCGAACCGGCCAGACTATCTCACCTATACGTGATTCACCGGGTATATAGTTCTCCCTTACTGATGTTTAAAATGGGGTTGAAGAGGAATTCGGAGTGTCCAAGGTGTCAGGGATCTGACGCAGGTATTTTTCATATGATGTTGTCTTGGACTTGGACTAAGGTTATCCACAAGATAGGAAGAACATATGGAACCATTGATATGTTTATTGGGATATGTTGAGGAGCTTGGGGTGGAAAATACTATGAAATTTTTTTTATTTTTTTTAAATCAGATACTTTTTTATTAAAACAGAATACATACAACAGTATAACAAATCGGCATCCAAATTAAGTTTATCATATCTATTACCCCTTTCCCTCCCCCCCCCACCCCGGCAGCAACCCTCCTCCCCAATACTACATCCCATTTAGTACATACTTAGAATACCCTCCAACTTCAGTATAGCAACCATCCCGTTCATCCCGACGTGCAGGAGGAACTACTAGTAACACAAATAAAACAAAACACACACATCAGAGGTCCCCGACGGCTATCCCGGTCCCAAATCAGTTTACTGGTCCATCACTCGTCCTATTCACATTGCAGCCAAGGAGACCATAGCTGTTACGGGGGCTGTCTGATTATAAAAACCAAAGGGATATTAGACAGTCAGGGTCCGCCGTGTAAAGTCTCTGCTGCAGACTATGGCAGAGGATAAGGGGTATCTTGTACTACGGAAGCAGTACTGACACTGATATGTCTCAGTGACACTAGAGACAATCACGGCGTGTACTGTTAAATTCACAGCGACTACCGTATTTAGCATTAACGTAAAAGGGATAGGTTAATGAGTGAGGAAGAGTATATAAGTGTGCCGCTGTAAATAGTAGTAGCACAAGTGCAGAGTGCACTACCTCTGTTAAACTCACAGAGGCATATAGTTAGGAAATAAAGCAATTCCTCCCTTACTCGGAGGGTGTGTGGTATGGTCTCTGTTAATGATCACAGAGACAAAAACAGTGAGTGTGAAATGGCACCTACCTAGGTCCGTTCCTCTAGTGGTGCCAGGAGTAGGACAGCAGCGTAAGCCGCACAAAGCTCCTACCTGCGTTCGCTCCACTAGTGTGCGAGGACACGAACCACTAGATATGGCACCTGCCTAGGTCCGCTCCACTAGTGGTGCAAAAGAGACGGACAGCAGCACAAGCCGCACAAAGCTCCTACCTATGTTCGCTCCCCTAGTGTGCGAGGATACGAACAACTGCCAGATGCAGTATAAGGAACGTTACCCTAGCGGCAACGTCCACCTACGAGTAGAATCACAAGGCCCAGCCGGACCATGTGCCTCAGGTACCTGCCTATGTCCGCTCCACTAAGATGTAAGGATACGGTCCGCAGCCGAAGCTGTAAGGTACAAGAACGCTACCCTGCCGGTAGCGCTCACCTAGCATAGACAGAGAGATGCCTAGAGGGACGTGCACATAGCGTCTACTCTCATGCATGAACCAAGAGGACTGAGCGCCGGGTGGCATGCGTCAGGGTCTTATATAGACTTTGTGCTTCATCCAAGATGGAGGACACTAGAGCCAATCCGCTGCCAGAACGACAGCAATGACGTCACGCTGGCCTATCACCGAGCAAAGCATCACAAGCACATGACCAGCGACCAATCGGCATAGAAGGTGTCAGAGACATGTGACCTCGTGTCAGCGATGATGTCACCTGCACATGTGCAATGGCTCCAAGATAGGACTTAGTCTCCAGCGCTTGCACATGTGCAGTAGCAAGAAATCCAGACATAGTCTCCAGTGCTCGCACATGTGCAGTAGCAAGAAATCCGAACATAGTCTCCAGTGCCACAGCAACCATAACAGTACCTCCCCCTCAAGGGCCCCCCTCCCGGCGACGCAGGTACTCGGCAACTAAGTCGGGAGAATGGACAGCCTCCTCAGGCTCCCAAGAGCGATGTTCCGGGCCGTAGCCCTCCCAATCTATCAAGAAGAACCTGCGCCCTGGAACCATATTAGAACCAACTATGGCTCGTACCTCATAGCTAGAGCGAGA
The DNA here is from genome assembly GCF_048569485.1 of Anomaloglossus baeobatrachus. Taxonomy (NCBI): domain Eukaryota; kingdom Metazoa; phylum Chordata; class Amphibia; order Anura; family Aromobatidae; genus Anomaloglossus; species Anomaloglossus baeobatrachus. The sequence goes on along the minus strand of NC_134355.1, from coordinate 164,886,041 downwards.
GGAATCAGAGGCAGGAGAGTGCACTTCACGAGCGGGAGGTAAACTAGCCGGCTTTAACAGTGAAACATGGAATTTGTCATGGATCCTAAGATGGATGGGTAACTTCAATTGGTAGACTACAGGATTTACCTGTCGAAGAACCTCATAAGGACCCAGGAAGCGAGGAGCAAATTTGACAGAGCTCACTCTAAGTTTCACGTGTTTTGCAGAGAGCCACACAAAGTCCCCCGGAGAAAAGACAGGAGTCGAGCGACGAAACTGATCGGACACCGTCTTCATACGGACCTTAGCTGCTTGGATCGACTCTTGAGTCCGATCCCAAACCTCTCTGGCATTATTTGCCCAGTCGGCCACAAGAGAAGGAGGTGCAGCAGCGGGAAACGGTACCGGTACCCTAAGGTGTTGCCCATTATTGAGTACAAACGGTGTCTGCCCAGTGGCCTCAGCCAGTGAATTGTTAAGGGCAAATTCTGCCCAGGGTAGGAGGGAGGACCAGCTATCGTGGTTCTCAGAAACAAAGTGTCGAAGGTATATAATCATGGATCATGGACAACCAAACCATTGGTTTCCGGATGGTATGCCGAAGAGAGATTCAACTCAATTTGCAGAAGGCTACAAAGATCTCGCCAGAAACGGGAAGAAAATTGTGGGCCTCTATCACAAATGATACGATCTGGCATCCTGTGAAGCCTAAAGACATGCTTGAGGAATAGTTTGGCTAGTACCCTGGAAGATGGGATTCTCGATAACGGTACGAGATGAACCATCCGGGAGAAATGGTCCGTAATGACCCACACAAATCTATGTCCCTGTGAACATGGAAGATCACCCACAAAGTCCATGCCTACCACCTCCCATGGTCTATCTAGCACTGGTAAAGGATGCAAGAGCCCAGCCGGTCTCTGCCGTAACGGACGGTTGCGAGCACACGAGTAGCAGGAACCGACATATCTCTTGACGTGGCTGGTTAAGTGTGGCCACCAATACCACCTCTCGAGTAACTCTCGTGTCCGTCTAATACCAAAATGCCCACCCACCTTTGAGGTGTGGGCCCACGACCGTATATCATTCTGTCGATCAGGCGGAACTAAGGTCTTGAACCAAAGAAAAAAAGCGATCAAACTTCCTATGTGAGTAAGATATTTATTGATGCAAAGTACAGAGTACAGTGATAGACATACAGAGAGGGTGTCCAATCCGGTGCGGACCACAAGATATAATAGATTGAAATCAATATGTGGATCTCAACAAGGATAGAAGTTGTAAACAATAGCCATATCACTATATAGATGGCAATATCATCATGTAGAGTGAGATCCATAAAAGCCCAACGCGGGAGACAGAATAATTTATAGATTAAGGCGTACATATATATATACTAATGTTGCTTACCAGGTTGTCTCACCGCACACACAGGACGGCACCCCACCCGACGGACGTGCGTTTCGGCGGATGCCTACGTCAGGGGTGGTGTCATGCCAGGAAGTGTGCCGGTATTAAAGGAGCCCGGAGCCAATCAGCTGATGGTAATCCTATCGACGCATGAGCGTCCATAGCGACGGTCCACCACATCCGCCGCCGCGTCACGAGCCAAGCGACGCCCACCAGGTCACGCGGATGTCACATGACCGGGCGGGCGGCGCCGCCCATAAGATACGGCAGAGGGATGCGTGGAGCATAGATATACATGTTTAATGATACATAACCAAACGAGTATGGAGTCATATGCAGACTAATGCAGGTATGGAAAATTACATACAATTAGAATACAAAGGTCTTGCCCGGTGGGATTTGGTGTAACGTCACAGGGGAGAGCGTATGAAAAACCCTGGAGGGAAGGATAAGACGAGGTTCGTCAATCTCTTCCTGGGTAGCAACCATAGAGCGAAACAGGGCGTCTGCCTTGTTATTCTTACTCCCAGACAGATAGTTGATGGAGAAGTGAAAGCGGGAGAAAAACAAGGACCAGCGGGCTTGGCGAGGATTCAGACGCTGAGCGGTTTGTAAGTACGTCAGATTCTTATGGTCTGTATAGACCTGGAAAGGATGCTTTGCTCCTTCTAGCAAGTGACGCAACTCCTCCAGGCTAATCTCAGGGCGAGCAGTTCCCTATCCCCAATGGTATAGTTTCTCTCTGCCGGTGAAAAGGTTTTAGCAAAGAAGAAACACGGCCTTTTTCTACCTACACCGTTCTTTTGATACAAGACCACACCAGCACCCACTGAAGAGGCATAAACCTCTAAGAGGAAGGGCTTATTCTCACCAGGTCTTTGAAGAATGGGAGCAGTTGAAAAGTGTCTTTTTACTGCCTCAAAAGTCTGGGATGTCTCAGTAGACCAGACTTTTGGATTAGCACCTTTCTTAGTCAAGGCCACCGAAGGGGCCACCAAAGTGGAGAAATGGGGTATGAACTGCCGGTAATAATTTATGAATCCTAAAGAAGCGTTGCACTGCCTTCAAGGAATGAGGTTCGGACCATTCCAGGACAGCAGAGAGCTTCGCAGGATCCATAGCCAGACCCTCTTGTGAGATAATGTAACCCAAAAAAGGCAAGGATGACTGCTCGAATACACACTTTTCGAGTTTAGCAAACAATGAGTGCTCCCTTAAACGGGAAAGCACATGAACGACATCCTGACGATGAGTCTCCAGATCAGGAGAAAAAATCAGGATGTCGTCCAGATACACCAAGACGGAGGATAAGGGTAAATCCCTGAACACATCATTTACGAAGTCCTGAAATACTGCGGGTGCATTACATAAACCAAAAGGCATGACAAGGTTTTCATAGTGACCGTCTCGGGTGTTAAAAGCGGTCTTCCATTCGTCACCCTCTCGAATTCGTACCAAGTTATACGCACCCCCTAGATCCAACTTCGTAAAAACCTGAGCTCCCCTCAGTCTGTCAAAGAGCTCTGAAATTAAAGGTAACGGGTATTTGTTCTTTATTGTGATTGCGTTGAGACGCCTGTAATCTATGCAGGGACGCAAATCACCCTCTTTCTTCCGAACAAAGAAAAACCCAGCTCCCGCGGGAGAGACCGACTTACGAATGAACCCCTTCTCTAAACTCTCTCTTATATAGGTCGACATGGCCTCCAACTCAGGTATTGACAGGGGGTAAACCCTGCCTTTAGGTGGAACCGAACCTGAGATAAGGTCTATAGCGCAGTCATACGGCCTATGGGGTGGAAGAACCTCAGCACCCTGTTTGGAGAACACGTCAGCAAAATCCAAATAGGGTGTAAGTATGGGAGAGAGATCGGTTGATGCAACCGCAATGACCTTAGGTGGTAAGGGAAGACATCGGGACTGACATTTCGAACCCCAACTAATAATGCTGTCGGACTCCCAGTCAATTAGAGGAGCTTGAGTCCAATGCCATGGGAGACCCAGAAGGACGTCGTCTATACCCTCAGGCAAAACAAGAAAAGAATAGTGATGAGCGAGTACTAAAAAGCTCGGGTGCTCGAAGCTCGGGCCGAGCCTCCCAAGATACTCGTGTACTCGGCCCGAGCAACGAGCCCAATGTTATCCTATGGGAGACCCGAGTATTTTTGTGAAATGACCCCCCGGCAGCATGGAGAAACCCTAAAAATGGCACAAAAGTCTCAGAAGAGTGCTCAAATGACATGGCAACAGCATGGGGAAGACCCCTTGAAGCATTTATCACTCAAAAGTCACAGCTGTGAACAATTTTGTCCGCGTTTTACGCCATTTTTACGGACTCACCAGAAAACCTTCCAAAATGACCCCAAAATGATTTTTCATGGCGGAAATGTTAAGGGCACATACCCAATAGTGAGATAGAGCTGGTGTATGTTACTTTTTGAGATTAATACATGAAAGATTTTACGTGAAAACATTGTGTGGCACTCCGATGTCCCTGAGAAGAGACGTACATGAAGGCCTCTTGAGTCTAATGTGCCCATTTTGAGGAAGTGAGTCTTTGTAGTATTTTCCTTTGCCAGGGCAGCCAAAAATTGGGAGGCTCCACGTTGTCCCTGGATAGAGACGTGCATGAGGGCCTGTAAACCTGAAGTGCCCATTGTAAGGAAGTGGGTCTATTTCAGTATAGCCCTTAGGCAGGGCAGCCAAAAATTGGGAGGCTCCACATTGTCCCTGGATAGAGACGTGCATGATGGCCTGTAAACCTGAAGTGCCCATTGTAAGGAAGTGGGTCTATTTCAGTATAGCCCTTTGCCAGGGCAGCCAAAAATTGGGAGGCTCCACGTTGTCCCTGGATAGAGACGTGCATGAGGGCCTGTAAACCTGAAGTGCCCATTGTAAGGAAGTGGGTCTATTTCAGTATAGCCCTTAGGCAGGGCAGCCAAAAATTGGGAGGCTCCACATTGTCCCTGGATAGAGACGTGCATGATGGCCTGTAAACCTGAAGTGCCCATTGTAAGGAAGTGGGTCTATTTCAGTATAGCCCTTTGCCAGGGCAGCCAAAAATTGGGAGGCTCCACGTTGTCCCTGGATAGAGACGTGCATGAGGGCCTGTAAACCTGAAGTGCCCATTGTAAGGAAGTGGGTCTATTTCAGTATAGCCCTTAGGCAGGGCAGCCAAAAATTGGGAGGCTCCACATTGTCCCTGGATAGAGACGTGCATGATGGCCTGTAAACCTGAAGTGCCCATTGTAAGGAAGTGGGTCTATTTCAGTATAGCCCTTTGCCAGGGCAGCCAAAAATTGGGAGGCTCCACGTTGTCCCTGGATAGAGACGTGCATGAGGGCCTGTAAACCTGAAGTGCCCATTGTAAGGAAGTGGGTCTATTTCAGTATAGCCCTTAGGCAGGGCAGCCAAAAATTGGGAGGCTCCACATTGTCCCTGGATAGAGACGTGCATGATGGCCTGTAAACCTGAAGTGCCCATTGTAAGGAAGTGGGTCTATTTCAGTATAGCCCTTTGCCAGGGCAGCCAAAAATTGGGAGGCTCCACGTTGTCCCTGGATAGAGACGTGCATGAGGGCCTGTAAACCTGAAGTGCCCATTGTAAGGAAGTGGGTCTATTTCAGTATAGCCCTTAGGCAGGGCAGCCAAAAATTGGGAGGCTCCACATTGTCCCTGGATAGAGACGTGCATGATGGCCTGTAAACCTGAAGTGCCCATTGTAAGGAAGTGGGTCTATTTCAGTATAGCCCTTAGGCAGGGCAGCCAAAAATTGGGAGGCTCCACATTGTCCCTGTATAGATACGTGCATGATGGCCTGTAAACCTGAAGTACCCATTGTAAGGAAGTGGGTCTATTTCAGTATAGCCCTTTGCCAGGGCAGCCAAAAATTGGGAGGCTCCACGTTGTCCCTGGATAGAGACGTGCATGAGGGCCTGTAAACCTGAAGTGCCCATTGTAAGGAAGTGGGTCTATTTCAGTATAGCCCTTAGGCAGGGCAGCCAAAAATTGGGAGGCTCCACATTGTCCCTGGATAGAGACGTGCATGATGGCCTGTAAACCTGAAGTACCCATTGTAAGGAAGTGGGTCTATTTCAGTATAGCCCTTTGCCAGGGCAGCCAAAAATTGGGAGGCTCCACGTTGTCCCTGGATAGAGACGTGCATGAGGGCCTGTAAACCTGAAGTGCCCATTGTAAGGAAGTGGGTCTATTTCAGAATAGCCCTTAGGCAGGGCAGCCAAAAATTGTGAGGCTCCACGTTGTCCCTGGGTAGAGACGTGCATGAGGGCCTCAAAACATTAAGTGTCCATTTTAAGGAAGTGGGTGTATTTCAGTATAGCCCTTTGCCAGGGCAGCCAAAAATTGGGAGGCTCCACGTTGTCCCTGGGTAGAGACGTGCATGAGGGCCTCAAAACATTAAGTGTCCATTTTAAGGAAGTGGGTGTATTTCAGTATAGCCCTTTGCCAGGGCAGCCAAAAATTGGGAGGCTCCACGTTGTCCCTGGGTAGAGACGTGCATGAGGGCCTCAAAACATTAAGTGTCCATTTTAAGGAAGTGGGTGTATTTCAGTATAGCCCTTTGCCAGGGCAGCCAAAAATTGGGAGGCTCCACGTTGTCCCTGGGTAGAGACGTGCATGAGGGCCTCAAAACATTGTTCCCATTGCAAAGGAGCGGGTCTCCTGTCGTTGTAATGTCCATTCTGCAAAGAATGGGCGAAAAAATTTACCACTGGGGGTATACCTGAAACAAAGGCCTAAGTATTGCAATTTGTAACGGTCATCATCATGGTGGCGCATGAGGAGAAGGAGGAGCAGTCCAACGATTATCCAAAGTCGAGAAGTGTGTACCCATGGGTGAGTGGAGGTACATGGCAAACTTTAAATTCCGCTCTCATTTGCTGGTGGTGTGGTGAAGTCTGGCCCAATCCAACCCTTGTTCATCTTTATCAGAGTCAGCCTGTCAGCATTTTCAGTTGACAGGCGGGTGCGTTTATCTGTAATGATTCCACCTGCGGCACTAAAAACACGCTCTGACAAAACGCTAGCAGCAGGGCAGGCAAGGACTTCCAAGGCGTAGAGAGCCAATTCATGCCACGTGTCCAGCTTGGATACCCAATAATTGTAAGGCACAGAGGAATGTCGGAGTACAGTTGTTCGATCTGCAAGGTACTCCTTCAGCATCTGGGCAAACTTAGGATTTCTTGTGGCACTACCCCGCACCTCAGGGGCTGTGGTACGTGAGGGGCTGAGAAAACTGTCCCACATCTTAAAGACTGTTCCCCTACCTCTGGCGGATTGGACTTGTGCCTCTCTCTGCTGTACGCCTCGGTTGTCCACTGATTCCTGACCTATGCCGCTAGCGTTTTGTGAGGGGAATGCTTTGCCTACTTCCGTGAGTATGGCCTTCCGAAACTGCTGCATTTTGGTTGACCTCTCCTCCACGGGAATAAGAGACAAAAAGTTCTCCTTGTAGCGTGGGTCTAACAGTGTTACCAACCAGTAATGATTGTCGGCCAAGATGTTCTTAACGCGAGGGTCACGAGACAGGCAGCTTACCATAAAGTCAGCCATGTGCGCCAGACTCTTAACAGCCAGGACTTCAGTAGCCTGACCAACAAGATGACTGAACATGCTGTCCTCCTCCTCCTCCTCCTCCTCCTCCTCCTCCTCCTCCTCATCTACCCTGTCCTCTGGCCAGCCACGCTGAACCGAGGATATGACTGGTGTGCATGTCATATCCTCAATTTGGCCGGAGAGTTGCTCCATGTCTTCATCCTCCTCCTCGTCATAGTCCTCCACTGCACGTTGTGATGAGACGAGGCTGGGCTGTGTGTTATCACCCACACCCACTACTGTTTCTTGCTGCAACTCATCGCGCTCCGCCTGCAATGCATCATGTTTGTTTTTCAGCAGAGACCGTTTTAGAAGGCAGAGTAGCGGTATGGTGACGCTAATAATGGCGTCATCACCACTCACCATCTTGGTGGAGTCCTCAAAGTTTTGGAGGATGGTACATAGGTCTGACATCCATCTCCACTCCTCAGGTCTTATGTGTGGAGTTTGACCCATTTCCCGACGGCTTAGGTGATGCAGGTACTCAACAACTGCCCTCTTCTGCTCACATATCCTGACCAACATGTGCAGAGTTGAATTCCAACGCGTGGGGACATCACACACCAGTCTGTGAGCCGGAAGATGCAAACGGCGCTGAAAGCCGGCAAGGCCGGCTGAAGCAGTAGGTGACTTTCGAAAATGTGCAGACAGGCGGCGAACTTTTACCAGCAGATCAGACAGCTCTGGGTATGACTTTATAAACCGCTGAACCACGAGGTTGAGCACATGGGCCACGCATGGAACATGTGTCAGCTGGCCTCGCCTCAAAGCCGCCACCAGGTTCCGGCCATTGTCACACACGACCTTTCCTGGCTTTAGGTTCAGAGGTGTGAGCCAGTGATCTGCCTGCTGTTTCAGAGCTGTCCACAGCTCTTCTGCATTGTGGGGTTTGTCACCTATGCAGATTAGCTTCAGCACAGCCTGTTGCCGCTTCGCCGAGGCAGTGCTGCAGTGCTTCCAGCTTGTGACTGGTGTGGAGGGCACAGTGGATGAGGATGCGCAGGAGGAGGAGGAGGCTGAAGAGCATGACATTCCGGAGCTGTAGAGTGTGGGTGAAACACTGACTGAGGTAGGGCCTGCAAACCTTGGTGTGGGAAGGACGTGTTCCGTCCCTCGCTCAGACTGGGTCCCAGCTTCCACAATATTAACCCAGTGTGCCGTCAACGAGATGTAGCGGCCTTGCCCACAAGCACTTGTCCACGTGTCTGTGGTTAGGTGGACCTTGGGTGAAACAGCGTTGTTCAGGGCACGTGTGATGTTTTGTGACACGTGGTTATGCAACGCGGGGACGGCACACCGGGAGAAATAGTGGCGGCTGGGGACCGAGTAACGTGGGACAGCTGCCGCCATCAGGTCACGGAATGCTTCTGTCTCCACCAGCCTAAAAGGCAACATTTCCAGCGCAAGCAGTCGCGAAATGTTAGCATTTAGAACTGTGGCATGTGGGGTGTTGGCAGTGTATTTGCGCCTGCGTTCAAAGGTTTGCTGAATGGATAACTGAACGCTGCGCTGGGACAAGGACGTGCTTGATGATGGTGTTCTTTCTGCGTAGGCAACTGCAGGTGCAGGAGTGGAGGAGGCTCGTTCGCAGGCAGCATGGACAGAGGATTGGCTCGCATGCACAACCAGCGAAGACGTAGCAGTGACATCAGCAAGCACTGCTCCTCGACTCTGTTGTACTTCCCACAAAGTCGGGTGCTTGGCTGACATGTGCCTGATCATGCTGGTGGTGGTCAGGCTGCTAGTTTTGGTACCCCTGCTGATGCTGGCACGGCAGGTGTTGCAAATGGCCTTTTTTGAATCATCTGGATCCAACTTAAAAAACTGCCAGACTCGGGAAGACCTAACATTTGTACAGGCACCTTGTGTCGTCGTGTTGTTCCGGGGAACGGTTGCCTGACTTCTGCCTGGGGCCACCACCCTGCTTCTTACTGCCTGTTGTGATGCTACGCCTCCCTCCCCCTGTGCACTGCTGTCCTCGCTCTGCATATCCTCCTGCCAGGTTGGGTCAGTTACTGGATCATCCACCACGTCGTCTTCCTCTTCCGCACCCTGCTCCTCCTCCTGACTTGCTGACAATTGTGTCTCATCATCGTCCACCACTTGTTGAGACACGTTGCCAACTTCGTGAGAACGTGGCTGCTCAAATATTTGGCCATCTGTACAGACGATCTCCTCATGACCCACTTCAATATGAGCTGGCGAGAGGCCAGAATGTGTGAATGGAAACGTGAACAGCTCTTCCGAGTGTCCAAGTGTGGGATCATTAATGTCCGAGGAGGACGTGTACTCAGCCTGGTGGTAGGAAGGAGGATCAGGTTCAGAAATGTGCGGTGCAGTATCACGGCTACTGACACTTGACCGTGTGGAAGACAGAGTGTTTGTGGTGGTGCCAATCTGACTGGAAGCATTATCCGCTATCCAACTAACAACCTGTTGACACTGGTCTTGGTTCAAGAGCGGTGTACTGCTGCGGTCCCCAAGAATTTGGGACAGGACGTGCGAGCGACTAGATGTGGCCCTTTCTTGTGGCGAAATTAGAGCTTGCCCACGACCTCGGCCTCTGCCTGCACCACCATCACGTCCACTTCCTTGTTCCTTGCCAATGCCCTTGCGCATTTTGCAATGCTGTGCACTGCTGACGTGTATATTCACTACTTGTGCGTTATATCAAAGTGTGTGGAAATTGCACACAAGTGCACCTGTACGCTGCCACCAACAGGCACACACGTGCGGTTTTAAAAACCAAGCACGGACGCAATAATAACCTAACAGGTTTTTTTGGGGAGCGACAATTACAGACAAGTCAGACACTATCTGGACTGTTTTACACTGTGTACACCAGCCCCAGATATGATGAAGGCTGGTATACGGTCACCACTACCCTGCCTGCCTGCCTGCCTGTATACTGGTACAATAGTCCTGACAAGGACTCTTTTGGTCACTAGCCTGTATTCAGACCTGGCTATACCCTGCCTGTATATAGCAACAATAGTCCTGAGAAGGACTCTGCTACTGTACTCCGACCTGGCTATACCCTGCCTGCCTGTATACAACTAGAATAGTCCTGAGAAGGACTTTTGGTCACACTGTTTGCAGCCCTGCAACTGAAAAAGCTATAAAGGGCCGCAAAGCTTTCCCTGAATCAGCGACACTCTCCCTACACTGACTGTCTGAATAGCTGTGAGCAGAGCACAGCGCGCCGGCCGATATAAAGGCTCGGTCACGCTGTGCAGGCCGGCCAATCACTGCAATTCCACAACTAACAGGGCTGTGGCATTGCAGTGGTCTGCCAGCCAATCCCTGCATGAGGGCTGGCTCTCAAAAGAGCGCCAACATGCAGAAATGAAGACCACGAGTAAAGCACGAGTATCGCGAGATTACTCGGTCCCCGCCGAGCAGCCCGAGTACAGCGATACTCGTGCGAGTACCGAGTAGTGACAAGCATGCTCGCTCATCACTAGAAAAGAAATCTCCTCTATGTGACCCTGAGACAGGGAAAGGCGCAATGGAACTGTCCTCAATGTAATGGAGTCAGACAACATAGTCCCATTAACAACATGGACAGGAATAGGCGCCTCTAACATGATAGAGGGAATATTGTGTCCCTTTACAAATCCTGAGGACACAAAAGTCCCGTCAGCTCCGGAATCCACAAAAGCCATAATAGGCCATGTATTCTCAGGGAATGAGAGCTGACCTGGGATACTACACTTAGAGGGTGCAGAAGACGTCTCTAGTAACCCCCCTCTAATGGTTACTAGGCCTGGGAGTTTCCCTGACGGCTAGGACACTTGTTGGCATAGTGCCCAGCCTGACGACATACGTAACATATAGGAGGGCCAGACTTGCGTAGTCTGGAGGACGTATGACCTAACTCCATAGGAGTGGGAGATGTTTCAGGTGCTGAGGAAGATGGTGGTGGATCCTCAACAACTGGAATAGCCCGATGCTTAGGGCGTGAGGAAGAGACCTCGAGTCTACGTTCCCTATGGCGTACGTCGATCCTCGTTGCTACTGTGATCAAGTCCTCCAGAGAAGCAGGGACCTCACGAGTAGCAAGGGCATCCTTGACATAGCCTGCCAACCCTCTCCAGAAGATAGGAATCAACACCTTCTCTGGCCAATCTAGTTCTGCCACCAGAGTTCTAAAAGCAATGGCATAAGAACTAGTGGATAATGAACCCTGGTATAGATCTAACAGTCTCAGGGCCGCATCATGGGTAACCTGCGGACCCATGAATACCGCTTTAAGAGCATCAAGAAAGTCTTGATGTCTCAGAGTAACCACATCAGAGCGCTCCCATAGGGGAGTCGCCCATTCTAAGGCTTTGTCCTGAAGTAAGGAGATGATAAAGACTACTCTGGACCTCTCCGTAGAGAAGCGAGAAGAGTTGACCTCTAGGTGTATCTGACACTAACTAATGAAACCACGACATGATCTGGCATTGCCAGAATATCTGTTTGGCAGAGCAAGTCGAGGATCATGTGCAGATGTCACCATGGTCTGAGGTTTATCCTCTATACTCTTGAGCCGCGACTCAAGTACTTCTATGTAATGGTGTAACTGCTGATATTCTGCCATAACTGCCAGACCCTTGGCTCAGTCCTAATGTTACGAGGGCTGTCTGATTATAAAAACCAAAGGGATATCAGACAGTCAGGGTCCACCGTGCAAAGTCTCTGCTGCAGACTATGGCAGAGGATAAGGGGTATCTTGTACTACGGAAACAGTACTGACACTGATACGTCTCAGTGACACTAGAGCCAATCACGGCGTGTACTGTTAAAGTCACAGCGACTATTGTATTTAGCATTAACGTAAAAGGGATAGGTTAATGAGTGAGGAAGAGTATATAAGTGTGCCGCTGTAAATAGTAGTAGCACAAGTGCAGAGCGTAATACCTCTGTTAAACTCACACAGGCATATAGTTAGGAAATAAAGCAATTCCTCCCTTACTCGGAGGGTGTGTGGTATGGTCTCTGTTAATGATCACAGAGACAAAAGCAGTGAGTGTGAAATGGCACCTACCTAGGTCCGTTCCTCTAGTGGTGCCAGGAGACAGACAGCAGCGTAAGCCGCACAAAGCTCCTACCTGCGTTCACTCCACTAGTGTGCGAGGACACGAACCACTAGATATAGCACCTGCCTAGGACCGCTCCACTAGTGGTGCAAAAGAGACGGACAGCAGCACAAGCCGCACAAAGCTCCTACCTATGTTTGCTCCCCTAATGTGCGAGGATACGAACAACTGCCAGACGCAGTATAAGGAACGTTACCCTAGTGGCAACGTCCACCTACGAGTAGAATCACAAGGCCCAGCCGGACCATGTGCCTCAGGCACCTGCCTATGTCTGCTCCACTAAGATGTAAGGATACGGACCGCAGCCGAAGCTTATATAGACTCTGTGCCTCATCCAAGATAGAGGACACCAGAGCCAATCCGCTGCCAGAACGACAGCAATGACGTCACGCTGGCCTATCACCGAGCAAAGCGTCACAAGCACATGATCAGCGACCAATCGGCATAGAAGGTGTCAGAGACATGTGACCATGTGTCACAAGCACATGACCGGCGGCCAATCAGCTTAGAAGGTGTCAGAGACATGTGACTTCGTGTCAGCGATGATGTCACCCGCACATGTGCAATGGCTCCAAGATAGGACTTAGTCTCCAGCGCTTGCACATGTGCAGTAGCAAGAAATCCGAACATAGTCTCCAGTGCTCGCACATGTGCAGTAGCAAGAAATCCAAACATAGTCTCCAGTGCCACAGCAACTGTAACAATAGCCTCTCAAACATTTTAACATTCCCCCTTCTTTCATACACTCCCTGTTCCAGCTGAAGAATACATTTCACCCTTTTAATGTACTCTCCCCTGGTCGGGGGTCTTTTTTAATCCAGGACCTGGCAATTAGCTTTCTTGCCGCATACAGCAGCCTAGCAATGGAAATTTTCGTAGTATTTTCGGCCTGCTCTTCTGAACGGTCACTATATGACTCCTGTTCTAGGTACCCGCCCACTACATAGCTAACACCCTATCATCTACGGAATGGGCGTCACTGCTATTTGCATCACACTTCCCTCGTCTGAGGGATTTTACACCTGACGATAATGGTAATTAACTGAGAGGCTTATTGGGGTATATAGATATTATAGACTGACGTTCCCTGTTTAAGATTCTCTCCATAACTATAATAAGAAGATGCTAAGTACATCTAGCTCTTGCTCTGTCCATGTAAAATGTTGCACTTACAAGTGCATCTTAATAAATTACAATATCATCAAAAAGTTAATTTATTTCAGTAATTCAATACAAAAAGGGAAGCATATATATTATATAGAGTCATTACACACAGAGTGATCTATTTCAAGTGTTTATTTCTGTTAATGTTGGTGATTATGGATTACAGCCAATGAAAACCCAAAAGTCATTATCTCAGAAAATTAGAATATTATATAAGACCAACTGAAAAAATGATTTTAAACTCAGAAATGTTGGTGCCTACTGAAAAGTATGTACAGTAAATGCACTCAATACTTGGTCGTGGCTCTTTTTGCATGAATTACTGCATCAATGCGCCGTGGCATGGAAGCGATCAGCCTGTGGCACTGCTGAGGTGTTATGGAAGCCCAGGTTGCTTTGATAGCAGCCTTCAGCTCGTCTGCATTGTTGGGTCTGGTGTCTCTTATATTCCTCTTGACAATACCTCCTAGATTCTATATGTGGCTTAGGTCAGGACAGTTTACTGTACAATCAAGCACAGTGGAACTGTGGTTGTTAAACCAGGTATTGGTTCTTTTGGCAGTATGGACAGGTGCCAAGTCCTGCTGGAAAACAAAATTTCTATCTTCAAAAAGCTTGTCTGCAGAGGGAAGCATGAAGTGATCTAAAATTTCCTGGTAGACATCTGTGCTGACTTTAGTCTTACTAAAACACAGTGGACCTACACCAGCAGATGACATGGCTCCCCAAACCATCACTGATTGTGGCAACTTCACACTAGACCTCAAGCAGCTTGAATTGTGGCCTCTCCACCTTGATTTCCAAATGAAATGCAAAATTTACTTTCATCTGAAAACAACACATTGGTCCACTGAGCAACGGTCCAGTTCTTTTCCTCCTTGGTCCAGGTAAGATGCTTCTGGCGTTGTCTATTGGTCATGAGTGGCTTGACACAAGGAATGCGACAGTTGTAGCCCATGTCCTGGATACGTCTGTGTGTGGTGGCTCTTGAAACACTTACTCCACCAGCAGTGAATGGCCTTTTCTTAACAATTCTAGCAAGGCTGCAGTTATCCCAGTTGCTTCTGCACCTTTTTCTACCACACTTTTTTTTTCTTCCAACTCAAATTACCATTAATATGCTTGGATACAGCACTCTGGGAACAGACAACTTTTTTAGCAATGACCTTTTGTGGATTACCCTCTTTGTGGAGTGTGTCAATGACTGCCTTCTGGACAGTTGTCAAGTCAGCAGTCTTCCCCATGATTGTGTAGCCTACTGAACCAGACTAAGGGACCATTTTAAATGCTTAGGAAGCTTTTGCAGGTGTTTTATGGTAATTATTCTAATATTCTGAGATAACCATTTTAGGGATTTTATTGCGTGTAAGCCATAATCATCAACATTAACAGAAATGAACACTTGAAATAGATTTGTAATGACTATATAATATGTGTTTCCTTTTTGTATTGAATTACTGAAATAAATTAACTTTTTTATGATATTCTAATTTATCGAAATGCACTTGGATATCTTCTGGGAGCTAATGAGAAAACAATTTTGGCAATAAGTTGATTGCAAGAGCTGATATCCTAGGATGGTTCTTTTTTTGTGAGCAAATTACTTTAAAAGGTATAAAATGTATCAAGTAGCACAAATAATAATGGTAACAAATAAACTCAGTTGTGCAGTAATTAACAACAATATTGCCACTTCAGCAAAAAAAAAAAAACAACCCTAAAAATAAACACAAAGAAGTCTTTGAAAAAAAGAAAATCAAAGCGTTGTCAATTGATAGCATTGAAAAACATCACATGAGGAAAGTTAAGATTGTTTTCCCTGGGGTATTCTTCCTAATTTGACAAGGTTTTCTGAACAAAGTGAATCTGAGCAGCAAACAGAATTTAAAATATGTAAAGCTATTATTAACGCTTTTACTGACAGCATCTGGTACTAAATTTCTTATCAAAACACCTATCTACGCTTTTATTTATCTGCCTTCTTAAAACATATGTGCACAATTCAGGTCAGTAAAAATGTTGTTTTTCACTCCAACGGAAAGAAAGTTGCTTTTGATAAACCCAAAAATATACTCTCATCGGCCAAATTGGTTTGGGAAAATGTTATATTATTTCTTGTTGCATTTAAAGCACATAAATATATTTCACGATGCTATAGATTTTTACCACATGTTGAAGTCCCAGTCCATAATATGGTTCAAAATAAGCGTTCCCTATCTCACATACATACTAAAGTTATTCTTTATAGGAGACCAAATAATCATTGGGGACCATATTATTTGGGGGAAAACAAGCAATGGTCAGCGATCGTAGTTAACAATGCGGAATCTGTGTGTGGTTGCAGTTTGCCAGCCTCCACACTGCAAGAAGAAGGCAAAGGCAGCTGAAAACTTACACTTATATCCTACGTCACATTAGCCAGCTGATATTTTGCCTACTTTTGCCATCTTTGTATTTTGGCTTACCACTGCTGGGATTTAAACTCAAGACCTGTGTTATGGAAGTGATTGTACTTTTTAACACCCACTCCACCATCATAATATAACTTATTTGCACATTATCACAATATATTTGGTGCGTGGTACATAGGGACCGTGGATAAATCGCACAACGTGCAACACAACAAGGAAAAGAGGCGATCAAACATCCAATGCAATTAAAAGTATGTATTTATTAATTAACAAGTGCAAGGTATGGAGATAAGCATACACAGAGGGGCATACAAACGGTGGTGTCCACCAATACACAATAGTAATAGTGATAATAATATTAATAATAATGGAGAGTGTCTGGAGACACCAATCAGACAATAGTTTCAATCACCATATTGATTCTCCTACCATGGAGTATAATCCACATATCACTGTCTGAAAGGAATCCACAGAGGCCCTCCACTATCCAGGCAGCCGATCAGATCATAATGCCAATGGAAAAATATATGCAGCACACCATGGAACACCTTACCACACTCACCGGAGCCCCCTACCCGACGAACGTCAGTTTCGGCGGATGCCTGCGTCAGGGGTGGTGCCATACAAAGGAAATGTCGTGGTATAAAAAGAAGCCCGGAGCCAATCAACCTAAAGTAACCAGCGATGACACGTGAGTGTCCCCAGCAACAGATCCTCCCACTCCCGGCCGTGCCAGGAGACCAACACCGCCCACCCGATCACGCGGATATCACTTGACCGGGAGGACGACGACGCCCCCAAGACACAGCAAGGGAAGCCAGGGGAACGTCACCGCAGACGCGCACGCGTACAACGCTGCCACTGACACTTAGGACAATTCCATCTCTTTTATCATACGCATATATGCATGGTAATGCTGCTGCAAGAAATTTCCACATAAAACATATTGACACATAGTACAATGTCAATTGTATTGAACATAAATTATCCTGTACTGTGAGAATATAGGGATCGGACAATATCAATGAGCTGATGATGTCTTTATGTGATGCGTCAGCGTCCCCGGCAACAGACCCCCACACTCCCCCCCGCGCGCCCAGAGCCCGACACCGCCCACCCGATCATGCGGGCACCACATGACCGGGAGGACGACGCCGCCCCCAGGACACAGCCAGGGGAAGCATGGGGGCGTCACCACCGACGCACATGCGCATAGTACTATCTTTAATATTTCAGCACAATTCCATCTCCTGCATCCCCTACAATACATAAAATGCTGCAGCAAAATATCATTTACATCATCATAAACCCGTGTACACACATCATAGATGCCTACCCATGATTGATCAGTAAATAGCATAAAATACAACATCCCATAAAAAGATGATGGATAGACATCTAGCTGTGCCAATAAATCAAATGGTGACAATTAACGACGCATGAGCGTCCACAGCGACAGAACCCCCCATCCTCCACCGCGTCAGGAGCCAGACCCCGTCCACCCGAACATGCAACACATGACCGGGAGGACGACGCCACCCCTAGAGATACGGTGAAAAGGATGCAGGGGCCACACCACCGCCGGAAGCGCATGCGTACGTGTCACCACTTTGATATTTAAATTATTACACCAATTTTTGTCACATATCAAAAGACGGATATAGATAACAATTCATAACCATATCTCGTCACATATCAACAGCACAACTATGGCATCTTATCAGTACATATATTAAAGATGTTAGATGATAACAAGAATTTCATACATATAATATAAATAAATAACCGATTATCAATTTAATCAATATAAAGAGACATAGTATGTACACATAAACAGGTGATATGAGATAATTGCGAAATATATAGAGTTGGAAATTGCTTCCATCAATCATTTATCGTAGCGTGGCTTCAACGGGATAAAGAACTATATAAAAAAATAAGAATAAAAAATAATTAAAATCAGCAACATTTATATTGCATAGCAAGTGATCATAGAAAGCAGCAAATCCAATGTTCTTATTTAAACCAAGAGGATGTAAGGTTTTTAGCATCCAGATCCATCTGGCTTCCAAGCGTGCCAATTCAGTGCCCACTCTACGACCACGAATATTAGTCTCAATGGAATCAATGCCGCGAAATTTCAATAGTGCCCCATTAGATTGATGATACATTTTAAAATGTTTCGGTAGTGTTGTTAAACACGAGACATCCATTTCATTTATGGCAGCATTGATTCCATTGACATGCTCTCTGACACGAAGTTTCAATGGGCGTGTGGTTAACCCCACATATATTTTGGGGCAAGGGCATACGGCATAATAGATAACTGCACTAGTAGTGCAGGTGATGGATTTCTTTATCTGATAGGTCATCGTCCCTAATGAGTTAGAAAAACTATCACTCCGTTCCATATTTGTGCATGCAACGCACTGCCCACAGGGTCTGGAACCACCTTTCCGTTTGTTCTTATTTAGGAATGATGGAATTGTATCTGCCGCCTCATAATGACTGGATACCAGAATATCACGTAGATTCCTAGATCTATGTATTGAAATAAGTGGTCTCTGTGGTAAAACTCGAGATAAAGTTGGATCCGTCATTAAAATTGGACATGCTTTCTCTAAACATTTCCTCATTTGAGGGAACCTAGAGTGATAGTTAGTGACAAATCGCAAAGGTTCCAGACCTGTAGATTTCTTTGGAGTGTAGAGCAAGGTGTCCCTAGAAGCATGTTTTGCTCTGTTATAGGCACGCTTAATAGCTCGTTTGCTATATCCCCGCTCCAGGAATCTATCTTTTAATTCCTGAGCACGATGTTCAAACTCAGAACCGACCGAACAGACCCTACGTAACCGCAGGAACTGTCCCGTCGGGACCGAGTTAATCATATATCGGGGATGTGCCGATGATGCATGGAGCAGCATGTTAGAGGAGGTGGCTTTCCTAAATATGTCGGTTTGTATCATGTTCTGTTTGTCTCTTTTCACTGAGACATCCAAAAAGTCCACAGAACTCATGTTGTATTGGTACGTGATCTTAATATTCTTGTCGTTATTATTGAGTGTCGACATGAATTCTACCAATAAACACTCAGTACCCTGCCAGATCAAGAAAATGTCATCGATGTACCGCGTCCATAAAAGGACATGGCCCATCGACGACTCAAGATCCGGCAGGGAGAGGTCCCTCTCCCACAGCCCCAGCAACAGGTTGGCATAGGAGGGGGCAAAAGATGCCCCCATCGCTGTTCCCTGGAGCTGTAGATAAAAGGACCCCTTAAAAACAAAATAATTGTGAGTCTTTTTATACCACGACATTTCCTTTGTATGGCACCGCCCCTGATGCAGGCATCCGCCGAAACTGACGTCCATCGGGTGGGGGGCTCCGGTGAGTGTGGTAAGGTGTTCCATGGTGTGCTGCATATATTTTTCCATTGGCATTATGATCTGATCGGCTGCCTGGATAGTGGATGGCCTTTGTGGATTCCTTTCAGACAGTGATAAGTGGATTATACTCCATGGTAGGAGAATCAATATGGTGATTGAAACTATTGTCTGATTGGTGTCTCCAGACACTCTCCATTATTATTATTATCACTATTACTATTGTGTATTGGTGGACACCACCGTTTGTATGCCCCTCTGTGTATGCTTATCTCCATACCTTGCACTTGTTAATTAATAAATACATACTTTTAATTGCATTGGATGTTTGATCGCCTTTTTTCCTTGTTGTGCTGTGTTATGGAAGGCAGAATCTTTAACATTGAGCCACAGGCTGCACTAGTACTGTGTTTTCCTATAAATAAACCCTACCCCAAAAATAAGCCATAGCAGGAATTTTTGGTCTTTTCATAGTAAGGCTTATGTATATAGTAAGCCCTACCCGGAAGCTAGTTGCGGTTCAATAATGAAGTTTCCATGCAGCTAAAAAAGTTAAAGAATACTGTAGAACACGTCATTGAAGAAAGCAGACACCCTAAAAAAAGAGAAGACAGACCCCACATTCATACTCACCAGACCCCGAATGGGATGCAGTGGAACGCGAGGAGATGTGGTGGAACATGAGGGCCTGCAATGGAATGCATCAAGGACCTGCGGTGGAACACACATCCACCTGGTGATACCGTACTGCTTCGGAGACTTGTGACATCTTTTTTCCCCTCTATTCTGACATCCAGCTGTGGTAAAGCTCACAGGTGGGGGCTGCAGCCTGCAGCTGTTGTTTTACCTATGTAAGCTATCAAACTAAGGCGGGAGCCTACTTCATTTTTTTAATATGATTTATTTATTTGTTTTTACACCACTAAAAAGCAAACTGATTGCAACCAATCACAGACACGGACACAAGGTGGGGGGCATGTATAGCAGTCTACAACCAATCACAAACACTGACATAGAGGGTGGGTGAGGAAGCAATAAATATTGATGAACCTTAATTTGCGGGCCCGTAAGAGAGTCTGACTGCCGCGTATTCCCCTTTATGTGTAACTATCCTGCTCTTACTACCATTTAACTTCCACTTTTAGCCCTCTAGTGCTTACTATGGCCATTTCGAAGCGCAGCACGTCTTGTACCCATTGACTTATATGGGGTTTGTTGTCCGGTGACCCAAGTTTCTTTTTCTTTCCTGTGCTGGTTTGGTGAACCACAATATCCACGGGTTCGCTCATCACCAATACACTTCAACAAGTAAATGACAATAGTAAAAAAATATTTTTGCAAAATGTACATGTATGAAATGTATATAATCATGTTTATGTACATATTTCATATATGAGAATGTTCATATATGGGAGTGAGAAAATGTGAATGGAAGCAACAGTGTCAGACTGGGGAGATGGGGGCTCACCAGTAACATTGATTTTGGGGGCCCATGGATCAACTACATGCAAATATTACATTCACAAATTTACCTAAGTTTCTATATAATAATATACTGAGTAGTTTGTAAAAGAAATTATGAGATGCTTCCATATCTCTTCATAGTGAAACAAGTCTATTATGACAACTACTGATTATCTTGGGGGTGAGGGACATTCTACTGCAAAGAGGTCCTCCTGGGCCCACCAAGCCTGGGAATCAGAATGACAAACACAAGTGCTGCATACTGCATCCAGATGTTACATGTTACTCTATAGTCAATTATGAAATGCAGTATAAACATCTGATGGCTTTTTTTGGAGGGGGCGGAGGGTTCCATTTAAATAGCAGTATTATGCTTTGCGTGTAAGTTTTTTCAGGCATTTTCACTATAAGGAATAAATGGCAGAAACTATAAAACATTGTGTGCACAAAAACCATCACAAAAAAATGCATCAGTTTCACTATATGCATGAATTGAATAATAAATAATACAAGTGTCTATTCTAGTCACAGGACAAGGAATAAATCAGCTCATATGCTCATATACCCAAACTAAATACTATTTATTCAGTTTAGTGTCTGACCACTGAGACAATGGTTTAGACTTCTTTTGCATATGTTTGGAACTCCAATCCATTGTCCCTCTTTTATGGAAAAAAAACTCTAGTGGGAAAATGATAAAAAATTATGTAGGAAGTTGTGTTTCTAGTAGCAACAAGAAATGCTAAATATGGATCTCTACCTCAGTGATGTATCAAGGGGAGAAGGTAGGGCGTACATTTGGCTAGGTGAAGCCAGTAGCGGGGCACCATTATGCGATGAGGCAGTTCACTTGTCTCCCAGGTTGATGCATACTGCCACCATCCCCAGAGTTGAATTTGGCTATTCTATAAGCCGGCTGTCAAGCTGACCCCTTGCTCAGTGAAGTTGTAACACCAACTGCCAGCTTTAAATTGTACACAAGTCTGTAGGGCAAAAGTAAATTGAAGCCATGCTCTTGCACTTCTCGGTCATGGCAACATTAGCAGCAGGACCAGGTCATCTGCTCAAGCTGCCAACACGCTCTCCTGAGCTGCGTGGGTGGTGAACATCAGTATGGTATGCGACTTAATGGAGCTGAAGAAACTGAAGTTTTATTGTCATGGGGAATCTTGTGAGGGGACAGTATAAGGGGGAAGAGACAGTATGGAGAGGAGAAATGATTAAGGACACAGTATGCGGAGGGGAAAATATGTTAGTAAACAGTATGGCGAGCAGAAAAATGTTTGAAGAAACAGTATTGGTAGTGGGGGGGGATTGTGAGAAGCCAGTATGATCAGCAGGGGGGAATGTGTGAGGAGCCAGTATGGGCAGTGGGGAAACTGGTAGTTCTAGTGATGTATTCCTGTACTGACTTTGGTTCTGATGCTATATTCATGTACTGATGGTGGTTCTGGGAATGTACAGGTGTATCTCAATAAATTAGAATATCATCAAAAAGTTAATTTATTTCAGTAATGCAATACAAAAAGGAAACACATATATTATATAGAGTCATTACAGACAGAGTGTTTCAAGTGTTTATTTCTGTTAATGTTGATGATTATGGTATACAGCCAATGAAAACCCAAAAGTCATTATCTCAGAAAATTAGAATATTATATAAGACCAACTGAAAAATTGATTTTAAAGTCAGAAATGTTGGCCTACTGAAAAGTATGTACAGTAAATGCACTCAATACTTGGTCGGGGCTCCTTTTGCATGAATTACTGCATCAATGTGGTGTGGCATAGAGGCGATCAGTCTGTGGCACTGCTGAGGTGTTATGGATGTCAGGGTTGCTTCGATAGTAGCCTTCAGCTCGTCTGCATTGTTGGGTGTGGTGTCTCTCATCTTACTCTATGGGGTTTAGGTCAGGTGAGTTTGCAGGCCAAACAAGCACAGTGATACTGTGGTTATTAAACACATGGTTTGAATGTGACTTTATCAAGTGGGACTTTTTAAGTGGGCTATCAGAAATATACCAGAAATGTCCCAGAAGTGACCAGAAGGTAAAAATGATCTTTTTTGCTGTGCTTCCTGCTTGCCTTTTCTAAAATTTAATTTCACCATGCTTACCTATGCCCTTACAGTATTTGTTCCTTTAATCCTCTCTCTCCTTTGCTATCCCCAAACCCCAGCACTCTCCAAACAAATAACTATCTCCCCTTCCCTATTACCTTTCCACCTTACCTCATCTGCTGACCTGCGCCTAAACCTGCCGTCCACTCTCCTTCTCTCACCTACTCTCCCTTTTTCTCCTTCTCCTTACTGCTGGTGACATATCTCCCAATCCTGGATCCCAAAGCTGCTGCCCCCCCTTATCACTCCCCACATACTAGAAACTATCGCAATCTCTCCAACATAAAATCCAT
This sequence comes from Anomaloglossus baeobatrachus, assembly GCF_048569485.1. Taxonomy (NCBI): domain Eukaryota; kingdom Metazoa; phylum Chordata; class Amphibia; order Anura; family Aromobatidae; genus Anomaloglossus; species Anomaloglossus baeobatrachus. The sequence continues at coordinate 164,863,119 of NC_134355.1, read as the reverse complement.
TTCCTTGTCACCCACTCCACCACTCCCTTTCTCTGGAGTGAGATGAATCAATAGACAACCCTAGCACAACAGCCTCACTAAATTGCTTCGGCAAGTGTCTAGGGCTGCTGAGCGGCAGTGGAAGAAAACGAACTCCCAGGAAGACTTCACCACATTTAAAAATGTAATTCACACATTTTGTTTGGCCCTCGCCACTGCTAAACAGGATTGCTTCAGAACCCTTATATCCTCTTTAGCCCACAACCCCAAACAGTTATTCAATACTTTTAACTCTCTCCTCTGCCCACCGCTGCCCCTCCAACCTCCCTCATCTCTGCAGAAGACTTTGCCACATATATCAAAGATAAAATCTAACAAACAAGGGAAGTCTTTTCTGTTCAATCACCGCAACCCCTTCATAACAGACCACTGCCTCTCACCCATAAACTTCCTCCTGGCAATCACTGAAGGACAGCTTGCACATCTTCTCTCAAAAGCACACCTCACCAACTGTGCATTTGACCCCATCGCATCCCACCTCCTCCCCAACCTCACCACTACGCTTATCCCAGCCTTAGCTCATCTTTTCAACCTATCTTTAACCTCTGGTACCTTCCCTTCTGCTTTCAAACATGCAACAATCACACCCATTCTAAAGAAACCTTCCCACAATCCCACCTTAACTACCAGCTATCGCCCCATATCGCTGCTCCCATTTGCTGGCAAACTCCTCAAACAGCACGTCCATGCTCAACTTTCCTCCCACATCTCATCTAACTCTTTGACAACCTACAATCTGGCTTGCAACCACCACACTCTACTGAAACTGCCATGACTAAAATTAAAAATAACTTACTTACTGCCAAAGTTAATAGTCAATTCTCCATACTCCTCCTTCTAGACCTGTCCACAGCCTTTGACACTGTCGACCACTCCATCCTATTACAGATCCTCTCTTCCCTTGGTGTCAGAGACCTTACCCTCTCCTGGATCTCTTCATACCTTTCTAACAGTATTTTTAGTGTCTCCCACTCCCACACAACCTCTTAATCCTGTCCTCTCTCTGTTGGTGTCCCGCAAGTCTCTTTCCTGGAACCCTTACTCTTCTCCTTCTATACATTTGGCCTGGGATAACTCATAAAGTCCCATAACTTTCAGTACCACCTATATGCTGATGACACTCAGATCTACCTCTCTGGCCTAGATGTCACTTATCTGCTGTCCAGAATCCCAGAGTGTCCATCGGCATTATCCTCCTTCTTCTCCTCTCGCTTCCTAAAGCTCAATGTCAACAAAACTGAACTAATCATCTTTCCTACATCTGACCTATGTTCCCTACCTGATCTATCTATTACAATAAATAACATCACGCTCTCCCAGTACTCAAAGTCCGCTGCCTCAAAGACTTCTCCAGAGCATCCCCTGTCCTCTGGAATTCGCTGCCTCAGCACATCAAATTATTTGCTACACTTGCAAGCGTCGAACGGAACTTGAAAATTCATCTGTTTAGGAATGCTTATAATCTCCAATGGCCCCCACCGCCTCACCACCGCCGGATCTGCCGCCTCACCACCGCCTCACCTATTGTCCCATTATCCTACAGAATTTAAGCCCACAAGAGTAGGGTCCTCTTCCCTCTGTACCAGTCTGTCTATTGTAACTTGTATATGTAATTTGTATGTAACCCCTTCTTATATATAGCACCATGGAATCAATGCTGCTCTATAAATAAATAATATTATTATTATTATTATTATTATTATTATTATTATTATTATTATTAAACCAGGTATTGGCACATTTTGCAGTGTGGACAGGTGCCAAGTTCTGCTGGAACATAACATTTCCATCTCCAAAAAGCCTGTCAGCAGAGAGAAGGATAAACTGCTCTAAAATTTCCTGGTAGACGGCTGTTCTTGATAAAACACAGTGGACCTACACCGGCAGATGACATGGCTCTCCAAACCATCACTGATTGTGGAATTCTTCACACTAGATCTCAAGCAGCTTGGATTGTGGCCTCTCCACTCTTCCTCCAGACTCTGGGACCTTGATTTCCAAATGAAATGCAAAATTTACTTTCATCTGAAAATAACACCTTGGACCACTGAGCAACAGTCCAGTTCTTTTTCTCCTTGGCCCAGGTAAGACGCCGTTGGCATTGTCTATTGGTCACAAGTGGTTTGACACAAGGAATGCGACAGTTGTAGCCCATGTCCTGGATACGTCTGTGTGTAGTGGCTCTTGAAGCACTGACCCCAACAGTAGTCCACTCCTTGTGAATCTCCCCAAAATTTTTGAAAGACCTTTTCTTAACAATTCTATCAAGGCTGTGGTTATCCCAGTTGCTTCTGCACCTTTTTCTACCACACTTTTTAATTCCACTAAACTTTCCATTAATATGCTTGGATACAGCACTCTGTGAACAGTCAGCTTCTTTAGCAATGACCTTTTGTGCCTTACCCTCTTTGTGGAGTGTGTCAACGACTGCCTTCTGGACATTGTCAAGTCAGCAGTCTTCCCCATGATTGTGTAGCCTGCTGAACCAGACTAAAGGACGCTTTACATGCTGCGATATCGTTGCCGATATCGCTAGCGTGGGTACCCGCCCCCATATTTTTGTGCGTCATGGGCAAATGGCTGCCCGTGGCGCACAAAATCGCGCGGACCCATCACACATACTTACCTGTCTAGCGACGTCGCTGTGACCGCCGAACCGCCTCCTTTCTAAGTGGGCGGTTCGTTCGACGTCACAGCGACGTCACTAAGCGGCCACCAAATCGAAGCGGAGGGGCGGAGATGAACGGGATGTAACATCTCGCCTACCTCCTTCCTTCCGCATTGCCGGTGGAGGCAGGTAAGGAGATGTTCGTCGTTCCTGCGGTGTCACACATAGTGATATGTGCTGCCGCAGAAACGACGAACAACATCGTACGTGCAGCAGCAACGATAATTGGGAATAGGGGAGCATGTAAACGATTAGCGATTTTGCACGTGTTTGCGACGATTTTTGATTGCACGTAGGTGTCACATGAAACAACATCGCTAAAGCGGCCGGATGTGCGCCACGGATCCGGTGACCCCAACGACATCGCTTTAGCGATGTCACAGCGTGTAAAGCAGCCTTAAGGAACTATTTTTAAATGCTTAGGAAGCCTTTGCAAGTGTTTTGTGATAATTAGTCTAATTTTCTGCGATAATGACTTTTGGGTTTTCACTGGCTGTAAGCCATAATCATGAACATTAACAGAAATAAACATTTGAAATAGATCACTCTGTAATGACTCTATGTAATATATATGTTTACATTTTTGTATTGAATTACTGAAATAAATTAACTCTTTGATGATATTCTAATTTATTGAGCTGCACCTGTATTTGTGTGCTGTTATTGATTCTGATTCTGTACACAAACTAACAGTCCATAACTTGAACAATTACTTGTTGCATGGCTGTGTTATTAAAGGTAATAAAGTTTTGTGCCATCTGACAAATTAAAAACAAAAGGGTAAACAGTCTCAGCAAACTGAAACCTAAACACCCACATATTGCCAGCATCCAGCAGTAACAGTGGTGTTACTGCTGCACCCAGTGGCGTAACTAGAGTTTGATGGGCCCCGGTGCAAAGTTCGGACCTGGGCCCCCCCTCTACGTATACCCACACTTGGGGTACAGGACAATGACACTGACACTCGGGGTACGGAATAATGACGCTGACAATTGGCTCTTAACTTCAGCACCCAGCTTTGCTATGGTCTGATAGCCATCTTGTCCTCGGCACCCAGCTTCCCCATGCTCTGCTATACATCTTTCCCTCAGCACCCAGCTTTCCCATATCAGAGCATGGGAAAGCTGGATGCTGAGAGATGTATAGCAGAGCATGGGAAAGCTAGGTGCTGAGGGAAAGAGCCCTTTTCCCTCAGCACAAAATGTTCCCATCCCCTGCTCGTATCTTTGTCCCCCCTTGTATATAGTTCTCCAAATACTATAATGGCCCCCACATAGCCTTCCATATTGTATAAAGGGTCTCACATAACCCTTCATATATTAGAATGCACCTCCATAGTCCTCCATGTATTATAATGCATTTCCCATAGTTCTCCATATATTATAATTCACCTCATAGTACTCCACATATACTGCGCCCCATAGTCCTCCATATATTATAATGCACAGCAGGCCTCCATATATGATGCAGCAAGCCTCCCATGTACAGTGGCATGCAAAAGTTTGAGCACCCCTGGTCAAGTTTACTGATATTCTGAACAATTAAGCAAGTTGAAGATGAAATTATCTGTAAAAGCCATAAAGTTAAGGATAACACATTTCCTCTGCATTTTAGACAAAAAAAAAATACATATTTTTTTTTACATTTTTAAATTCACAACAAAAAATAAAGTTGGCCAATGCAAAATATTGGGTACCCTGCATGGTTAGTACCCTGCAGCATCCCCTTTGGCAAGTATCAAAGCTTGTAAATGTTTTTTGTAGCCAGCCAAGAGTCTTTCAATTCTTGTTTGAGGGATTTTGATGCTTTCTTTATTGGAAAAGTCTTCTTGTTCTGTAAGATTCCTGGGTCCTCTTGCATGCACCGCTCTTTTGTGGTCTAGCCACAGATTTTCAATGATGTTCAGATCAGGGGACTGTGAGGGCCATTGTAAAACCTTCAGCTTGTACCTTTTGACATAGGCTAATGTGGATTTTGAATTGTGTTTAGGATCCTTATCCATTTGTAGAAGTCATCCTCTTTTCAACTTCAGCTTTTTTACAGATGGTGTTATGTTTGCTTGAAGAATTTGTTAAACTTTAATTGAATCCATTCTTCCCTCTACTCGTGAAATGTTCCCAGTGCTATTGGATAGAACATAACCCAAAGCATGATTAATCCACCCCCATGCTTAATGGTTGGCGAGATGTTCTTGTCATGACATTCTGTCTCCTTTTTTTCCCAAACATTTGGTTTGATCATTGTGGCCAAGGAGTTTTATTTTAACCTCATCAGTTAACACAACTTGTTTCCAAAATACATCAGTCTTGTTTAGATGTTACTTTGCATACTTCTGATGCTAAATTTCATGGTTAGGATGCAGGAGAGGTTTTCTTCAGATGACTCTTCCATGAAGGCCATTTTTCTATAGGTGTCTCTGAACAGTAGAACAATGTACCACAATTCCAGAGTCTGCTAAATCTTCCTGAAGGACTTTTGCAGTGAAGTGAAGATTCTGATTTGCCACTCTAGCAATCCTATGAGCAGCTCTCACAGAAATTTTGCTTGCTTTTCCAGACCTTATCCTGACCTCCATTGTTTCTGTAAGTGCCATTTCTGAATTACTTTTCGAACTGAGGAAAGGGCAACTTGAAAACGCTTTGCTATTTTCTTCTAGCTTTCTTTTGCTTTGTGGGCCTTCATTATTTTGATTTTCAGAGTGCTAGGCAGCTGCTTTGAAAAACCCATGGCTGTTGTTTTATTTGCACAAGGTTAGAGGAATCTGGGTATTTATAAAGCTGTGAAATTTGCATCACCTGCCCTTTCCTAACTATGATAATGAACAAGCCACAAACCTAACAGGCTAATTTAAGTCTGAAATGATAGTCAAAGTTATCTGAGCACACAAATCTCCAAGGGTGTTCAAACTTTTGCATTGGCCCATTTTCATTTTTGTAGTTTTTAAAATGTTAAAGATGAAAATATTTTTTTTGTTCTTACCTAAAATATAAAGGAAATGTGTCATCTTTAACTTTATGCCTTTTAGAGATCATTTCATTTTCAACTTGATTAACTGTTCACAATAACAGTAATTTTGACCAGTGGTGCACAAACTTCTGCATAGCACTGTATAATGCAGCCAGCCCCCCATGCTCCATGTATAATGCAGCCAGCCCCCCATGCTCCATGTATAATGCAGCCAGCTCCCCATGCTCCATGTATAATGCAGCCAGCCCCCCAGGCCTTCATGTATAATGCAACCAGCCCCATATGCTCCATGTATAATGCAGCCAGCCCCCCATGGTCCATGTATAATGCAGCCTCCCATGCTCCAGATATAATGCAGCCCCCCATGCTCCATGTTTAATGCAGCCAGCCCCCCATGCTCCATGTATAATGCAAAACCCCCATGCTGCATGAATAAAGCTGGCAGCTCCCCCCCCCCGGCCTCTGGCCACCGACCACTGACCACCGTGTATGCACTGATTTTTTGAAAAAACAAACAAAAAAAAAAAAACAAGTTCTTACCTCTGTCCTCCGTTCCCCTACTGCTGCGGTCAGCGTCCTCCAGTCCTGCGCTCTGTGCTCTCAGCACAGTAGTCACACAGGAGTGACGTCACCACGCAGGCACAGAGGGAGAATGATGTAGCGTGGAGCTGCATGGGCCGTTCATTGTTGCTGTGCGTGATGACGGGGGAGCCCGGTGTCAGCGGCGGCGGCACCGGGTCATATAGTGGCCGCGTGGTCTCTTACAGAAAGGAGCTGCCTGCTGATCTGCAGAGCGGACCCCTAAGTTGCCGGGCCCGGTCACAGTCACGACCTCTGCGACTGCAGTAGTTACGCCCCTGGCTGCACGGCCTAGCAATCAGGGTAGGGGCTACAGCACCATGTTCAGCCACATACATGAGAATACCAACCTCCAGACCTCTAGGACCAGGTTTTTCAGGGTAAGATTGAACAAACAGTCCGACTAAATTGTTAGCATAAATGGGACCCATGAGCTCTGTTCTTTCCCTTAACCTTTCCAGTGTACCCTTTCACTAGCCGTGAATCTAGAAATTTTGTTCGTCGTTTCGAACGCAGCGGACATATTGCTAAGTTTGACACCCTGCCAACAACGAACAACGTCGATAGTGAGTCTGTCATCAACGACGTGGGCGTGTCATTACGAGCAATGCTCCTCGCCTCCTCCGCTCTGATTGGTGTCACGCCAGGGTGTATGGTATGGACAATTATATGCCTCTGTCGTTGCCGGAATCGTTGGGAGGAATGAGTGTGACGGTGTCCACATGACCGCCTTGGTCAAACAATATATCGCTGAACGATTTATCGTCATTTGTGAGATGGGTACGTGTGACAAAACAACCTATGAGCGATCTCGGAAAATCGTAGCAACGATCTGGGCGTGTCACATCGCTAGCGATATCGTAGTATGTAAAGCGGCCTTAAGTTTAACAATTTTAGAGGACAACCACACATTGTCCCCCACCCAAAAACTTGGTCTATCAGTACATCATTAATCATTATTCATTAGCTAAAGATGACTGTCTGCCCTGCACCCTTCTCAGGTTCTCTCTGAACTTAGACCAGATCACCTTTAATTTGTCTACAGATTTACTAGCCTGATTGTCAGTGTCTGATTGTTAGCGACATAACACCGAAGCAATTGTTTAAGTGTCTGGTTAGCATCAGTCTGTCCATTGGTCTCTGGGTGGTAAGCAGACGAGAAGGACAGTTCTACATTTATCTTGTTACAAAATGTCCCCCAGAATTTTAAAAAAAACTGAGTCCCCATGTCAAAAACTATATTCTCTGGAACACCATGTAAAAAATAAATGAGTTCAATGAATAATCTACTTAAGGTATCAGAGTTAGGTAACCTAAACAGAAAACATAGGGATGAATTGACACTTTTTGCTGAACCTGTTGACCACTACCCAATCTTACCCTCGGAGAATGGCAGGTCAGTAATGAAGTTAAAGGGAACCAATCACCAGGATTTTCGTATATAACCTAAAGACAGCGCTATACTGGCACTATCAGGCTGATTCTCTACATAAATTTAGTGGTCAGCTCGGATGTATAGGTTTTGAAATCCAAGAAAGTAAAGTTTATAAAATCATCAGCTTCTTGAGTGACAGCAGCTGAGGATCAGATAATAGCTGGGGGGTATTCATAGTTATCCCCTCCCTCTGTTAGAATTAGCATACGTATTAGACAGTCAATTTAATGTTTGACTTGCAGAACCTGTGCTGAGGTCATACCCATGTGACCAGAAAAGGCCAGGCCCCAGCCAACAAAGCTGATACTAGGAAGCAACATTTTTCAAGCTTGACAAATACCAAAATGTCTCTGAAAGAGTCTTTGAGGTACGGTACTTACAATTAGGATGTGTAACATAATATTGGGTGATTAAACCAAGATGTCATCCAAATAGACAACCACATATTGTCAATTTATATCTTTGAAAATGTTATTAACACAATTTTGGTGCGTTACTTAGTCCAAAAGACATCACAAGATACTTAGTGACCGTCAGGTGTGTTAAACGCCATCTCCTACTCATATTCTTCAATTTTACAATTTAGGCTATACACACTACTGAAATCAAGCTTTGTGAATCAACGGATTCCCAGGAGCTGGTTGTAGAGATTAGGGATGAGTGGTACTGGAAACTGATTCTTTACAGTAATTTTGTTAGGTTCCCAATTGTCAATACATGGTCTCAGACCGCCATTGTTTTTATCATCAAAAAAATACCCTGTGCCTATTGGTGATGTAAACGGTCTGATAAACTGCTTTTTAAGACTGTCTGCTAATCTTTAATAGCCAGATTGTCACACAGACTTTTGTACAAACTTCACTCACTGTCATGGCATTGTCGGGCTCTGTTCACATTCCATATTCTGACACTCCACCTGATAGTTTTTCTGATGTCTTGGATCAGCAAAGGCAGACTCAGATGTTGAACTGCTGTGTGCGGATTTATAGGCAGGCTAGCAAGAGTTAATCTCTGCTAGTCTGCTTGTTAGGTTCCTTTGATCACATGTGGTGGGGAAGCCAATCACATTTGCTCCCCTTCTAATTAAGTTGGATGAAATCTTCATCCCAATTTCAACTGTAGTTTCTATGCTGGTCTGTGTGGCATGGTGTCAAATTGTGCTATTTGCTTGTTGCAAAGGTGGAGGTGTAGCTTTGTTGTTTTATAGCTTCCTTCCAACTCATGTGCTTTATCCTGAATCTCTTATTGTTTTTTCCTATGTGTGCTTGCTATGCAACAGAGTTTTGGCTTTCCCTTGTGTGTCTACATCTGTGATTTTCATTACACTCCTGTCCTATCCCTTCCTGCAGGGAGAGGGAGGGGGAATTAGATCAGGACTGGTCAGGAGCAGGGCCAGGATGGAGACTCAGGTATCCCCACCATTAGAAGTATCTCTGAGAATAGGGATAACATAGAGTCCCTTAGCTTGAGGTACAGCCTAAGGGTCCGGTTTCTCGCTATCCCAAAGTCCTCACTCGTGACATAGATGTTCTGGACCAGAAAGATATATTTTACCTTTGGGAAGATGGGTGTTAGGTGCTAGATTATTGGGACAATCACTGTCTCTGTGTGGGGGTAATTTTTCAGATACTGACACAGAAAATACATCAGTAAAATTTCTGAATATATCAAGTAAGCCAATTGGTAAAGCTTTAAATAAATTCAGAAAAGAAGACTTTCATTTGCTCTGACATTCAGGGTTCTGGTGTATAATATCACCCTGATGACAGTCAATACTTGAATTATGTTTACATTCCCAGTTCATGCTCAAGACCATGGCTGCAGACATGTTTTCAAGGACAAAAAAATTACATAGCTTCTGTAGAGAACCAACAAACATGGACACCTACTTACAGACATACTTCACTGTGTCCTGGATGAGAGGTGAATCATCAATAGCAGTGATTTTTATTACCCCCCAAAACACCCAAGTCTGACGTAATCCGTACGAGGTCCCATAACGATTCCAGATCTGCTACATCTGAATTGACAGTGTGCAGCCATAGAATGTGACCTCATCCTGTAACTTTAGGCAAAGAATGAGCCACAGCGATGAGCAGTGACATCACTCAGGTTAGTTTCGGTCTCAGTGAGGTCACTGAGGTTATTGAGTCCACAGACCTGTATCTCCTGGAAGAAAACTTTTTTCTTTTCGCCTAAAAATACAGATTTGGGCTGAAATTTCTACATCAAATTCCTGTACCCAATCTATACCTCCTAGCAAAAAAACGCATTAAAAACGACTACATTATGCGCTTTAATATTCAAATTTGCCCTTCCAAGCCCTGTTGTGCGCCCAAACAGTTTTCCACCACATGTAGGGTATCGCTGTACTCAGGAGAAATTGCACAACAAATTGTATGGTGCATTTTATCTTGCTGCCCTTATGAAAATGCTACCTGAGGCAACACAATGGCACACCAGTTTTATCATATAGTGAACACGGTGAATAAAATATCCCCAAAACAATTGTGCAATCGCACTTTTTTTTCAATTTTTACGCACTTGGATTTTTTTTGCCATTTTCTAGTACACTGTATGGTAAAACTCATGGTTTCATTTAAAAGTACAAGTCGACCAGCAAACAAATATGGCAGGACTGGTTAAAAAAATAAAAAGTTACAACTCTCAGAAAAACAAAAACGGAAAATCGTCCAGTGGTGGGTTTTTTAAATTTTCACTAAATTTCTGATATTTTCACAAATAAATGCAAAAAAAAAGTCATCTCACATACACCACTATCATGAAGTATAATATGTCATGAAAAATACAAAAAACAATTTTAGAATCACTGGGATCTGTTGAAGCGAGAGTTATAATCTGTCTAAATGACATCGGTCATGAAGGTGAAAACCAGGTTTGGGGGTCAAGGGGTTAAATACAGTCCAAAGAGACTGGGAAATTATTTGTTAGGAAATTTAGAGAAACTGGCTAATTTGAATTTCAAAAGATTTGCTTATCTCCAGTGAGTAATGTTTTCTCTTGAACATAAAAACAGCTGTTTTGACATTTTCTTTCTTGCAAATCTGCTCAAATCAATTCATTCCCCAGTGCAGAACCTTTTTAACATACAAATCTAAGGGTTTCACTCCCATACTTAGTGTTGTTCTGTAATAACCTCTAGCATCTGAATATTGTATTTCTAATTAATTCTTCATGTTGATCATACGTGGACACAAACAGGCATCTCTCATTATTTTCCTTTTGCTTCCTTTGCGCTATCTTTATATCCTCTCTACTTTTTTTCCAATTTCATCTTTTATTGCCTTTCTTTTTTCTTGTAACGTCTCTGAGCAAATCTTCGTCTCATCTTTTGTTTACATTTATGATACTCTTCCTCCTCACTAAAAATCCTTATGATTTATGTGACTAGACTCCTAGGTATAACAGTTATACCAGAAAGAAATATGTGGAGCACGAAATCCAATAAGATTACGACCAATCTCTCTCTTCCAAACACAATTTCAACACCAACCAATTTGCTTATTTCTTTACTTCTAGATCTAAAATTGAGTTGTTGGGGTTTTTTTTGCATTTATTTGTGAAAATATTCTAGTTTTGGTGAAAATTTAGCATTTTTGAAACGTTTAATGTTTAGATTTTTCAAAAGTAATTTTATTTTGTTAGGATGAAAGATTAAAACTTTAGTAGCAATTTGTAATTTTTTTCAAGAAATATACAAAACTTGTTTCATTAAGGACCTATTTAGATTTAAAAGGATTTTGAGAGCCCTATATTTGAAAATTCCCTAAAAGTAATACATTTTAAAAATCACACCTCTCAAATACTTTGAAACTGCTGTCAGTAATTCAGGAATTTTTTTAACCTTTCAGGTGCCACCAGCGCTTCTTTGTAAAAAAATATTTGCAGGTAAGCATCTCTGAGGCGAGGAGCGAGGGGGGGTGCTCTGTCAGGCGCCGGCGTCCGAGATTGAGGAGCGGGGGGGGGGGGGGCTGCTGTCTTGCTGTCGGGCGGCCAGGAGATCCTGTGCATGGTTTACCTGTTGAGGCGCTGGGTGGCGGAAAACGGCAGTCCCCATACAGCTCCGCGGTGCAGCCCTGTTTCTCATTATTCAGTTTTGTAGTCTGTACGCTAATTTCAATCATAAACTATGTAATTCAGATTTCTAAAGAAAAATAACAAATGACTAATACTGTATAATCGTTTTTTTTCACTTGCAAAATATGGTTTTCGACTTACCTAGGCTGTATTCTTTAAGAAACGCCAAATTTCAACCAAATTCATCAGGATCATTAACACTAGCTGATGCAGGTTCGAGATAGTTGAAGAATCGGTGGCCACATTCTGCTCTATAATCTGATTTGTTTCTGTCTCCAAGTCTGTTTGGGGTCTTTTACATGCCGGAGCCGCACCGACCGAGAAATAGTGCGTTATTTTTTCCATCTAAGACAAGTTTGATGAAAGAAAACTCAATGATCCCTGCTCCCTATATTCTCCATCCCCCTGTTCCCTCCATCCTCCCTCCCCCTGCTCCTTCCATCCTCCATCCCACTGATCTCTCCATCCTCCATCCCCCTCGTCTCTCAATTCTCCATACCCCTAATCTCACTCTATCCCCCCTGCATCCTTCTTCCCCCTGCACAGCCTGCTGCCCTCTGCACCCCTCTCTCACATACCCTGCACTCCTCCATCTTATCCAGCTTCTTTCCCGCTGGGCAAAACTCCATGGCTTCGCCCACCCGAGTCACATGTACGTGACATCATCGCAGGTCCTGCAGCTCCAGTAGCTGCTCTGCTTGTGCCTCTACTCCACTTTGGCTAATTTGTATAGTTTACAAATTAACCATGTGGACAGAGCCAGAGGTGCTGGCCATCAGCGGTCTTCAGATTTTCCTGTACGCTGTACCGGCACGTACCGCAAAAAAAAAGCACTGGGTGCTACACAGGAATTAATGCGTAATGGAGGAAAAAAAAAATAATTTATCTTCTAAAAAATTGTTTTAGCCCTATTTCTTTCAAATTTAGAAGAGGTGGTCAGGAGCATGTGGTCAGAAACCTTTGCTTGACAAATAGCAGAACTCGGAAGGGAAGGAGCACCATTTGAATTTGGAACACAAATTAGGCTGAAATAGATTACAGACACCATGTCGCATTTTCAGACCCCTTAAAGTGCCTAAATAGAAGAATCCTTCCCCCTCCCCCCAAGGGACCACATTTTGGAAAATAGACCAACCTGCTTTACAGAACTTTTTAAAATCTGGATATAAAAATTAAATACATTTCTGCTAAAATATTATTTTAGCTTCAAATTTGTAATTTTCACAATGGATAATAAAAGAAAATGGACCTCATAAGTAGAGATGAGCGAACCGGTCCTGGTTTGGCTCGAGTTGTCTCGCTCGAGTTCGGTTCGTCGAACGTTCGACGAACCGAACTCGAACCGCATAGGAAACAATGGCAGGCAATCACAAACACATAAAAACACCTAGAAAACACCCTCAAAGGTGTCCAAAAGGTGACAAACAACTCACAACACAACACAAACACATGGGAAAGTGACAAGGACATATACTCATGCGAAAACAAAAGAGCTGGACAAGGAAAAAGAGGAGGACACACAGATATATGAGTATATGCAAGGAAACGTCGATGCCATTACTGTGCAACTTGAGCCTTGCTCATTTTACGCTTCCAATCTGGATAAATTGCCTGAGCTTGCCACGTACGCCTTGGGGATCTTGTCGTGTCCTGCAGCCAGCGTTCTCTCGGAACCTGTCTTCAGTGCTGCTGGGGGTCTGCTGGCAGATAAGCACACGTGTCTGTCCACTGACAATGTGGACATGGCTCTCAGAGGACTTTTCTTCCCCTGGGTCAGCCAAGGGAGGCGAAAGGCACGTGTATTTTTGAGAGTGCTTCATGCAAAGCATCGTTTTCTTTTTCAAAAGGGGGGTCAACTGATGCCAGTCAAGTGGGGTGTGTGTGGCCCAATTAGTGGAAACGAGGGAGACTGTGGTTGGAGTCCCCTCGCTGTGTTTGTAAAAGAACCAAGATGAACAAGTCATGGCACTCAGAGGACTTTTCTTTCCCTGGGTCATCCAGGGGAGGTGAAAGACACGCGTATTTTTGAGAGTGCTTCATGCAAAGCATCTTTTTCTTTTTCAAAAGGGGGGTCAACTGATGCCAGTCAAGTGGGGTATGTGTGGCCCAATTAGTGGCAACAAGGGAGACTGTGGTTGGAGTCCCCTCGCTGTGTTTTACATGATTTTCGAAGGGCATGACATGCCTAAGAGGTTGAGTTTCATCATCTGCAACTTGTTGGCAACAGAAAGGCTGCCTTTACACCCTTTTGAGACCGAGGATTTTCGAGACCTTATGCCCATTGCAGTGCCCCAAGAGCCGATGGCCAGTCGTCACTCCTTCTCTAAGAAAGGCATGCCCGCGCTACCACAGCAGGTCGCACACAACCTCACCGATTCCTTGAGAAACTCTGTGTGTGACAGGGTGCATTTCACCACAGATACTTGGACCAGTAAGCATGGACAGGGGAGTTACATGTTTCTGACTGGGCACTGGGTAACTATGGTGAGAGATGGAGAAGGGTCTGCTGTACAAGTCTTGCCGTCCCCACGACTTGTGTGTAAATCCTTCCTCTGTATGTACAAGTTCCTCCACTGCTTCTGCCTCCTCAACCTCGTGTGGGTCCTCCACCTCGGCCCAAACCCTGTGTGGTCAGGCCACCCTTCCTTGTAACTGCGCCCAAGGAATCCCACACACCTCCTTACTATGCTGGCAGCACAGCTCAACAGCATGATGCGGTCGACTCTTTACTTAGAAATGTCTGGGAAATGTGAGTCCCACCGCTGAGGAGTTGTGGACGGTAAGCTCTGGAGAGTGAGACCGAGTTTCATCAATGGTTATCTCCACTCAACCAGCAGCCAGGGAATGCCGGGTGCGACAATGATGCAAACCAGTCTGCGGCCCTTCTTCAGGGCAATGTGACAGACGTGCCTTGTATGGCTCACGTGTTGAACCTGGTTGTCCAGCAATTTTTAAAACACTATCCCGGCCTACATGGCCTTCTGCAGAGGGCACGGTGTAACGCCTGCCTGGATCGACACACTCAGATGGGCTGTAAAGGATAGGATAGAGGCAAGCCACTCACCAAGCTGGACACCCAGAACCCTGAAACCCTTTAACCCCAATACAGTGATTTGGAATTACACAGGGCCCAAGTTGATCAATACCTGTGGAAGGCTGCAGTTCCAGAGAATAGTAGTCATGCAGGGTCAAAACATTAATTGAGGAAAAGGAACAGAATGGGATGGCCAGGACTTAATCAGAAAACAAGCAGAGGTGAAATGCGGATCGGCCAACGAGGTACATAAACAGCAAGCAGGAAAAGTAGTCAGGTAACAAGCACACAAAATCATAAAACTAAACTGGGGGTAACAGTAACAAGAGGTTCATAGCTTTGTCGGGCAGTGGTCTGCAGACAGGAGGGGCCTAAAAAAGGGTGTGGTGTCTTCCCATTGGTTGTAGCTGAATGATGGTACTTCATCTGTGAGATACCCACCACCTACATTCAGCCTGTGGTTCTGTATCTGTCAAGGTAACGCAACCCAGTGGGAGACCATAACCTGCGTCCACCTGCGCCGCTGGCACCGACTCCTTTCCCATCATCAGCACTATGCACGAAAGGAACACGTTGTCACCTGGTGACCGGAGAACAAATTGATTGAGTGGACTATGTTGGTGACTTAACAGCCGTGTGCGGCAATGATGCAAACCTGTCTGCGGCCCTTCGGCAGGGCTAAATGACACATGTGCCTTGTATGGCTCACGTGTTGAATCTGATTCTCCAGCAATTTTTAAAATACCATCCTGGCCTACATGGCCTTGTGCAGCGGGCACGCTGCTATGTGCTCACTTTCATCCTTCGCACCCAGCAGCTCAACAACTTTCATCGCTCCTGAAGTCTTAGGGTCTGGCGGTTAAACGCCGGAAATGCGATGTTCCGACACGCAGGAATTGGAATCTGCACATGTTGCAGCATCTGTGGCAGCACCGCAGAGCCCTGCTGAAATACGGTCTGACGTATACCCTGGGCTAACTTGATTCAGAGGTGGTGCAGATTACGCTGCTGGAGTGGTGTCAGATCAAGGACCTATGCACCCTTCTACACAGTTTACAAATGTCGACGAAGATGTTTAGCACTGGCGATGCCATTCTCAGCGTGACAATTCTGGTCATCTACAAGATGGAGCACACTGTAAGTATTATTCGGAGTCAGGTGTTGGTCCAAGAAGAAGGGGAGGAAGTACAGGAGGAGTCATATGCAGAAGGGATAATAAGATCTACAAGGTCCAGACGGTGAGCGGCACCTAGGCGGCAGTCATGGTGGGGGAGAGGGATTAACAAGGGCGCATAGTATCAGCAAAAATTGTTGAGGAAGGTGCAGGAGCCCATGAAGAAATGGAGAACGAATTGGCGATGGGAATGGAAGACTCAGCAGATGAGTGAGAGCTTGCTCACATTTCGGTTGTGCGAGGTTGGGGGGAGAGGGCAGAGGAAGGAGGCACGATTCTCACCTCTCTGCCACCAACACACCAAGGACTTGGTCCTCCTGGATGCACAAGACACATGAGCGCCTTCTTGCTGCACTACCTACAACATGACCCTCGGATTGTACGAATTTGAAGTAATGCTAACTACTGGGTTGCCACACTGTTAGATCCCTGGTACAAGACAAAATTTGGCGAAATAATTCCTGCCATAGAAAGGGACGCACGTATACAGGAGTTTCTGCAGAAGGTTGTACGGATTCTTAGATCTGCTTTTCCAGTAAACACTAGTGCTGCACAGAGTGAATCTCAACGCTTTGTCATGGATAGGAGGAAATGGTCTTTTACTTGTCCACATCTGAGGGACCGAGGGCTGGCTGCTGTGATGGCATTGAGTACGGTGTCCCTGCAGAGTTGCACTTTTGGTCATATACCAAATGAGTTGAAAAAGGACAGATGCTGGTGGAAAGGGGAACAGTTGTGTTGGAAAGGGGAAAAAAGTTTTTGTCCGTGGGTTTGGTGGTTAAGCAAAAGTAACATTTGATGAAGAAACACCATCTGTTACGGTGGGACTGGCAGATTTGGATAAGGTGGTATATACTATGTTACCGCTATATAATGAAAATTAATAAGAAAAGAAAGAGAAAGGTATATATCCCCATCAGCAGCCAATGTCCACCGTGCTCCCAGATGGAAAAGGAGAGGTTGGCAACTGGAAGGTTAGGTGGAGGATACAGATCTGTGTGGCTATGAAACTAATAGTTGCCTGAACCGAGTTAGACGCCACTGGGATCTGGAGACTGGGAGCCCTGTTAGCGTCACAGGGTCCACACGCCCACCCAGCCCAGAAACTCCCTGTTGACATCACAGGGGCCATTCAGTACGCTGACCGTGTGCATTGGGGCCACACCTGTGGACAGCAGGCGCATCAGCAGCAGCAGGCCTGTTAATGCCACTGGGCTGCACAAGCAGGATTTGTAGTACAGGAGCTGGTCTTAACCGTTCTGCATTACCAACTGTGGTGGCGGCCTGCATCGACGACCTATCCCTGCCTACCTCTGGCCTAAAGCCGCAATGGGTTCAACACATGGAGGTGTGCTCTTTCGGAGCATAATAGAAGACTGCGCACCTCCTTGTTGGCTCCAGCCCATTTTATAACCTGGGTCCGACCCAAACCAGGGTGGACCACAATGCACCTCCTGGAGACAAAAGCAGAGTGACACATCATGAGTGGCATAACTAGCGTCCTATTTGGAACCGCAACTTCAATAATGACCTCATGGCTGCCACGACACAAACACCTCACCAGTCATCGTCTGACCATCAATAATGAGGTGACAAGTCATAGGGGCGGGCCTCTGCAAGCAATTTGGGAGTGGCCTGGCCACATCGTCAGGACACCTGATGCCCTGTGGTCTATATGGGCCCCCCACATCAGGGGCAGGGCCAAAGAGTTCATTACCGGACCTAGACTCTGTCGCAGTAAGTGCCTGAGCATGCTCAGTAGCATGAAATACAGTCTCTGAAAAAAGACTATCAGCTTTAGCCTGGTGTCTAGGCACAAAACAGGACTTAGACCCGGCACGGAATGCAAGTACCTGTGCAAAGAGGCTTTTTGCACTAAGTGTGGGAGCATGCGCTGTATCCCGAAATGAAGACTTAGCCTCAGGAATGGCACAGTCAGGCTGGGCATACTCACTAGGCGAAACACTGTAGTTAGGCTGCAGCTGGGGTAAATCGGCACACGCATGCGCACTAGCTGCCTCTCCACACTTAGACGTGGAGGAGAAATTGCTCTTCGGATGTGGACTTGGAGATGCTGTCTATGAACAGAAGGAAAAGCTAAAGGAAGCCTCACTTTCTATCCTTCCGAATGATCAAATGCAGCAAGGAATTCCCTGAGTTTGCTATAAAATTAGCGTAGCAAAATGTGCATGAGGGTGTCATGCAGAGGTGCTGCAAATAGATTTGCACCAGTGGGACACTAATGGAAGTCCAACAGTCACTTCTTGTATGCCACTAAATGGCAGGATTATTTGCTATCATTATAGCTTATTAAAAACAGAGCAGGAGGGTGTCCTGCACAGGTGCTAGAAATAGCTTGGCACCAGTGGGACAATAATGAAATACAACAGCCAGTTCTTGTATGCCACTAAATGGCAGCATTTTTTGCTATCATTATAGCTTATTAAAAACAGAGCAGGAGGGTGTCCTGCACAGGTGCTAGAAATAGCTTGGCACCAGTGGGACAATAATGAAATACAACAACCAGTTCTTGTATGCCACTAAATGGCAGCATTTTTTGCTATCATTATAGCTTATTAAAAACAGAGCAGGAGGGTGTCCTGCACAGGTGCTAGAAATAGCTTGGCACCAGTGGAACAATAATGAAATACAACAGCCAGTTCTTGTATGCCACTAAATGGCAGCATTTTTTTCTATCATTATAGCTTATTAAAAACAGAACAGGAGGGTGTCCTGCACAGGTGCTAGAAATAGCTTGGCACCAGTGGGACAATAATGAAATACAACAGCCAGTTCTTGTATGCCACTAAATGGCAGCATTTTTTGCTATCATTATAGCTTATTAAAAACAGAGCAGGAGGGTGTCTTGCACAGGTGCTAGAAATAGCTTGGCACCAGTGGGACAATAATGAAATACAACAGCCAGTTCTTGTATGCCACTAAATGGCAGCATTTTTTGCTATCATTATAGCTTATTAAAAACAGAGCAGGAGGGTGTCCTGCACAGGTGCTAGAAATAGCTTGGCACCAGTGGGACAATAAAGAAATACAACAGCCAGTTCTTGTATGCCACTAAATGGCAGCATTTTTTGCTATCATTATAGCTTATTAAAAACAGAGCAGGAGGGTGTCCTGAACAGGTGCTAGAAATAGCTTGGCACCAGTGGGACAATAATGAAATACAACAGCCAGTTCTTGTATGCCACTACATGGCAGCATTTTTTGCTATCATTATAGCTTATTAAAAACAGAGCAGGAGGGTGTCCTGCACAGGTGCTAGAAATAGCTTGCCACCAGTGGGACACTAATGGAAGTCCAACAGCCACGTTTAGGATGCCACTAAGTTCACTCAGTGTTTGCTAGTATAATGGCTTAGTAACAATGAGTTTGAGTGTGCAATGCAGGCAGACGTGCTGCAAATATCTTTGCACTAGTAGGACAATACAGAAATCCAACAGCCACGTTTAGGATGTCACTAAGTTCACTCAGTGTTTGCTAGTATAATGGCTTAGTAACAATGAGTTTGAGTGTGCAATGCAGGCAGACGTGCTGCAAATATCTTTGCACTAGTGGGACAATACAGAAGTCCAACAGCCACGTTTAGGATGCCACTAAGTTCACTCAGTGTTTGCTAGTATAATGGCTTAGTAACAATGAGTTTGAGTGTGCAATGCAGGCAGACGTGCTGCAAATATCTTTGCACTAGTGGGACTATACAGAAGTCCAATAGCCACGTTTAGGATACCACTAGGTTCACTCAGTGTTTGCTAGTATAATGGCTTAGTAACAATGAGTTTGAGTGTGCAATGCAGGCAGACGTGCTGCAAATATCTTTGCACTAGTGGGACAATACAGAAGTCCAACAGCCACGTTTAGGATGCCACTAAGTTCACTCAGTGTTTGCTAGTATAATGGCTTAGAAACAATGAGTTTCAGTGTGCAATGCAGGCAGACGTGCTGCAAATATCTTTGCACTAGTGGGACAATACAGAAGTCCAACAGCCACGTTTAGGATGCCACTAAGTTCACTCAGTGTGTTTGCTAGTATAATGGCTTAGTAAGAATGAGTTTGAGTGTGCAATGCAGGCAGACGTGCTGCAAATATCTTTGCACTAGTGGGACAATACAGAAGTCCAACAGCCACGTTTAGGATGCCACTAAGTTCACTCAGTGTTTGCTAGTATAATGGCTTAGTAACAATGAGTTTGAGTGTGCAATGCAGGCAGACGTGCTGCAAATATCTTTGCACTAGTGGGACAATACAGAAGTCCAACTGCCACGTTTAGGATGCCACTAAGTTCACTCAGTGTTTGCTAGTATAATGGCTTAGTAAGAATGAGTTTGAGTGTGCAATGCAGGCAGACGTGCTGCAAATATCTTTGCACTAGTGTGACAATACAGAAGTCCAACAGCCACGTTTAGGATGCCACTAAGTTCACTCAGTGTTTGCTAGTATAATGGCTTAGTAACAATGAGTTTGAGTGTGCAATGCAGGCAGACATGCTGCAAATATCTTTGCACTAGTGGGACAATACAGAAGTCCAACAGCCACGTTTAGGATGCCACTAAGTTCACTCAGTGTTTTCTAGTATAATGGCTTAGTAACAATGAGTTTCAGTGTGCAATGCAGGCAGACGTGCTGCAAATATCTTTGCACTAGTGGGTCAATACGGAAGTCCAACAGCCACGTTTAGGATGCCACTAAGTTCACTCAGTGTTTGCTAGTATAATGGCTTAGCAACAATGAGTTTGAGTGTGCAATGCAGGCAGACGTGCTGCAAATATCTTTGCACTAGTGTGACAATACAGAAGTCCAACAGCTACGTTTAGGATGCCACTAAGTTCACTCAGTGTTTGCTAGTATAATGGCTTAGTAACAATGAGTTTCAGTGTGCAATGCAGGCAGACGTGCTGCAAATATCTTTGCAGTAGTGGGACAATACAGAAGTCCAACAGCCACGTTTAGGATGCCACTAAGTTCACTCAGTGTTTGCTAGTATAATGGCTTAGTAAGAATGAGTTTGAGTGTGCAATGCAGGCAGACGTGCTGCAAATATCTTTGCACTAGTGTGACAATACAGAAGTCCAACAGCCACGTTTAGGATGCCACAAAGTTCACTCAGTGTTTGCTAGTATAATGGCTTAGTAACAATGAGTTTGAGTGTGCAATGCAGGCAGACGTGCTGCAAATATCTTTGCACTAGTGGGTCAATACAGAAGTCCAACAGCCACGTTTAGGATGCCACTAAGTTCACTCAGTGTTTGCTAGTATAATGGCTTAGTAACAATGAGTTTGAGTGTGCAATGCAGGCAGACGTGCTGCAAATATCTTTGCACTAGTGTGACAATACAGAAGTCCAACAGCCACGTTTAGGATGCCACTAAGTTCACTCAGTGTTTTCTAGTATAATGGCTTAGTAACAATGAGTTTCAGTGTGCAATGCAGGCAGACGTGCTGCAAATATCTTTGCACTAGTGGGTCAATACGGAAGTCCAACAGCCACGTTTAGGATGCCACTAAGTTCACTCAGTGTTTGCTAGTATAATGGCTTAGCAACAATGAGTTTGAGTGTGCAATGCAGGCAGACGTGCTGCAAATATCTTTGCACTAGTGGGACAATACAGAAGTCCAACAGACCCGTTTAGGATGCCACTAAGTTCACTCAGTGTTTGCTAGTATAATGGCTTAGAAACAATGAGTTTCAGTGTGCAATGCAGGCAGACGTGCTGCAAATATCTTTGCACTAGTGGGACAATACAGAAGTCCAACAGCCACGTTTAGGATGCCACTAAGTTCACTCAGTGTTTGCTAGTATAATGGCTTAGTAAGAATGAGGTTGAGTGTGCAATGCAGGCAGACGTGCTGCAAATATCTTTGCACTAGTGGGACAATACAGAAGTCCAACAGCCACTTTTAGGATGCCACTAAGTTCACTCAGTGTTTGCTAGTATAATGGCTTAGTAACAATGAGTTTGAGTGTGTAAAGGGCAGGAGGGTACAGTGGCAGGGTTGTGGGTCTCTGGGTAGAGGAAAGGAAGCCTGCTTTTCTATCCCTCCTAATGGGGAAATGCAGCGAGGAAATCCCTGACCTTAGCTACACAGACGCTGTCATCTTGTGTAGCTGTTAAACTCTGTTTTCTCGGACCTGTCACCTATGGCTCTGACCCTGCCGGTATTAGCCCTTAAAAGGACTGATAGAAACTTCTATCCCTATTCTGTACAGCGCTGTGTATAGAGCGTACACAGCAGTGTCGGAGATAGGAGCTGCGCCAGTGGTGACTGACACCAAGGACGCAGAAGGCAGATAATGGCGTGCTGGAGGAAAATGTCCGTTTTTATAATGCAAGGACATGTGACATGGACATCCTATCACACATGCCGTTGCTTCTCTGGCTAAAAGTCCACTTAGCTGTGTGTGTGTCTGGGATTGGCTGACATGCTGGCCCGCCCCACTACACGCGTGCTATTAGGGAAGGAAGACAAGGAAAAAAAAAAAAAATGGCGATCGCCATTATCCATACAGCAGTGATTTGAATGCGCTGTTCCCGCACACTATACACTGAAATTTCATAATAGTGTCAGTCACAGAGTGACTTTCACTATTACAGCGGAAAGCCAGCTAGTAATTAGCTGGTCTTTTTGCTGCTAGAACCGTTCTCGAATGTATCTAGAACTATCGAGCTTTAGCAAAAAGCTTGAGTTCTAGTTCGATCTAGAACAGCCCCCAAAATCACTCGAGCCGCGAACTGGAGAACCTCGAACCGCGAACCGCGCTCAACTCTACTCATAAGGCTATTTCTCCCAAACGTTATGATACCTTATATGTGGTGAAAAAACTGGTGTTTGGGCACATGGCAGGCCTTGGGAAAGACAGAGCGCTATTTAATTTTTGGAGTGAAAATTTGTCTTGAATAGATTGTGAATATCATGTCACATGTGCAGAGCCCCTGACATGTCAAAACAGCAGAAACCCCCACAAGCAACCCTAATTTGGAAACAAGACCCCTCAAGGAATTAATCTAGGGGTGCACTGAGGATTTTTATCTTGCACGTGATTCAACAAACTTCATAACAATTCCATGTGAAAACAAAAAAATATGTTTTTCCACTAAAATAGTGTTTTAGCACCAAATTTATAATTTACACAAGGGGTATTAGGATAAAATTGACCCCATCATTTATTTTCTCCCAAACACAGTAATACCAAACATGTAGTCAAAAACAGATATTTGGGCACATGTAAAACTTGGAAAGCAAAGAGAACTATTTAATTTTTGGAATTCAAATTTGGACACAGTATTGGCTTTTCAAAGCCCCTAAAGTGCCAAAACAGCAGAAAAAGAACAAAAGTGACCCCACTGCAAAAATGGCACCCCTCAATGAATTCATCTTCGGCTGCAATGACAATTTTGTAACATCCATGCCATGCCTTTTTTCTGGAAAATTGCAAATATGGCAGCCCATACATTGTGAACAGCTTTTGCTTCTGGAGACACACACATGTCATAAGTTGTTAATTGTGCTCTCTCCGCTACAATAATGTCACACACATGGTTGCTTACAGTGGGTTAAGCACAGTGGGGTTCAGGAGGATGGGGCATTTGAATTTCGGAGGGCAGATTTCACTAGAGTTTATTGGTGGTACACAGCACCCTAATAAAATCCTGTGCAGAGTGCCCTTACAGAGCCTAGTGTACAGTACTCTTAATAAACCTGGTGCAGAGTACCCTAACAGAGCCTGGTGCAGAGTGCTCTAAAAGAGCCTGGTGCAGAGTGCCCTAAAAGAGCCTGGTGCACGGTTTCCTAATAAATCCTTGTGCAGAGTGACTCTATTGGTCCAGAATGCCCAACAGAGCCTGGTGCTCAGCACTCTCATGAAGCCCAGTGCAGAGTGCCCTACCAGAGCCTAGTGCTGGATGTCCTAACTTAGCCTGGTGCACAGTACCCTAATTGAGCCTGGAGCATAGTACCCTAATTGAGCCTGGAGCATAGTACCCTAATTGAGCCTGGAGCAGAGTACCCTAATTGAGCCTGGTGCACAGTACCCTAATTGAGCCTGGTGCACAGTACCCTAATTGAGCCTGGTGCACTGTACCCTAATTGAGCCTGGTGCACAGTACCCTAATTCAGCTTGGTGCAGAGTTCAATAACAGAGCCTGTTGCAGGGTGCAATAACACAGCCTGATGCACAGCACCCTAATAGAACTGGGTGAATGGTGCTCTAACAGGGCCTGGTGCACAGTTTCCTAATGAAGCTTGGTGCAGAGTGGCCTAATAGGGCCTGGTGCAGAGTGCCCTAACAGAGCCTGGTGTACACTACCCTAATAGAGCCTTGTGCAGAGTGCCCTAACTAGAGATGAGCGAACCGGTCGCGGTTCGGCTCGAGGTCGGTTCGCCGAACGGGGGTCCCGTTCGAGTTCGGTTCGTCGAACGTTCGACAAACCGAACTCGAACCAATAGGCTATAATAGGAGGCAATCACAAACACATAAAAATGCATTATAAATGTACACAAACAGTTAATAAACATTGCCATAACACTTACCGGTCCTCGCGATCCCTTCTGCACTCTGTCTCCTGCCGCTATTCCATCCGATGATCGCTGAATCCTCCCGGTGACGGCACTGCCAGCAGAGATGCAGGACCTATCGTGACGTCAAAATAGCCATGTGACCAGTCACGTGGCTATTATCTCATTGGCTACAGACTGGTCACATGAATATGACGCGTCATGTAGGACCTGCGAGTGCATCTCTCCGGTACACGGTGCACATATGTGTATCGCCGTGTACCGGCGACATGCTCTAGCACACGGTCGACTCCCCGTTCCGTTAGGGACCGGCTGACACAGCCGGTCATTAACGGAGATCACCGTTGCCATAGCAACGCAGTTAGCGGTGACGTCACCGCTAACCGCGGCTCCGAGAGCACCGTTGCTATGGTAACGCGTCTGTCAGCGTTACCGCTGACAGCCAGCACTGATCACTCACGGAGTGAAGGCTGCACGCTGCTTCCCGATTGTAGTGAGGATTGTAGTGAGGATGAGGTTCCCCAGCCCCAAGTGATGAGCTGGTGAACCTCATCCTCACTACAATCGTCACTACTACTACACTAGTGAGGATTGTAGTGAGGATGAGGTTCCCCAGCCCCAAGTGATGAGCTGGTGAACCTCATCCTCACTACAATCGTCACTACTACTACACTAGAAAGAAAGAAGACAGAAGAGCAGGATCGTGGAGGGCTGACAGGGGGTAATAAAGATGGAGTCTCTAATGTGTCTGTGTATTTATTTCTATTAAAGTATTTTTTCTCTGTGTGGTGTTTTGTTTTAACCCTTTATTGGAGATTCTTAATGGCCGGGTCAAACGTGCCTGACATTAAGAATCTCTGGCTTAATACTGGCTAGTAAAACAAAGCCAGTATTAACTCATGATTACCCAACAAGCCACCCGGCTCCAGGGCTGTTGGAAGAGTTGGATACAGCGCCAGATGATGGCGCTTCTATGAGAGCGCCATTTTCTGGGACGGCTGCAGACTGAAATCCGCAGCAGAGGCGCCCAGAAACCTCGGGCTAACCTGTGCTACGGATTCCAATCCCCAGCTGCCTAGTTGTACCCGGCTGGACACAAAAATGGGGCGAAGCCCACGTCATTTGTTTATAATTAAAAAAACGGGCTTCCCTATATTTTTGGTTCCCAGCCGGGTACAAATAGGCAACTAGGGGTTGGAGGCAGCCCGTGGCTGCCTGCTGTACCTGGCTAGCATACAAAAATATTGCGAAGCTCATGTCATTTTTCTGTTGGGCAAAAAACTCCTGCATACAGTCCTGGATGGAGTATGCTGAGCCTTGTCATTCTGCAGCTGCTGTCTGCTCTCCTCCATACAGACAGACAGCAGCTGCAGAACTACAAGGCTCAGCATACTCCATCCAGGACTGTATGCAGAAGTTTTTTGCCCCCTGAAAAAATTATGTGGGCTTCGCCATATTTTTGTATGCTAGCCAGGTACAGCAGGCAGGTACGGCTGCCCCCAACCCCCAGTTGCCTATTTGTACCCGGCTGGGAACCAAAAATAAAGGGAAGCCCTTTTTTTATTATTTCATGAATTTCATGAAATAATTAGAAAACAAATGACGTAGGCTTCGCCCCATTTTTGTGTCCAGCCAGGTACAACTAGGCAGCTGGGGATTGGAATCCGCAGCACAGGTTTGCCTGAGCTTTCTGGGCCCCATTGCTGCGAATTGCAGTCTGCAGCCGCCTCAGAAAATGGCATTTTCATAGAAGTGCCATCTTCTGGCGCTGTATCCAACTCTTCCAGCACCTGCCTGCTATACCTGGCTAGCATACAAAAATATGGCGAAGCTCACGTCCTTTTTTTGTAGTTTTTTGGCAAAAAAAATAAAAAATGCTTCCCTGGATTTTCCATTGCCAGTGAAGGTAACACCAAGCAGTGGGGGTTAGCAGCCAGTAGCTGCTTGGATTACCCTTAGCTAGCAATACAAAAAATGCAGCGGGAGCCCTTATATATTTTTTTTTAATTATTTATTTAAATAACTAAAAATAAAATGGGCTTCCCTGTATTTTGATTGCTGGACATCACAGTGCTGTAAAAATAAATCTTTAAAAAAATGACGTAGCGCTCCACGGTATTTTTGATTCTCAGCGCAGATAAAGCAGACAGCTATGGGTTGCCACCCCCATCTGCCTGCCGTTACCTTGGTTGGCAATCAAAATACAGGGAAGCCCATTAATTTTTTCTATTTAAAAAATAGTTAAAAAAAAAATGACGTTGGGTCCCCCCATTTTTGATAGCCAGCTAGGGTAAAGCAGACGGCTGTAGCCTGAAAACCACAGCTGGCAGCTTTACCGTGGTTGGGGATCCAATGTGGAGGTCCCCTCAGGCTCTTTTTTATAATTATTTTATAAATATTAATAATTACACAATAAAAGTAGGGTCCCCCCCAAATTGGATCACCAGCCAAGGTAAAGCGGACAGCTGTGGTCTGGTATTCTCAGGGTGGGAAGGTCCATAGTTATTGGGCCTTCACAGCCTAAAAATAGCATGCCGCAGGCACCCCAGACGTGGCGCATCCACTAGATGCGCCAATCCTGGCGCTTCACCTCAGCTCATCCCGTGCCCTGGTGCAGTGGCAAACGGGGTAATAAATCGGGTTGATACTAGCTGTAAAGTAACCTGAGATCAAGCCCAGCAGTTTGTGATGTCATGGCGTCTATTAGATACCCAACATCATAAACTGTCAGTACTAACAAAAAAAAAAATCGACAAAAGAAATTTATTTGAAAAAACAGTCCCCAAAACATTTCCTCTTTCACCAATTTATTGTAAGAAAAAAAATAAAGGGGTCCCACGACGACTCTGGACCGTCTAGAATATGGGGGGGAGACACTCAGGGAACGTATCCCCCATTTTCTAGGAGTGCGGACCCTTCATGTGAGGAGTGTGGGTGCAATGAATCTGCACTCACTCTTCTCGGGTCCACAGCAGCAGAGTCCATGTCATAATGGTTGCTACCAAAGCTGCAATGCCCTGCTCATGAGGTAAGGGCATGCCTAATCAGGAGAACTACTGTAGAGGAAGCTCTGCTCACTGGTATATAGGTGCTCAGAGGTAATAATAGATAAAATTAGTGAGTAACCTCGGCACTCTAAATCTCCCAGACTAAGTCAGTAAGTCACAATGGATAGTAATGCAAAATCACTCTTTATTGGTCCGTATTAAGAGAATTTTTTTTTCATTAGCATATATGTTTTTGTCCAAAACAAGTTACAAATGACGTTTGAGCCTTCGTCAGATTGGACTTATCTGCATGTAATCATGAAAAATGACAATAATCAGTATCACATAAGAGTGAGAGAACAATAACATAAACTCGAACAATGTAGAGGTACAATTGGGATGCAGCAAAAAAACTTGCAACACAGCAAGAAATGAAACACATGATACAAATGTCATAATACAGTACAAGGACAATATAGTAATGACAAATATGGGGTCAGAGTAGGCTTAGACAGCTCTGGTACGAAAGAGATGTCAATCATAAAGTAACATGTGCAGTAGGTGTAGAGCTACACTATGCATGGCAGAGCTAATGGGTAGACCGACCATAGAAAAAGAACGGAGAAAAAGTGGAGAAAAAGTGGAGAAAAAGTGGAGAAAAAATGGAGAAAAAGTGGAGAAAAAGTGGAGAAAAAGTGGAGAATAAGTGGAGAAAAAATAGAGAAAAAAATGGAGAAAAAGTGGAGAAAAAGTGGAGAAAAAATGGAGAAAAAAATGGAGAAAAAGTGGAGAAAAAGTGGAGAAAAAGTGGAGAATAAGTGGAGAATAAGTGGAGAAAAAGTGGAGAAAAAGTGGAGAAAAAAATGGAGAAAAAGTGGAGAAAAAGTGGAGAAAAAGTGGAGAAAAAGTGGAGAAAAAAATGGAGAAAAAGTGGAGAAAAAGTGGAGAAAAAGTGGAGAAAAAGTGGAGAAAAAATGGAGAAAAAAATGTAGAAAAAGTGGAGAAAAAATGGAGAAAAAGTGGGGAAAAAGTGGAGCACCCTTTGGTGCCTTTCATGTGGCACTAAGGGGTGCTTAGCTTTGTATTTAGCCAAAAAAATGAAAAAAAAAAATGACGTAGGGTTCCCCCTAGTTTTGTAGCCAGCTAGGGTAAAGCAGACGGCTGCAGCCTGCAGACCACAGCTGGCAACCTCACCTTGGCTGGTAATCCAAAACTGAGGGCACCCCACGCTGTTATTTTAAATTAAATAAATAATTTTAAAAAAAAAACACGTAGGGGTCCCCCAAAATTAAATCACCAGCCAAGGTAAAGCAGACAGCTGGGGCCTGATATTCTCAGACTAGGGAGGTCCATGGTTATTGGACTCTCCCCAGCCTAAAAATAGCAGGACGCAGCCGCCCCAGAAGTGGTGCATCCATTAGATGCGCCAATCCTGGTGCTTCGCCCCAGCTCATCCCGCGCCCTGGTGCGGTGGCAAACGGGGTAATATATGGGGTTAATACCAGATGTGTAATGTCACCTGGCATCAAGCCCTGGGGTTGGTGAGGTCAGGCGTCTATCAGATACCCGACATCACCAACCCAGTCAGTAATAAAAAAAATAGACGACAACCACATTTTTATTTGAAAAAACACTCCCCAAAACATTCCCTCTTTAACCAATTTATTAGAATGAAAAACAAATCCAGGTCTGGTGTAATCCAAGGGGTTGCCATGACGATCCACACTGTCCCAGTCAATGAAGAGCAGGATGTTCCCCATTGGCTGGGAAAGCAATGCAGTGACCTGAGCTAACATCAATGGGTCAGCCCAGGTCACTGCAGGGCATGACAAGTGCTGCTGTCAGCGAGGTACATTACCTGCGCTGATCTCCAGCACACTGACAGCACCTGTCACTGAGTTCAATGACCGCCGCCTTCACACCAAGTATCGCGAGAGGCCCGTGACATCACCGCTAGTGAGTCTCGGGTCGGAAGCGAGAGGAGGTGATGTGACAAGCGGCGGCCATGGAGGACAGTGACAGCGCTGAGGTCGGGACTTCATCACCGCAGGTAAGCCGAGCGGGACCATGTGTGTGTGTGTGTGTGTGTGTGTGTGTACGTGTGTACATGCCGCGGGCAGGAGGGGGTGGAGCGAGCTGAGCGGGGAAGTGTGGGCTTCCTGCACGTAACTAGGATAAACATCGGGTTACTAACCAAAGCGCTTTGGTTGGATACCCGATGTTTATCTTGGTTACCAGCTTCTGGCAGGCTGCCAGCGATGGCTCCTGCACACTGTAGCTGTAAAAAGCCCTGCTTTTTGCTGCTAGAACCGTTCTCGAACGTATCTAGAACTATCGAGCTTTTGCAAAAAGCTCGAGTTCTAGTTCGATCTAGAACAGGGCCCAAAATCACTCGAGCCTAGAACTGGAGAACCTCGAACCTCGAACCGCGCTCAACTCTAGCCCTAACAGAGCCTGGTGCAGAATGCCATTGTCACTAAGCATCTCCACACCAACCCATGGAAGTGTTCAGCTGTCCATCTCCTAAACACTGGAGAAAAAGAGAAAGTACTACCCCACCTCCACCTACCCATCATGTTTCAAGATCATTTTTTTTTTTTTATTTTATGCTATTTTATTATATATTTTATTCTATTTTATTTTTATTATATATATTTTTTAAGTAATTTCCCTATCCATATTTGTTTGTAGGGCACTTGTCCTGCTCTTACTCATAGATTGGTGATTAAAAATAAAAACAAATGGTAAAAATTAACCCTGCCACATGGACATGTTTTTATGTCGACATGTGAAGGGGACTAAAATGGATTTAGGACTACTACATTCAGATTGGATTGAGTTGTTTACATTGCCTGTGACTCATAATTTATTTACTTGTCTATTGATTGAAGCTATCTGAGAGTTTGTTTTTCAGTGGGTAAGGAAAGTATTCAGACCCCTTTAAATATTTCACTCTTTGTTTCATTACAGCCATTTGGTAAATTCAAAAAAGTTCATTTTTTTTCTCCTTAATGTACACTCTGCACCCCATCTGCACCCCACCCAGTGTAGAAATGCTTGCATATTTTTAAAACAAGACAAACTGAAATCTCATTTGGTCATAAGTATTCAGACCTGCACCCTTTTGAGCTAGTACAGCCATGAGTCTTCTTGGGAATGAAGCAACAAGTTTTTCACACCTGGTTTTGGGAATCCTCTGCCATTCTTCCTTGCAGATCCTCTCCAGTTCCGTCGGGTTAGATGGTGAACGTTGGTGGACAGCCATTTTTTCAGGTCTCTCCAGAAATGCTCAATTGGGTTTGGGTCAGGGCTCTGGCTGGATATCTCCATACCTGGCCGAATTCATCGTTCCTTCAATTGCAACCAGTTGTCCTGTCCTTGCAGCTGAAAATAACCACCATAGCATGATGCTGCCACAACCATGTTTCACTGTTGGGATTGTATTGGGCAAGTGATGAGCAGTGCCTGGTTTTCTCCACACATACGGCTTAGAATTATCTCAAAAAA
This sequence comes from Anomaloglossus baeobatrachus, assembly GCF_048569485.1. Taxonomy (NCBI): domain Eukaryota; kingdom Metazoa; phylum Chordata; class Amphibia; order Anura; family Aromobatidae; genus Anomaloglossus; species Anomaloglossus baeobatrachus. The sequence continues at coordinate 164,832,101 of NC_134355.1, read as the reverse complement.
GTTCTATCTTTGTCTCATCAGACAAGAGAATCTCATTTCTCATAGTCTGAGAGTACTTCATGTGTATTTTTGCAAACACTCTGCAGGCTTTCATATGTCTTGCACTTTGGAGAGGCTTCCGTCGGGCCACTCTGCCATAAAGGCCCGACTGGTGGAGGGCTGCTGTGATAGTTGACTTTGTTGAACTTTTTCCCACCTCCCTACTACATCTCTGGAGCTCAGCCACAGTGAATTTGGGGTTCTTCTTTACCTTTCTCACCAAGGCTTTTTTCCCTCAATTGCTCAGTTTGGCCAGATGCCAGGTCTAGGAAGAGTTCTGGTTGTCCTAAACTTCTTCCATGTAACTATTATGGAGGCCACTGTGCTCTTAGGAACTTTGAGTATTACAGAAATTCTTTTATAACCTTGGCCAGAGCTGTGCCTTGCCACAATTCTGTCTCTGAGCTTCTTGGGCAGTTCCTTTGACCTCATGATTCTTATTTAGTCTGACATGCACTGTGAGCTGAGAGGTGTTATATAGACAGGTGTGTGCCTTTCCAAATCAAGTCTTACCAGTTTAATTAAACACAGCTGGACTCCAGTGAAGAGTAGAACCATTGCAAGGATGATCACAAGAAAATGGACAGCATGTGACTTAAATATGAGTGTCTGAGCAAAGGGTCTGAATACTTATGACCATGTGATATTTCAGTTATTCTGGTTTAACAAATTTGCAAAAATGTCTACAGTTCTGGGGTTTTTTTTCAAGATGGGGTGCAGAGGGTACATTAATGAGGAAAAAAGTGAACTTTTTTTTTAATTTACCAATTGGTTGCAATGAAACAAAGAGTGAAAAATTTAAAGGGGTCTGAATACTTTCCGTGCTCACTGTATATAAAGTTTCTGGTGCTTTTAATGGGGAGTTGCTGTGACTGATAGAAGGCAACTCTCCTAATTGGGAGTTTTCTTTAAGGTATTTACTTTATATTACCAAACTTATATTTTGATTGATCATACCTTTAAAGACACAATGATACCAAATATTCTAATTTTTTATTTCTTGTATTGGCATTTTTACTTTGCTATTTAGCAGTGCTTTTTTTGCGTCGGGACGTGCCAGTACGGCAGACTGGAAAATCTGAAGAGCGCTGAGGGGCAGCACCTCTGGCTCTGTCCACATGGCTAATTTGTAAACTATACAAATTAGCCATGTGTGGAGCTGAGGCACAAGGTTAGATGCTAGAGTGTACAGGCTCCTTCCCGGCATGACGTCACTATCGTCACATGTTAGGGGCGTGGTCTAATTTCACAATGCATGAGGCGACGCCATTGCCTCCTGCATCTTGCCATTTGTGGACGCTGGTTTTTGATGCAGCGTTCTACTTCAGGACACCATGCTATAGATGACATTCTTACCTGCACAGACCAAGGTCAGTGTCTTCATAGTTGAAAACGGGAGTTCTTTCATTTACTGTGTGGGTAACCTTCATGCTGTGTGCCTGTTCTGGATTTTTTTTGGGGGGGCTCAGTGCTACTGTGGGCCATCTGTGGTGGGGGCCAGTGCTGCTGGGATCAGGGGGTTCAGTTCTCTGCTGGGGATGGTGGTCGATGCTGGGATGGGGGGGTCTGTTCTCTGCTGGAGATGGTGGTCAGTGCTGGGATCGGGGGGTTAATTCTCTGCTGGGAATTGTGGTCAGTGGTGGTGTCGCGGGCGGGGAGGAGGCACACCACGCTCACCCCTTCTGCTCGGGTTCGGCGGTTGCTGCTCAGTGGTGGCTCGAGCTGTGGGCCGGATCCCGGGGGTTTCTCAAGCGGCACTCCTCGCCCGTGAGTGAAAGGGGGTTGTTGGGTGTGGGGATAGTTTATTGTCCGTGACGCCACCCACGGTTGTGGTGATTTCACCACCGCTGCTCAGTGTGGGGATCCCGGGAGTGATGGTGGGGGACCAGCTAGTTGTTGTGTTGCCCCTCCGTGGGTAGGGGTTGGTGATCCCGGGGTCCGGTGATGGGATGGGAGATGCAGGGCCTGGTGGGCGCAGGGACGCAGGGGCAGCGCTGTGCCTTGCGGCACTGTGGTACTCACTCAGCCTGAGACGTTGACACAGTTTTTGGTAAACAAACGGCTGGTTGGACGGGTCCCTCGGACGGTTCACGGTGCTGCTGTTCCCTGCAGTTGGCGGTGATGGTCACTCTTCCCTGCACCTATGTTACATCTATTGGTAGCGATGGGTTCCCACCGGTTACCCGCTCCCCGACTACAATCTGGGCCGGAGGAGCTCCACACTTTGCCCGCAGGCGCTGGCCCTGGGGAAACTGGTGCCCTGGCGGTGGCGGTGTCTCCCCTGTAATGATTGAGCTGTTGCCTTCAATCGGGACTTGGTTGTTGGGGGATCTACGTCCCCTTCACTGACGGATTTGGCAAATTCTGGCGACTCCTAGCCTTGCCGGGGTCCGAGAGGCCCCTGCCCTGGTACTGACTGTCCTTTGCACGCTGCTCCAGACCGCCGGGTCACCACCCGTCCGCGGTCCTTCCAGGAACCTCCAAACAGTCCCACTCCAGACAATCTCCGCCGTCTGCTGACCTTGCTGTCTCTGTCCAGGCACACAGCCTCAGACCACTTCAGGCTGTACTAAACTGCCACTTTGCACTTTTTCTACTTTCACTTCTCTGTCACTTCAGCTTTCTTCTTCAGCTCCACTACACTTCACTTCCTTCCACTTCCTCCTCCCTGGCTGAACTGCCTGCTCCTTCCTGCCTCCAGGGCTATGAACTCCTTGGTGGGTGGACACCAACCGCCTGGCTCCACCCCCTGGTGTGGACACTAGCCCCTGGAGGAAGGCAACAAGGATTTCTGGTTAGCTGGTGTACCTGCAGGGAATGTGGGGTGTGTGTGTGTGTGACCTGTGTCCCCTGGCTTGCCCAGGGCGACACATTCCCCCTTAGCAAAACGCAGACCGTCCTCGGGCTGCCCGTCCAACACCGGTTTTATTTTCCTTTTTGTTTTCTGTAAATGTAAAAAGAATAAACACATATATATTATAACATCATCCAAATCGGGAGGCACATTCTTAAACGTTGCAAACGGTTTTACAGGTACGGTTTCCGCTCTCTCCCACCCAAGCAACCTGGCCCTGATGCTGCCCCTAAAACCCAGGCAGCACCCCTTGACCCACAGTCCAGCACACGGCACCCGAGCGGGATCTGTCCTTCCCCTCCAGAGGGTAGCCACCGGTTCCTTTGGTGGCTGGGCTTCAGCCTGCTCTGCTGAGGGCCCTCCCTCCAACCTGCCTCTCCGGAGGCGGCAACTGCGGAAACGGTACGGTAAAACAACATATTTACAAGCCACTTAACGTTTGTGGGTGCCCTGCAAGTTCACGGGCTTGTCCATGGATAGTTCCCATGCAAAACTTTTTAAACGGTCCCCACTGGGACAACGGTGCCGGCTCCGGCCGGTTGCAAATCAAGCAGACAATCAGGTTACTGTTCGGTAATCATTTCCTTATCATTCTTTCAAACTTTTAAACAACAGTTCACACAACTTTCTGATGGTCCCAACGGGGACGGTGCAACGGGCATCCGCTGCCCTACTCCGGATATTCAGCTAACGCAGCTCCATCCCCCTCCACCAGCATATCCAACATGCACTGACATGCCTGCGGTGACAGGGGAACCCGGTACCCATTTCCACCGGTACACGGGGCATGGACAACCACGGGGCCTCCTACATAGCGGAAACGCTCACTTGCTTCTTCAAACTCAACAGCAGACCCGAGGCTGGGGTAGGAGTCATCACCTCTTGTTCCTGCGTCAGGCGGGTTGCCGCCAGCTGTCGCAGCCTCCTGGCCTCCAGCATCCAACACTTCAGCCCCTTCGGTGGTAGCATGGAGCAGCAGATTAGGCGAGCTTACACGGAGACGCCCCATAAGTAACGGCAAGGGTGATGCATAGGCCGAGACTAGGCCGGGCCCCTCAGCTGCAGCGGCCGGTCCTGGTAGGACATAGGGACGTGGGTCACCAGTCGGTTCTACTACATCCATTCCCCCTCCGTACCTCGGGGCAGTCGTAGTCAGCATCTCCACTTCGCTGGTCCACTGCTCCATCATCTGGAGGATTTGTTCCTGTTGACGCTGGTGGAACTGAATCACCCGGGCCCTCATCCAGGCCACGGTCCCGGGCTCAGGGTCTGGCACAGTCTCTACTGGGACTTCGGGCACCACGCTGTTAAGGGGCCGCGGTTCTAGCGGTTCCCCTTGGTGCACTTCAGGACCGTCTTGGACGTCTGCAGCCGGCTGGTCCGCCGGAGCGGCTGGGCAGGGTATCGCTACCGGTTGGGCAGGTAGCGGGCCTAATGGCGGGGCGGCAGCAACTATCACGGGTAGCGGGGAGAGAGGCAGGGTGAGCGGAAGCCGGCCGGGCCCCTCAGCTCCAACGGCCGATCCCTCAGGAATACAGGGGCGTGGGTCGCTTACCCGCTCCTCCAACTCCTCTTCAACCTCGCGTCTCCACATAGCAGCCACCACGTCTGCCATGTCGGTCTCCCACTCCTCCAGGAGGAGTTGCATATGAGCCTGCAGACGGTTACTCAGCGGGACGGTCCGGTTCCTCAACCACGTCGCCGTGCCGGGCGCGGGGGCTTCCTCATTGGGAGTTGGGTTGTACATCTTGGCAATCGTGCCTTCCAGGAACCCAGTAAGTCTGCAGAGTCCTGGCGTCCCTGCTTTTATAGCTGCAGCTACATGCGTCCAGCCGCCATCGCGTCCCCCTTAGCTCTTTCCGGCCCCTCCTCTCTCGGGGCGGGGTTTTGGCCTTCACGCCTCTGCTACTCGAGAAGACGCTCGAGCAGGAACTTTTCGCGCCAAAGATGGCGGCTTCTGAAATTTTTCAGCCGGATACCTCCGGCGGTAACAAGGCGCACCTCTACCAAACGGCAGAGCGGTAGGATCCTGTTCGTGACGCCAAGTTGTCGCGGGCAGGGAGGAGGGTGTCAGCACACCACGCTCACCCCTTCTGCTCGGGTCCGGCGGTTGCTGCTCAGTGGTGGCTCGAGCTGTGGGCCGGATCCCGGGGGTTTCTCGAGCGGCACTCCTCGCCCGTGAGTGAAAGGGGGTTGTTGGGTGTGGGATAGTTTATTGTCCGTGACGCCACCCACGGTTGTGGTGATTTCACCACCGCTGCTCAGTGTGGGGATCCCGGGAGTGATGGTGGGGGAGCAGCTAGTTGTTGTGTTGCCCCTCCGTGGGTAGGGGTTGGTGATCCCGGGGTCCGGTGATGGGATGGGAGATGCAGGGCCTGGTGGGCGCAGGGACGCAGGGGCAGCGCTGTGCCTTGCGGCACTGTGGTACTCACTCAGCCTGAGACGTTGACACAGTTTTTGGTAAATAAACGGCTGGTTGGACGGGTCCCTCGGACGGTTCACGGTGCTGCTGTTCCCTGCAGTTGGCAGTGATGGTCACTCTTCCCTGCACCTATGTTACATCTATTGGTAGCGATGGGTTCCCACCGGTTACCCGCTCCCCGACTACAATCTGGGCCGGAGGAGCTCCACACTTTGCCCGCAGGCGCTGGCCCTGGGGAAACTGGTGCCCTGGCGGTGGCGGTGTCTCCCCTGTAATGGTTGAGCTGTTGCCTTCAATCGGGACTTGGTTGTTGGGGGATCTACGTCCCCTTCACTGACAGATTTGGCAAATTCTGGCGACTCCTAGCCTTGCCGGGGTCCGAGAGGCCCCTGCCCTGGTACTGACTGTCCTTTGCACGCTGCTCCAGACCGCCGGGTCACCACCCGTCCGCGGTCCTTCCAGGAACCTCCAAACAGTCCCACTCCAGACAATCTCCGCCGTCTGCTGACCTTGCTGTCTCTGTCCAGGCACACAACCTCAGACCACTTCAGGCTGTACTAAACTGCCACTTTGCACTTTTTCTACTTTCACTTCTCTGTCACTTCAGCTTTCTTCTTCAGCTCCACTACACTTCACTTCCACTTCCTCCTCCCTGGCTGAACTGCCTGCTCCTTCCTGCCTCCAGGGCTATGAACTCCTTGGTGGGTGGACACCAACCGCCTGGCTCCACCCCCTGGTGTGGACACTAGCCCCTGGAGGAAGGCAACAAGGATTTCTGGTTAGCTGGTGTACCTGCAGGGAATGTGGGGTGTGTGTGTGTGTGACCTGTGTCCCCTGGCTTGCCCAGGGCGACACACTGGGATCAGGGGGGTGTCGGTTCTCTGCTGGGGATGGTGGTCAGTGCTGGGATCAGGGGGGTCGGTTCTCTGCTGGGGGATGGTGGTCAGTGCTGAGATCAGGGGGTTCGGTTCTCTGCTGGGGATCGTGGTCAGTGCTGGGATCAGGGGGGTTGGTTCTCTGCTGGGGATGGTGGTCAGTGCTGGGATCAGGGGGGTTAATTCTCTGCTGGGAATTGTGGTCAGTGCTGGGATCAGGGGGGTGTCGGTTCTCTGCTGGGGATGGTGATCAGTGCTGGGATCGGGGGGGTCGGTTCTCTGCTGGGGATGGTGGTCAGTGCTGGGATCAGGGGGGTCGGTTCTCTGCTGGGGGATGGTGGTCAGTGCTGGGATCAGGGGGTTCGGTTCTCTGCTGGGGATCGTGGTCAGTGCTGGGATCAGGGGGGTCTGTTCTCTGCTGGGGATCGTGGTCAGTGCTGGGATGGGGGGTCTGTTCTCTGCTGGAGATGGTGGTCAGTGCTGGGATCGGGGGTGTTAATTCTCTGCTGGGAATTGTGGTCAGTGCTGGGATCAGGGGGGTGTCGGTTCTCTGCTGGGGATGGTGATCAGTGCTGGGATCGGGGGGGTCGGTTCTCTGCTGGGGATGGTGGTCAGTGCTGGGATCAGGGGGGTCGGTTCTCTGCTGGGGGATGGTGGTCAGTGCTGGGATCAGGGGGTTCGGTTCTCTGCTGGGGATCGTGGTCAGTGCTGGGATCAGGGGGGTCTGTTCTCTGCTGGGGATGGTGGTCAGTGCTGGGATCAGGGGGTCGGTTCTCTGCTGGGGATGGTGGTCAGTGCTGGGTATCGGAGGTGGTCGGTTCCCTGCTGGGGATGGTGGTAAGTGCTGGGATTCAGGAGGGGGGGTCGGTTCTCTGCTGGGGATGGTGGTCAGTGCTGGGATTCAGGGGGGGGTCGGTTCTCTGCTGCCCAGTGCCTCAACAGGCAAACCACGCACAGGATCTCCCGACAGTTTCCCCCTGCTCCCGCTCCTCAATCTCGGCCGCCAGCGCCTGACAGCACCCCCCCCTACCACTCCTCGCCTCGGAGATGCGTACTGGCAAATATTGTTTTACAAAAAAAAGCTGCTATTTAGTGTACACTACATGTGACATAACATTAACATACTATACACAGTATATTGAGCTATCCTGGAGGGCTTGGACTTTCAATACAAGTTACAGTAGTATATAGTGAAGTCAACAACCTCCTACAAAGTACCTTCAGTAGGACCCAACTACCATTTTAACTGATTGCGAATATGCAATTACATTGTTTGCGTTCAGAACCCCCTTTTAAATGACGTTGTCAGAGACGTTGACATGTAAGTAGTTAAACAGCAATGATACCGAGGCAGATGCCTGCTGTATAAAACAGTCCTCACCTCCGAGTCTGGACTAGGCTTCTGAATTTGGTCTATTAACCAGCACACAACATTAATAATAATGATCACGTACACTACTTGACATTAGTGTCTCTTATGTGCTGTAATCTGTAGGTATGACACTTTTCACATTTTCTGTTTGTCTAGTTTTTTATGTAACTTCTGTAGCATAGACAAAACCATTAATATCAGAGTAACATTGCTCTCCAGTATGCCTTAAATTCTTTATATACGCCATGTGTCATGGGGCTATTTACACTCAGTAGTAGAGATGAGTGAACTGGCCGTGGTTCGGCTCGAGTTCGGTTCGCCGAACGGAGGTCTCGTTCGAGATCGGTTCGGCGAACCGGTTCGGCGAACCGCTCGAACCGCATAGGAAACAATGGGAGGCAATCACAAACACATAAAAACACCTAGAAAACACCCTCAAAGGTGTCCAAAAGGTGACAAACAACTCACAACACAACACAAACACATGGGAAAGTGACAAGGACATATACTCATGCGAAAACAAAAGAGCTGGACAAGGAAAAAGAGGAGGAGACACAGATATATGAGTATATGCAAGGGAACATTGATGCCATTACTGTGCAACTTGAGCCTTGCTCATTTTAGGCTTCCAATCTGGATAAATTGCCTGAGCTCGCCACGTACGCCTTGGAGATCTTGTCGTGTACTGCAGCCAGCGTTCTCTCGGAACCTGTCTTCAGTGCTGCTGGGGGGCTGCTGACAGATAAGCAAACGCGTCTGTCCACTGACAATGTGGACATGGCTCTCCGAGGACTTTTCTTCCCCTGGGTCATTTAGGGGAGGCAAAAGGCAGGCGTATTTTTGAGAGTGCTTCATGCAAAGCATCTTTTTCATTTTGAAAAGGGGGATCAACTGATGCCAGTCAAGTGGGGTGTGTGTGGCCCAATTAGTGGAAACGAGGGAGACTGTGGTTGGAGTCCCCTCGCTGTGTTTCTAAAAGAACCAACATGAACAAGTCATGGCTCTCAGAGGACTTTTCTTCCACTGGGTCATCCAGGGGAGGCGAAAGGCACGCGTATTTTTGAGAGTGCTTCATGCAAAGCATCTTTTTCATTTTGAAAAGGGGGGTCAACTGATGCCAGTCAAGTGGGGTGTGTGTGGCCCAGTTAGTGGAAACGAGGGAGACTGTGGTTGGAGTCCCCTCGCTGTTTTTTACATGATTTTTGAAGTGCATGACATGCTTAAGAGGTTTAGTTTCAGCATCTCAAACTTGTTGGCTACAGAAAGGCTGCCTTTACACCCTTTTGTCACCGAGGATTTTCGAGACCTTATGCCCATTGCAGTGCCCCAAGAGCCGATGGCCATTTGACACTCCTTCTCCAAGAAAGGGGTGCCCGTGCTACCACAGCAGGTTGCACACAAGATCACCAATTCCTTGAGAAACTCTGTGTGTGACAGGGTGCATTTCACCACAGATACTTGGACCAGTAAGCATGGACAGGGGAGTTACATGTTGCTAATTGGGCAATGGGTAACTATGGTGAGAGATGGAGAAGGGTCTGCTGTACAAGTCTTTCCGTCCCCACGAGTTGTGTGTCAATCCTTCCTCTGTATGTACAAGTTCCACCACTGCTTCTGCCTCATCAACCTCGTGTTGGTCCTGCTCCTTGGCCCAAACCCTGTGTGGTCAGGCCACCTTTTCTTGTAACTGCGCCCAAGGAATCCCACACACCTCCTTACTATGCTGGCAGCAGAGCTCAAGGCCATCAGGCAGTCAAATGTTTACTTTGAAATATAGGGGAAATGTGAGACACCGCTGAGTAGTTGTGGACGGTTAGCTATGTAGAGTGAGACCGAGTTTCATCAATGGTTGTCTCCACTCAACCAGCAGCCAGGGAATGCCGGGTGCGACAATGATGCAAACCAGTCTGCGGCCCTTCTTCAGGGCAATGTGACACACGTGCCTTGTATGGCTCACGTGTTGAACCTGGTTGTTCAGCAATTTTTAAAACACTATCCCGGCCTACATGGCCTTCTGCAGAGGGCACGGTGTAACGCCTGCCTGGGTCGACACACTCAGACGGGCTGTAAAGGATAGGCTAGAGGGAAGCCACTCACCAAGCTGGACCCCCGGAACCCTGAAACCCTTTAACCCCTATACAGTGATTTTGAATGACACAGGGCCCAAGTTGATCAATACCTGTGGAAGGCTGCAGTTCCAGAGAATAGTTGTCATGCAGGGTCAAAACATTAATTGAGGAAGAGGAACAGAATGGGAGGGACAGGACTTAATAAGAAAACAAGCAGAGTTGAAATGCGAATCGGCCAACGAGGTACATAAACAGCAAGCAGGAAAAGTAGTCAGGTAACAAGCACACAAAATCATAAAACTGAACTGGGGGTAACAGTAACCAGAGGTTCATAGTTATGTCTGGCAGTGGTCTGCAGACAGGAGGGGCCTAAAAAAGGGTGTGGTGTCTTCCCATTGGTTGTAGCTGAATGATGGTACTTCATCTGTGAGATACCCACCACCTGCATTCAGCCATTGGTTCTGCATCTGTCAAGGTAACGCAGCCGAGTGGGTGACCATAACCTGCGTTGCTGGCATCGACTCCTCTCCCATCATCAGCACCATGCACGAAAGGAACACATCACCTTGCGACAGGAGTACAAATTGACGTAGCGGACTACGTTGGTGACTTAACAGCCGTATGCGGCAATGATGCAAACATGTCTGCGGGCCTTCGTCAGGGCAATGTGACACACGTGCCTTGTATGGCTCACGTGTTTAATCTGATTCTCCAGCAATTTTTAAAACAACATCCCGGCCTACATGACCTCGTACAGCGGGCACGCTCGCTATGTGCTCACTTCCATCGTTCGCACCCAGCAGCTCAACAACTTTCATCGCTCCTGAAGTCTTAAGGTCTGGCGGTTAAACGCCTGAAATACGATGTTCCGACACGCAGGAATTTGAATCTGCACATGTTGCAGCGTCTGTGGCAGCACCGCAGAGCCTTGCTGAAATACGTTATGATGTATACCCTGGGCTAACTTGATCCAGAGGTGGTGCAGATCACGCTGCTGGATGGGGTGTCAGATCAAGGACCTATGCACCCTTCTACACAGTTTATGTCGATGAAGATGTTTAACACTGGCGATGCCATTCTCAGCGTGACAATTTTGGTCATCTACATGCTGGAGCACACTGTAAGCATTATTCGGAGTCAGGTGTTGGTCCAAGAGGAAGAGAGGAAGTACTGGAGGAGTCATATGTGGAAGGGATAACAAAATCCACAAGGTCCAGACGGTCAGCGGCACCTTGGCGGCAGTCATGGTATGGTGGGGGAGAGGAATTATCAAGGGCGCATAATATCAGCAAAACTGTTGAGGAAGGTGCAGGAACCCAGGAAGAAATGGAAGACGAACTGGCGATGGGCATGGAAGACTCAGCAGATTAGTGAGAGCTTGCTCACATTTCGGTTGTGCGAGGTTGTGGGGAGAGGGCAGAGGAAGGAGGCACGATTCTCACCTCTCCGCCACCAACACACCAAGGACTTGGTCCTCCTGGATGCTCAAGACACATGAGCGCCTTCTTGCTGCACTACTTACAACATGACCCTTGGATTGTACGAATTCCAAGTCATGCTGACTACTGGATTGCCACACTGTTAGATCCCCGGTACAACACAAAATTTTGCGAAATAACTCCTGCCATAGAAAGGGACGCACATATGCAGGAGTATCAGCAGAAGGTGTTACGCAATCTCACATCTGCTTTTCCACTAAACACCAGTGGTGCACAGAGTGAATCTCAACGCTTTTTCATCGATAGGAGGAAATGGTCTTACTTTTCCACATCTGAGGGACCGAGGGCTGGCTGCTGTGCTGAGACGGCGTTGAGTACGGTGTCTCTGCAGAGTTGCATTTTTGGTCATATACAAACTGAGTTGAAAAAGGACAGATGCTGGTGGAAAGGTGAACAGGTGTGTTGGAAAGGGTAAAAAAGTTTGTGTCCGTAAGTTTGGTGGTTAAGCAACAGTAAGATTTGCTGAAGAAACAACATTTGTTATGGTGGGACTGGCAGATTTGGATAAGGTGGTATATACTATGTTACCGCTATATAAAAAATATTAAGAAGAAAAGAAAGAGAAAGGTAGATATCCCAATCGCCATTCGGTGTCCACCGTGCTCACAGATGGAAAAGGAGAGGTTGGCAACTGGAAGGTTAGGTGGAGGATACAGAGCAGGTTGACTCTGAAACAAATAGTGGCCTGAACCGAGTTAGACGCCACTCGGATCTGGAGACTTGGAACCCTGTTAGCGTGACAGGGTCCACACGACCACCCAGCCCCGGAACTCCCTGTTAACAACACAGGGGCCATTGGTTACGCTGTCCGTGTGCGTAGGGGACACACCTGTGGACAGCAGGCGCATCAGCAGCAGCAGGCCTGTTTATGTCACTGGGCTGCACTAGCAGGACTGGTAGGACAGGAGCTGTTCTTAAACATTCTGCGTTACCAACTATCCGCTTCAGCATGCTGTCTAGGCACAACACAGGACTTAGACCCAGCACGGAGTGCAAGTAAATGTGCAAAGAGGCTTTTCTCAGTCAGTGTGAAGCCCCACAGGTGTTGTGTTGGTGCATTACCTTCAGGGACTCCATGTGGAGGAAGAGTCTGGTCACACTTAGGTTGCTTCTTTATATGTATTTTCGTGACGCCACTCTCGGTATTGCGGTCAGTGGGGACCGCCACTGCAGTGTAAGGGGACATCTGGGGCTGATGTTGGGTGCAGTTAGTTTTAGTGGACTCCCGAGAGTGAGTCAAGCACCAGGGCCCTGTGTAAGTGTGTTGAGCCGCAGGTTGCAGAATGACTCAGGCACAGTCCAAACGAACATGCGCTATAGCACAAAATTAAGACTTTGCCTCAGGAATGACACAGTCAGGCAAAGCATACTCAGTTGGCGAAACACTGGAGTTAGGCTGCGGCTGGGGTAAATCGGCACACAGGAAGGAGCAACTGCGGAAAGACTTCGTTTAATTGTGAGTGAAGTCATTTTGGAGTTTGGTGAGGAGTACCGTAACGCCAGTGAGCAGCATCCTGTGCCACAGACCAACATTCGCACGGTGCTGTCTATACTGTTAACCATGATAGGAGCGTAAAGTCTGTATTTATGGCAACTGGACATCACATTACCTGGGTACGGTAGGCTGTGCCCAGACAGTAATGCGTGCATGCAACACTTTGTTTTATTATGAAAACACATATCTGTTCTGGGTAGGACGACTATATAGACAATCACACTTGCTGCCTCTGCACTGTCAAATTGTCACGTACAGTTTAAATCATAGAGGGACAGCGACACATGTTTGCATTGAATGTTGCTTTTCAATATTTACATGACTGTGTTGCAGAGCTGTGTGGTTTGCATTCACACTGTTATCATCTGCCTTATCTGTGAGGCTTCAGCTAACAAGGGTATTCAGGGTGGGTGATGTGTTTTGTCTATGTTTAGGTAGATAACTGGGAAGCTCTTGTGATGCGCCACTAGTAAGTTGTCTTCGCGCACACACACACTCACACACACACAATTACTGCTGCTACGCAGAGGGCTTAGCAAGCAGTAGGCAACTGAATAGATTGTTCTATTATTTCAATTTAATGCATGGTTCTTATTGTTTGTTTTGGGAAAGTGAAAGAATCATTTATGAACCCAACTGCAAACAGTGCTTTTCATGTTGCGTGGTTTTGCTGCATACTGTGGATCCCACCAAATACAAGACTTAAAATGAAGCATAAGTCGCAAAGGGAATTTCACTGTGCTACAATGCGGCCTAGCGGAGCTGTGCAACCACCGCCTGCCCCATCACGTGCATCTGCATGCTCTTCATCCTCTGTGACTGTGGGGACAGCAGTCACATATGCTTTTTCACACTGAACTTCCACCCCGTTACCCGTAAGCGGGAGTGTGATTGGTATGTCGTCACTTGTTTTTTAAGTGCAAACAGATGGTATTGTTGAGCTGTCAGACATCGAGAGAACCACCATTGGATGAAGGAAACATTATATCTACGCCTGCACCTTCGTGAAAGACTGGCTGGACTACCTGCCGTTAATTATTGCGTTCCACAAATGGAAAGGAGTGTAGAATGCACAGGTGTTGTACCTTGCAGCAAAGGAACAGTATCTTAGTATTCCAGACAATTTTAGGATGGCAGACAAAGTGTCAGCTCTTTGGGCAAATTAAATAGTGTGGAAAAAGTGGGCAGGTGGGTACAGTGGCCGTGTTCTGTGTGTACCAGAACAGTAAAGGAAGCCTCGCTTTCTATCCCTCCTAATGATGAAATGCAGCAAGGAATTCCCTGAGTTTGCTATAAAAATAGCGTTGCAAAATGTGCATGAGGGTGTCATGCAGAGGTGCTAGAAATAGCTTAGCACCAGTGGGGCACAAATGGAGTACAACAGCCACTTCTTGTATGCCACTAACTGGCAGCATTTTTTGCTATTATTATAGCTTATTAAAAACAGAGCAGGAGGCTGTAATGCAGAGGTGCTAGAAATAGCTTGGCACCATTGGGGCACAAATGGAGTACAACAGCCACTTTTTGTATGCCACTAACTGGCAACATTTTTTGCTATTATAGCTTATTAAAAACAGAGCAGGAGGGTGTAATGCAGAGGTGTTAGAAATAGCCTGGCACCATTGGGGCACAAATGGAGTACAACAGCCACTTTTTGTATGCCACTAACTGGCAGCATTTTTTGCTATTATTATAGCTTATTAAAAACAGAGCAGGAGGGTGTAATGCAGAGGTGCTGGAAATAGCTTGGCACCAGTGGGGCACAAATGGAGTACAACAGCCACTTTTTGGATGCCACTAAGTTTACTCAGTGTTTGCTAGTATAATGGCTTAGTAAAAATGAGCTTGAGAGTGCAATGCAGAGGTGCTGCAAATAGATTTGCACTAGTGGGACACTAATGGAAGTCCAACAGCCACTTTTAGGATGCCACTAAGTTTACTCAGCGTTTGCTAGTATAATAGCTTAGTAAAAATGAGTTTGAGTGTGCAATGCAGAGGTGCCGCAAATATCTTTGCACCAGTGGGACAATAATGAAGTCCAACAGCCACTTTTAGGATGCCACTAAGTTTCCTCAGTGTTTGCTAGTATAATGGCTTAGTAACATTGAGCTTCAGTGTGCAAAGGGCAGGAGGGTACAGTGGCAGGGTTGTGGGTCAGTGTAGAGGAAAGGAAGACTCACTTTCTATCCCTCCTAATGGGGAAATGCAGCGAGGGTTGTACTTTTGCCATTTTTGTCCTGAGGAAGGAAGCTGTGTCTTCCGAAACGCGTTGACCTATGCATAATTAAAGCTACAATTATCTCCTACTTCTATGATCAGCTAGTCATTGGCGCGGCTTGGATACCCGATTCTATCACCCATACGCAGAAGGCAGATAACGGCGTCCTGACGGGCAGATACCCGTTTTTATAATGCAGGGACATGTGACATGGACATCCTATCACACATGCCGTTGCTTCTCTGGCTAAAAGTCCACTTAGCTGTGTGTGTGTCTGGGATTGGCTGACATGCTGGCCCGCCCCACTACACGTGCGCGCTTAGGGAAGGAAGACAAGGAATCGCCATTATCCCAGCAGCAGTGATCTGAACACACTGTTCCCGCAGACTATACGCTGAAATTTCATAATAGTGTGAGTCACAGAGTGACTCACAGTATTACAGCGGAAAGCCAGCTAGTAATTAGCTTGGCTTTTTGCTGCTAGAACCGTTCTCGAACGTAACTACAACTATCGAGCTTTAGCAAAAAGCTCGAGTTCTAGTTCGATCTAGAACAGCCACCAAAATCACTCGAACCACGAACCACGAACCGCGCTCAACTCTACTCAGTAGTGTTTCAGAATGGCAGCCTGCCATAATAGCATAGGATGTCATCAGACAAATTAAATCCTTCTGCATCTGTACATTTCTTAAAAAAGATGTGGGGTTATGCTGGAATCAGATACGTCTGATTCATTGTCAGGCACATCTGAAAAGTGGCATGTGCACCCATTTGCGTCCCCACAAATCCTACCCCAGTCATGGACTGAAGGACAATCTGTGGCATAATAGACGCCATAGCTCATCATGAATTTGATGAGCGGACGTCACCTGCATAGTCGTGCCTCTCCCCTATTCCTGCTCCTCCCATCTTGGCAGAGCTGGACAAAACTGATGCAGAAACACCAAAAGTCGTAAAATGTTTGAGCAATTCCAGAGTGTGCAAAAATGTTTAACTTTTCAGTGTTATCACACCAGTTTATGGGGTAATTGCTCAGATAAATCAGGTATTTTTCTACATTATTATGCCAGCATTATCAGAAGGATGAGACTGAAATAAAGGCAAATCGGACACAATATAACATCCTTTATTTCCCCAAATAACTTTGTACATTAATCACATACTTAGGTGCATGGGAAGCTAATCACAATGTAAAATGCTTAAAAGCACTGAACCAATTTGCACAGTGATGAAGCCCAGATTTTACTATCAGATAACACGCTGTCATCAGCATGGTATCACACTGCTGATCCCATTTACTGGTAATCCACATCAGTCCTCAGTACTCATGTCACTGGAGATAAGAAAAGACTTTTTGCTAATGGTTTCATGTAAGAAATCAGTAAAGTGGAAAAATTGAATTTTCCAAGGGAATAATAAGAGCAATAGCAAAGGGCAAGAAAATGTATAAAATCTCTCAGAAATAAGTCTACAGACCATAAGCCTTTTACTATAAAATAAGATTGCAGGACACAATAAATCTTTATTACTATCAATAGACACAGATCATAATACACAAAAAAGCATGCTGCCGACAGCTACCTTTGACAGTGTGATCTAATGCACTCCAGCGGGACCGTGCTGTCCCCGTGCCATGAAATCACGAGGCGCCAATGTGTTGCCATGACAGCGCATGGTCAGATGATGATGCCTGTTACTGTTGTCACTCACTTCCTGTCAATGCCAGTAGAGCTCCGCCACTCACAGGAGATCAGCATGAAGCATCGATCTGATCAACACAAGCGATCAGAGTATATAGCCATAAAGTCCCCTAGGGGGACTAGTAAAATCAGTAGAAAAAGTAAAAAAAAAGAGTTTTAAAAAATATTAAGAAATAAAAAAATTGAAAATTCAAATCACTCCTCTTTTGCCCCATTGAGAATAAAATAATAATAATAATAATAATTACACATATTTGGTATCGCCGCATTCAGAAATGCCCAATATATCAAGATATACAATTAACTTATCTGTTTGGTACACAGCGTAGAGAGAAAAAAATTCCAAACGCCAAAATTACATTTTTTTTTGGTCGCCGCAACATTGCAGTAAAATGCAATACCAGGCGATCAAAATATCGCATTTACACAAAAATGGTATCAAAAGTGCCAGCTCAAGAAGCAAAAAATAAACCATCACTGAGCAACAGATCCCGAAAAATGAGAACGCTATGGGTCTCGGAAAATAACAACAAAAGTGCAATTTTTTTTTTGAACAAACGTCTGAATTATTTTTGACCACTTAGATAAAAGTGAAACTATGCATGTTTCCTATCTTGGAACTCGTAACAACCTGTGGAATCATAAGGCCAGGTTTTACCATATAGTGAACACAGTAAATACATTTTTTTTTTTTGCAATATCACCGCACAGTTTTTTTCCCGTTTTCCAGTACAATATGGGGATATGGGGCACAATTAATGGTGTCGTTCAAAAGTACAACTCGTCCCTCAAAAAAAACAATATTCTGGCTCTTGGAAGATGGGGAGGAAAAAACAAAAATGAAAAAAGTAAAATTACCAGTTGGTGAAGGGGTTTAAATCCGCAACATGTTTGGAAGTGGATGGGGAAGTAGAGATCCCGCTCATGGTGGTGCATGCAGAGGCCATGGCTGTAGGCAAGGGCAAACTGTGCCTGCTGCGGGAGCACAAGAAACACACTCCTCTAGATTTACCTTCCTGACCCACCTTGCAGTTGAGCACAGGACACCACTGTAGAAGCTAGAACAGTGCAAACAGATGGTGGGGTGGATGGCAGATAATGTTTTTTGTCTGTTTCTCAACACCATGCTGTCTTGCTGTCTTTCACACAGTCCAGTCTCACCAGCCAAGGGTCTGGACCACTTAATCCTCACCCTGATTCTCCTTTCTCTCACCATGGTGAGTCCCAGGAGACAAGTGGGACACTCCGAGGAGCTCATTACATTTACATGTGTTAATTCTGGCCTTTCATCCTGCAAGTTTCAAGAAGGACATGAGTAGATCATGTGCAGTGATCCCAAATATTTGAGCAGCAACAGGCAGAAGAAGATAATGGTAGGGAACGGTAATTACTGTCTCAAGAGGTGGATGGTGATGAGACACAGTTGTCATCAAGTCATGTTGTTAAGTCAACAAATCAGGGGGAGGACCAGAGTGCAGAAGTGGAAGATGAGGTGGTGGAAGATGAAGTCACCGACCCAACCTGGGACGGTGCCATGCAGAGCAAGAACATCAGTGCAGACTAGGAGGGATTCTCAGCCCAACAACAAGGAAGAAGAGACAGTGCGGTGGCCAGAGGGAGTAGGTGTTATACTGTTCCCCATAGCACACACACGCGGCAATTTCCCAGGCCAAAGCTTAGATGTTCCCCAGTCTGGTGCATTTTAAAAGAAAGTGCAGACGATAAAAAATGGTCATTTACAACGTGTCCTCTTCAGTACTAAGATCAGCATGAGGGCTAACCACTACCAGCCTGACCACTACCAGCATGCTAAGACCCATGTCATCAAAATACAAGACTAGGTGGACCAAATGCCTGTGTCCACGATCAGTGTGTAGAACCAGCATCCCGATCCCTGCACTCTCCTATCCCCCTGGCCCAGCAGGGATACCAGTGCCATTACCTCATCGGTCGCCCGCTTGTTCCTGCAGGTGTGTACATGTTGGGTTGTCCTCCCACATGTCCATCCTCGTGCTGCGTGGTACTCTGCTCACCTGTATGGCCACCCACATGTTGTGTGGTCCTCTGCTCTCCCACATGGCCATCCATGTGTGTATCAGTTTCCTGTCAAGTATGCCTACTCCCTCTGTCTACCTCATCAACGGCAAGCGTTACACATTGTTTGTGGGTGACACCATTTCCTCTTCCCTTGTGCTACATGCTTAGCAATTACCTGTCCAGGACGCAGATGCAGATGCCTCCCGCTCTGCACCTACTGTTGCACAAACATCATCAGCAACCATGTCCAGTTCTTTGTCCCAGCGCAGCGTTCAGCTGTGCCTACCTCAGGCCTTGGAACACAAGCATAAATATTCAACTACCCACCCACAGGCCCAAACACTAAACACTAGATATAAGCAAATGGCTTGAGGTTCAATTCAGTTCATGTTCCCCGACTAAACCTGTGTTTGCCGAACAGTTCAATGAAAGGTTCGCAGAACAGTTCAATGAAAGGTTCACCGAATATATCTGAACCCATTGAATTTAATGGGAGACAAAAACAAAGGCATAGTCAACACTTTTATGGGGGCCCAAAATCTGTCAAAATAGCTCAAACCATTTTACCGTGGAACTACACTGATGTGGTATAGCCATTAACTTCCTAGACTATTAACATAAGAAATATTGGATGAGTGACAGCCAGTTGCTCTGAGAACCCTGTTGCTACAGACAAAATACAACTTGGAGACCCATGTAATGCGGGCGTCACACGGACGATATATCTGGCGATATGTCGTCAGGGTCATGTCGTAAGTGACACACATCCGGCATCGCCAGAGATATCGTACCATGTGACACCTATGAACGAGCAGAAATACTCACCTTCTCATTCATCGTTGACACTTCGTTCATTTACATAATCTTGTTCCTCCTTCTGTGCTCCGGTTGTTCGTCGCTCCAGTGGCAGCACACATCGCTCCGTGTGACACCCCGGGAGTGACAAACACAGCTTACCTGCGTCCCGCCAGCAATGCGGAAGAAGGAGGTGGGCGGGATGTTTACGTCCCGCTCATCTCTGCCCCTCCGCTTCTATTGGCCGGATGCCGTGTGACATCGCTGTGACGCCGAACGTCCCTCCCCTTTCAGGAAGAGGATGTTCGCCGCCCACAGCGACGTCGCCCGGGAGGTAAGTACGTGTGACAGGGGGTTAATGACTTTGTGCACCACGGGCAACTAATTGGCCGTGACGCACAAACGACGGGGGCGGGTGCGATCGCTTATGCGATTGCACGATTTATCGCCCCATGTGATGCCCACATTAGAGTCTGCACATTTCCAAAAGTTAGAGGCAGACAGCAGGATAGTGTCACCAATTGCCCCACAGTACTCATAGTGTCTTAGTGCTGTAGTCAAGCATGGCCCATACACAACACAGGGTCTGCCTCAGCATTTACAGCTTTCAAATCAAGAGGTGGGTGGATGACAGCAAGATACAACTTATATAATCTAAAGGTCACCAGAGCTTACAGCCACCGGGTCTCCTGACAGCCGTGGGGCAGGGAACCCTTAAGGAAGCCTTTAAGATAGCCTTTAAGTTTCTTGGAATTTCCAGCTGTTGGGACACCTGGAATTTTTGAACTCTGGTACCAGTTCACAGCCCCCAGATGTTCCAAAATCTGGGAACTCAAGAAATGTTAAACACTCTCTTAAAGGCTCTCTTAAAGGTTCTCTTAAAAGTTTCCGGGCCTCACAGCTGCAAGCAGCCGCAGTGGCTGTGAGCTCCAGCAACTTTAGGTTACCAGAGCTCACAACCATTAGGTCTCAAGGCAGCTTTCAACCTGGTAACTTTAAGAGGGCCTTTAAGAGAGCCTTAAAGTATCTTGCAGTTCCCACCTATTGGAACATCTGGAGGCTGTGAACTTTTATCAAAGTTCAAAGCTTCCAGGTGTCCCAACATCTGGGAACTGCAAGAAACTTAAAGGCTCTCTTAAAGGCTCTATTAAAGGATTACAAGCTTCACAGCTGCCAGGAGATGTGGTGACTGTGAGCTCCAGTAACTTTAGGTTACAAGAGCTCATAGTCATCTGGTCTCAAGGCAGCTTTCAACACGGTAACTTTAAGACAGCCTTTAAGTTTCTTTGAGTTTCCATATGTTGGGACACCTGGAGGCTTTGAACTCTGGTACCAGTTGAAAACTTCCAGATGTTCCAACAACTGTGAACTCATGGAACGTTAAAGGCTCTCTTAAAGGCTCTCTTAAAGGCTTCCTTAAAGTTATTGGGTTGACATCTGCCACGAGACCCAATGGCTGTGAGCTCTGGTAAGGTTACTGGTTCAGTCTCCCTGTGGAGAACACTCGCGTCTGCACAGCTTAAATTGACATTCTGCGGCTTGGAGAGCCGTGCCGCATTTTGTTTTTTGATGCGGCAAAAAGAAGCACAGGTTGAATGGGATTTCTATAAATCCCATCCACTGTGCTTTTACTATGCAATGCAGCATTTTGGAACAGACAAAAAGACATGCCAAAGCAGGTATGAAAATGGCCATTTTGATATGCAAAACATCTCAAAATATTTTTTTAATAGTTGAAAGCTTTGGCATGCAAGTCTATTTGTATGTTTCTAATGTGTAATAGATTATGTCCATTTGACTCACCATGCTTCCAAACCCCTCCTCCCCCATTAGCCACATTACCCTTTAACAGTGGGTCTCTCTTTGCCCATTTATGTGGTTTTTAAAAGCGAGAGAGAGGCAGCAAGATAGAGTAGGACCCAGTACAATGAAGTTGCTATGACGTGGCTACCGGGCAGCTATGAAAATGGCCATTTTGATATGCAAACCATCTCAAAATATTTTTGTTAGATTTTTTTTTGTTTTTTAGTAGTTGAAAACTTTGGCATGTAAGTCTTTTTGTCTATTTCTTTTTCTGTGTGGAAAAATATTGCCAGTATTTAACAATGTATATACCAGATGATGTTCTGTCCCAATGTACCATAGCCTCAATATAAACATAAACTGATTAAGTCATTTACACAGAAAACACTTGCAACAATTGCAACAACAGCCATAGTAAAAGTACCAGTACTATAGATACCCCTTCCCCCCAAAAAAAAACAGATACAGGGCTATAAAGGGGTGGTCAAAAACAAGTATTCATTTTATTCTTAAAATGCTGTATATGTATTATAATGATCTAATCTAATATTCAATACATTTTAATTAAATATTCTCTACCATTCCCTCACTACTCTGTCGAACTGCTTTAATTTATTTATTTTGTTACTACTTTCTCTTTGGTGACATCTCATTTGAGAATCCCAGTACATGCTGAAATACTCAAAAGGGACATCATCTGGGAGGAAAAGACTATAGTCACTGCCAAAGCCTCTGTCCCCACCCTGAAACAAAGTGTCATCAGTGACTTCCCTTTCCAGAGTTGGATGAATCTCTGCTCTACTGAGTATGCATCGGTTGCCAATTTCAACATATGGTTAGGAGGAGCGCCCTGCTCACTGTGTGGTAGTACTTTCAATGCACAGTGACAGTGCGCTCTCTCACCAGCTTTGATAAAAAGTGACAAATTGTAGTGGGCGATCCCCCCGATGTTCGGGATCGGGAGCCTCACCGAACATTTTGTAAAGATCGAGATCTGGATCGAGATAACGCAAACTTGTGTCCGAACACTGAACTTGGGCTTTACAATTATGGGATGGAGCGGGGGTCTGTAAAATAAAAAATATAGTTAATAATAAACATTGTTATTATACTTACAGGTCCCGCAACGCGTCCTGCAGACTCTGTCTCCCGGCCCTTTCTGCTTCTGAGTCCAATCATTGCTATGCCCCCGAGTTACAGGACCTTCCGTGACGTCATAGCCATGTAATCAGTCTGGTGTGAATGTTGCACAGACATTGGCTTACAGACTGGTCACATGGCTATGACGTCTGCGAAGGTCCTATTAACTGAACTTTGACTGTCACTGTGCAAGTGTCACATCACATCACCCGGCACGGCGCACACTCTACCGACCGGAGCAGGGATGGCCTCTGCTTTTTCTGCAAGCCATTCTTCTTACAATGTGCACTGACAGTGCACTGTCTTGCCGGCTCGTTACTTCTGATCATAGCCAACGAGCGAGCACACTGTCACTGTATATAAGCTTTGTTTTAGGCCTGTGCCACACATCCGTGCTGCCGGCACGTGTTTGTCATTTTTTACACGTACCGGCGGCACGGAGACACTTTAACCAATGCTACCCTATTGTAGCAGGCACACACACGTAAAACCACACGGAACGTGTGTCCGTGTGCGTTTGTACGTGTGTGCGATTTTCAAAGCGCTGACATGTCAGTGTTTTCTCCGGCAGCACGGGTGTTACACGGCCCGCACCCGCACCACACGGGTGTAGTGTGGATGCGGTCCCGTGTGACACGCGCCGGAGAAAACACACATGTCAGTGAAAAAAATAAAAAACATTAACTCACCTTCTCCAGCCCTCCTGTCTCTGCCGCTGCTGCCTCTTGCTGCCGACCGCCGCTCATTATTCTCATAGAATATTCACTTCACTGCCTGGCAGCAGCAGCAGCGGGGAGACGGGAGGGCTGGAGACCGAGGATCAGCACCACGGACAGCAGCGCGGACAGCAGGAAGGACCAGGTGAGTATAATAATTACTGATTCTACGTGTGCTATCGTGGATAGCACACGTAGAACACACGTGTCACGCACGTACCAGAGACACGTACTTACCTGCACACAACACGCAGGGAAAATACGTGTCTCTCGGCACGTGCGTGAAATTCACGTGAGTGTGGCAGAGGCCTTAGAGAAGGGGCAAAGGCTGTTGTCCGGTTACGTATTCCTTGTATCCTGTGTCTGTTACCTGTACCTGCTAACCCACATCTATGTTGTAGTACCTACTGTACTTTCCTGAACCTGCTGTACCTGCCAGTTTTGCTGTACCTTCCATACCTGGTCTACCTGCCATATCTGCTGTACCAGCCATACAGTCTTCACCAGCCCTCCTGTTTGCACCTGAGCTCGTCCCTGCATCCTCAATCCCTGGGGTCAGCTGCCACAATGCAGGGATTTCCCCTGGAGTAGCACATGGCAGCTTCCTTCCAGCACAAGTCTAACCTCACCATCAGAAGCTTTAGTGAAGAATTCAGTGATTTTTCTTGTACGCAAAGAATGGTCCCAGTTTCATCAGTATTTTCTAATAGATTTTCATCAGAATTTGGTGAGTGTGCCAATTGTTACCATCAGAGGTTAGTCAGAGTTTCATTAGTTATTCTTAGTGAAAAGGAAACAACTAATTACGGGTTCTCAAGCTTCTCCTATTGTATATGTCACTGAAAAAAGGACAAGACATGGATGGCACCCAAGTGACGTTCGATTTATTTTTCACTGACTCATAGACTTGAATTGGCGAGTTCGATTCATGACTCGGATCAAAATAATACAAGTCTCGTAAAAAATACACAGTCGTGAATAATCTCATAGCCTACAGTAGGTACAAGTTCAATTTGCAAAAAATATGAAAAGAACTCCTACAAAAAAACCTGATATCTGAATAATCTCTTATATTTATCAAATAAAAAATATAACAAGGTTGATTTTTTAATTACATTTTTTGCAATCATTAGTGAAATGCATTGCAAAAGTTTTAGGGCAGAACCACATATCCACATCACAAGAAAATGAAAACTTATTTACATGTTATATGTAGCTGATAGGCATTTATTTCACATCTTTCTTGTCTAAGACAAAGATATATCTTCCTTGAAGTCAGAGAGTCTGTTTATATTAGTAACAGCTGGGTACGGCAAGAACAACTTCTGGATTTGATCAATCACTTCATTTGTAAGGTATCAGCATCTGCTTCTCATCATTCACAAAAGAGATACAGATTTGTCAGGACTTTTTATTAGATTTCGGAGAACTTAGAAAGATTTCATGGAACGACAATAAAAATTAAAATTAAAACTCATCAAGTTCCTGAATAATGTATAAGAAAATGATCACATTATGGTGATGTAAAATCAAAATTAAATATTTGTTGTAAAGTTTATACAATTTGGATGTCTGAAAAAGTCATGGCTAAAAGTTTTGGCACCCTTGAAATTGTTCCAGAAAACAAAGTATGCTTGAAAATTATTGCTCTTACAGAAATTTTGTCCCAAACATGTTTATTTCCTTTGTGTATATTGAAACAATATACCCCTCCCCCCACCAAAAAAGAGCAAAAAAAGCAAATTAGACATAATTTAACACAAAGCCCCAAAAATGGGCCAAACAAAATTGTTGGTAAATGCAACTTAATATTTAGTTGCACACCTTTTGGAATAAATAACTGCATCAATCGATTCCAATAACCATCAACAAGCGTCTTACACCGCTCAACTAGAATTTTTGACCACTCTTCTTTTGCAAACTGCTCAAGTTCTCTCATATTTGAAGAGTGCCTTCTCCCAACAGCAATTTTAAGAGCTGGAATCATTGCTGGCCACATCAGAGCTCTCGAGCACTTTCGTTCTATCCATTTTTGGGTGCTTTTTGAAGTATTTTTTGGGTTATTGTCCTCTTGGAAGACCCAACTTCAGATTTCATGATGCTTTGCAAACACTCAAGGCTCCCAGTGCCAGAAGCAGCAAAGCAACCCCAAAATATCTTTGAATCCGCACCATATCTGACTGTAGGTACTGTGTTCTTTTCTTTGTAGGCCTCATTCTGTTTTCAGTAAGCAGTAGAAAAATATGCTTTTCCAAAAAGCTCTAGCTTTTTATATCTATGTCAGCAGTGGGGTCCCCCTGTGTCTCCTGCCATAGTGTTTGATTTCATTCAAATGTTGACAGAAAAATCACTTTGACACAGAAGCACCCTGAGCCTGCAGGACAGCTTGAATTTCTTTGGAACTTGATTGGGGTTGCTATCTACCATTCGGGCTATCCTGTGTTGCAACCTTTCCTCAAATTTTCCCTACTGTCCAAATTAAGAGAGATTAGCTACAGAACCATGGGTTGTAAACTTGGAATTATGTTGTGCATCATGGACAAAGGAACATCAAGATCTCTGGAGATGGAGTTGTAATCTTCAGATTGTTGATATTGAAAAAAAATGTGATACTTAGGTCCTCATATAGTTTTCTTCTCCTCTTTCTGTTCACCATGCTTAGTGTGCAACACAAACACACAATGCAAAGATTCAGTCAACGTCTCTCCTTTTTATCTGATTTCAGGTGTGATTTTCATATTACCCACATCTATTACTTGCCACAGGTGAGTTTGAATGAGCATCACATGCTTGAAACAAAGTTGTTAACCACAATTTTGGAAAGGTGCCAACAATTTTGTCAGGCCCATTTTGTGTGACATTATGTCCAACTTGTCTTTTATTCCCCTGGATTTTCTTTGTGTTGTTCCAATATGCACAAAGGAAATAAACGTGTATAAGAAAATGTGTAATTGCAATATTTCTTGGAATAATTTCAAGGGTGGCAACACTTTTGGCCATGATTGTAACTTCCAAATTAAAGATAGCAGTAACATGGTGGATGGGGTAGTTAGCAGTTCAGAGTGTGAAAAGAAAGGACAGTATCTATGTTCTCAGAGAGGGTTTAGAAAACAAGCTGTAGAGAGGAAGGAAAGCACAGGAACAGAAAATACATCCCTCCATAATTCAATTTGTGCTGAAATATGAGAGCTTGAAAAGACAGCAGCACCTTGGCCATACATTGCTCACATCCAGCATGTGTTACTGGGACGGACACAATATGCAAGAAAAAAATCTGAAATGATAAGAAGGTTATAAAATACATTTCCGGAAGGTCTAAAAATGAATGAGGGAATGAAGATTGCAAATTTGTAACTAATAGTAAAATAAGGTTTTATATGTCAAATATGTCCATAGCTTTTAATTGCTAGAAAAATCTAAAGTGCAAGGTTTAGACTAATTATAAAAAAAGAATATTCCAATAACAATGTTAACCATTAGTCTAAACCAGAGGTCCCCAACTCCAGTCCTCAAGGCCCACCAACAGTGCAGGTTTTTGGGATTTCCTTAGTATTGCACAGGTGTTAATGTAATTACCTGCCCAGGTGCTGGTTCCAACAGCAGTGCAATGCTAAGGAAATCCTGAAAACATGCACTGTTGGTGGGCCTTGAGGACTGGAGTTGGGGAACCCTGGTCTAAACAACTCAGGGGAGAGGCTTGCTGAGAGGAGCAAGGGATGCATTATAGTACGAGAGTTGCAGATAAGTGCATAGTTAAACACAATATCATAGTTTTAACAAGAGCGAGCATACAAAACTAAAGATTGTTTATCTTCTCTGTTTTTGCATTGTTTTGCTGATATTGTCTGTACTGTTCATCCCAATTCGTTCATTGATACGAACTAGTACCAATGACAAAGTTAGAGGGAAATGGAAGGTACTTAAAAATGTGAACAATGAAGAAATGGGGAGCCTGATGGCATACATGAAGAAAGTATTAACACATAGATAGCGTGCCATGTAGTCTTTTAAGCTGCTTTTATTATAAAGTGCACATAAGTACAGCCAGACAAAGATGGCTAGTAGATTAAAAATCCATAAAAATGAAAAGATATACAAAATAACAGAATAGAAGGTTAGGGGGAAACAGAATCCCATACAAGAGAGGTATATCCACATGTACTGCATAAAGGTTCACATATACAAAATAGTAAGGAACATAGTCCTAATAAATAGGAGACCCTTATCTATTGAAAATGGTATCTAGTATAGCATATGAGGTTATAAATACAAAATGGTAAGGATCACAGTCCAAGTAAAAAAAAAAACCCAAACCCACATATATTAACCATAGTAGACAGAGGAGGTCACATCAGGGCCATTCACTTACAGAGAGTATCAGATACAAAAGGCATGTGTACAAAAATATTAATAGCGAATAGGCACCTGGAGACCATACCTATTGTCCAATACCAGGGGTACACCAATACTGGAGCATGGGACAGGTCCTGACACATGTTTCACAGGGCTGCTTCAGAAGACCAACAAATGTATACAGGGAACTAGAAAAGAAGCAGAAATCCAGGACTTCTAACGTTATTTTTTCAGAAACATTACCGGTGCCATGCACATCACTAGGAAGACATCACGAGATTAAGGAGATAAATAAATGGCTTAGAAATTGGTGCAGGAAGGGGTTTGGATTCATTGAGAACCAGGCTGACTTCTCTGTCAGTTACAGGCTCTACGGTACGGAAGGGTTGCACCTCGATGAGGAGGATGTAGCTGTGCTGGGGGATAAATGGTCAGACGGATGGAGGCGCTTTTGAACTAGGATCAGGGAGGAGCGAAGGTGGTTGTGCAAATAAGGGGATAGATAGAGCACAAAGAGAGAGTGAGACAGTAGGGGTCAATAAAGATTTAGAAGGAGCTGGGATATGCAAGCAAAGTACGAGGTGAGTAGAAGAAATAAATGCACTCATAGTAATAAATATCTGCTAGCAATTGCGAGGAGTTTTTCAAACAAAATGAATGAATTTCAATTAATTAATTACAACGTGGCGAGTATAACAGAAACCTGGCTGGATGAGAGCTATTATTGAGTGAGAAACGTAGAGGTTTACACTACATTCAGAAAAGAGAGGAAACACAAAAAGGTTGGCGGAGGGATGTGTATTTTTGTTAAATCCAACTTTAAACCTGTGCTCAATGATGACATGGGGGGAGCTGTGACAATGTAAATTTAAAATTGGTAAATATACACGGGGATAGCAATAATGGAAAGTAGTTGATTGGAATTTGCTATAATCCTCTTAAGATAGTTGCAGAGGTAGAGGATGAAATGCTTCAATAAATTGAAAAGGCGGCAATTAATTAGGCACTTATTATGGGGTATTTTAACTATCCAGACATCCAATGGGACATAAAATCCTCTGATTGTTCTATAACGTGCAAGTTCCTACTTACAGTTCAAGACAGTTATATCTCTCAGTTGGTTGATGAACCGACGAGGAGAGATAATTTGCTAGATCTGATCTTGTCAAATAGACTGGATACAATTTCAGAACTACAGGTCCGGGAGCACTTGGGCAGCAGCAACCATAAAATTGTAAGTTTCAGTGTAATATTTAACAAAACATTTCAATAATAAAATATCAAGGAAATAAAAAGAAACATTATTGTTAAATAGGACAGTACAAAGTCTAAGGGTAAGTTCACACAGTGCATTTTTCGCAGCGTTTTTGTGCGTTTTTCGGGTGCCTTTTTGCTCAGAAAACTGCATGAATTTGCTTCCCCAGCAAAGTCTATGAGTTTTCATTTTTGCTGTCTGCACACAGCGTTTTTTTTAGCTGCGTTTTTGTGGGCACCACAAAAACGCAGCATGTCAATTATTTTTGCGTTTTTCACTGCGTTTTCCACCCATTAAGTTCAATGAGATGTTCAAAAACGCAATGAAAACTGCAAATTGCAAATATAGCTGCGTTTTAGTGCGTTTTTATGACTAAAAACGCAGCTATAAATGCAAGGGGTGGGTAGTACAGTGACATGTACAGGAAGAGGATTCCTTCTGTCAGTAAACACAGAAGCGTGAATCCTACCGGTACCGCCACTGCTGCTTCCATTTCCCGAGCAGGAGGTGGAAGCGGCTGCTAAATCAAAAGTGAACAGTAGAAAAATGTCATACTCACTTGTCTGCAGACTCCCGGTGCTATGTCCGCTCCCAGCTCCTCTTCCCGATACCGCCACCCCCGCTCTGGCTGTGTGCCGGCTCCCAGGCTTGTACAATAGCTGCAGGACCTGGCCGTAATCACCTGATGCGGTCACCTGACGCATCAGCTGATCGTAAATCTCGCGGTGACGCCGGATTTTACAGCCCGGCTGGCCATCAGCTGATGCCGTCAGGAGACTTCATCACTGATTACAGGCAGCTCCTGCAGCGGTTGAGCGGGAGTCAGGACGGACGTTTGTAGTTTTTTTTTTTTTTTTGCACTGATGCATCAGCCTAGACTGTACAGCGAGCGAGCGCCGAGTGACTGATTTCCCGGCGCTTGCAGTCAGTTCATGACAGCTGCAGACAGGCCAGGGTGATCTCCAGAGTTCAGGTGAGAGCACCAGAGATTAGCCCGGGATGTCTGCAGCTGTCATGAACTGAACCGCAAGTGCTGGGGAATCAATCACTTGGAACTCGCTGTACAGTCTCTGCTGCACCCCGGAGCTCAGGTGAGAGCTCTGGAGTGCAATGCAGGTGCCTGAATCCAGGCCTGCCATTACTGGAGTTTCCTCCGGTAGCCAGTCCGACGCTGCACAGACGTGTGTAGTTTATTTTTTTTTTTGTTTTTTGCACTGATGCATCAGCTTATTATATAAAAGCCGTTTATACAATCAGCTGATGTGTCATGTGATTCAGGCCTTGAACCTGACACATCATCTAATCGCTTTGCCTTCCAGAAAACCGATCAGATGATATTGGATCCAGATTGGACGGCGCGGGACCCTTGACCCAGGATTACTGTGGAGGGGGGTTCTTTATTTCAATAAAGATGGTGTCACTAATTGTGTTGTGTTTTATTTCTAATAAAAATATTTTTCTGTGTGTTGTGGTTTTTTTTTATATTTACTAGAAATTCATAGTGGCCATGTCTAAAATTGGCGTGACACCTTGAATTTCGGGCTTAGGGCCAGCTGATAATACACAGCTAGCCATAACCCCATTATTACCCAGCGAGCCACCCAGCATCAGGGCAGCTGGGAGAGTTGGATACAGCGCCAGAAGATGGCGCTTCTATGAAAGCGCCATTTTCTGGGTTGGCTGCGGACTGCAATTCGCACCGGGGTGCCCAGAAAACTTGGGCACCCTGCTTTCGGATTCCAATCCCCAGCTGCCTAGTAGATGAAATTCATGAAATAATTAAAAAAAAAGGGCTTACCTATATTTTTGGTTCCCAGCCGGGTACAAATAGACAGCTGGGGGTTGGGGGCAGCCCGTACCTGGCTGCTGTACCCGGCTAGCATACAAAAATATGGCGAATCCCACGTCATTTTTTTGGGGGGCAAAGAAATCCTGCATACAGTCCTGGAAGGAGGATGCTGAGTCTTGTAGTTCGGCAGCTGCTGTCTGCTCTCCTGCATACACTATTGGATGGAGGATGCTGAGCCTTGTAGTTCTGCAGCTGCTGTCTGCTCTCCTGCATCCACTAGTGGATGGAGTATGCTGAGCCTTGTAGGTCTGCTCCCCCTGACTCTCCCTCCAGCATACAGTCCTGGATGGAGCATGCTGAGCCTTGTAGTTCTGCAGCTGTCTGCTCTCCTGCATACACTAGTGGAGAATGAAGAACATATTGAAGGAAATGACATCAGACCTTTTTTTTTCCTCAACAATCTTTAATGGCAATGTTTACTGATAAAAAACACATAAAAACGCAGTGAGCAAAAACGCACCAAAACGCGGTAAAAACGCATGCGTTTCTGCCGCGTTTGCGTTTATGTGCGTTTTTTGCAGCAAAAAACGCACAAAAACGCAGCATCAAAAAAACGCAGTGTGTGAACTTAGCCTAATAAGACAAAAGCTAAAGGCATTGAAAACCTTGAAGACTGAAAATCAGAAATAGTATTCCAGGAGTATAAAGATTTTAATAGGAAATGTAAAAAAAAAAAATCAAGCTAGCTACAGAAAAACAAATCACCAATGACATTAAAATATATCTGAATATTTGTTTTTACATTAATGCCTAAAAGAAAAAAATCTGATAGCATTAGGCTTTTAATAGATAAGTGTAGCAAGATAATTATAGAGGACAAAGAAAAGGCTAAAATATCAGACAGCCACTTTCCATCTGTTTTCACCAATAAACTGACTATACCCAGGATCATTCAGCCAGAAACAAATCTAAGTATATCCCCCAATATAACTAACTTAACATACGAAAAAGTATGGTTGTATCTGTGCAAATTAAATATTAACAAGCCCCACGGCCAGATGTCCTTCATCCACTGATCTTGAGGGAGTTGTATTCAATAGTTGCCAGACTAATGTATTTCATCTTCTTAGACTCTCTTGTAATGGGCCACGGCTACAGGATTGGAAGATGGCTGACGTGGTACCAATATTTAAGAAAGGTAATAAGGTGGATCCAGGCAATTTTCATCAGGTACGTCTGAAATCAGAAGTGTACAAAGTTTTGAGGGCATTACAGGACATGACCTGCAAAAATATTTTTTAGAAAATCATATAATTACTGAGTACTAGCATGGATTCATCAAAGACAAGTTGTGTGTAACCACCATTTTGAGTTTCTATGAGAAGGTAAGGTAAGTGCAAATCTAGATACAGGTCAAGTGGCTGATTGGATATGGACTTTGCAAATGTATTTGATACTGTATTACACAACAGCCTTTTATTGAAGCTTCAGAAGCAAAGACTAAGTGGAACTATATGCACATAGGTAAAAAATTGGTTAACAGAGAAAACAAATGGTGTTATAAATTGTATATTCTAGAAATGGGATAGAGTCAGCAATGGGTACCACAAGGATCTGTGCTAGGACCTACTTTTTTTAATCTCTTTATTAATGACACCAAACTGTGTAGGATAATAAAAAATGAGCTTGACAGGACAATATTATACATGATCTGTAGAAGATGTCTGCATGGGTAATCGCATGGCAGATGAGGATAAATGTTGATAAATATAGAATAATGCACTGAGGCCAGAATTATCCTATTGCTACATATACAGACAGATATTTTGCCATTTTAAGCTGTTTGCTAAATCATATTCAAGATACAGATACAGTATATACTGACGAGCAAAAGGTTAACAATGTTTTGAACATTTGGATTTCAGGCTCCATATCTCACCATCCACAACAGTTTTGAACGTGAGACTACCATCATTTTATAGACAATCATCTTGGCTGTCTCACACATAAATTTGACTTGCAACTATTTAGCATATTATTAGTTATTCAAATTCTAGTGATGTCACTGCATTGTTACTGTTTTGCTCCTAAAAATATAAATATTTATTTTTATTATTTTTCTAATATTTTGTAAATCCACCTTTGACTTTAA
The DNA here is from genome assembly GCF_048569485.1 of Anomaloglossus baeobatrachus. Classification (NCBI taxonomy): domain Eukaryota; kingdom Metazoa; phylum Chordata; class Amphibia; order Anura; family Aromobatidae; genus Anomaloglossus; species Anomaloglossus baeobatrachus. The sequence goes on along the minus strand of NC_134355.1, from coordinate 164,799,518 downwards.
ACACTGCCTTAATCATATAGGGCATGCTCTCTATCAGATTCAAGCATTTCTAAACCAAAAGCTCATCTCAAGTCTCTTCTATATGTTCCCAATGTTGGTGCATACTTTTTAACACACTTGGAAATGTATATAGTATTTTCTTCAACTCTACCCACAAGTGTTTGATTGAGTTGAGGTCTAGGAATTGTGGGGGCCAATTGAGCAAATCTACTTCATTGTCATTGAACCATTTCTTTGCTATTTTTGACATATTCTTCTGTATGTTGTCCTGCTGTAACACAATATCATCCTTTTTCTATCCATAGTACTAGAGTATACAAAGTACACTTCTTGTAGGATACTTACATTATAGCTTAGAATTAAGACCTTCATCAATCCTGGTCAAGTATCCAATGCCTTTAGCTATGAAAAACTCCCATATCATCAGGGTTCATCTGCCGAACTTGACAGTTCCTTCAATTTTTTGATCCGTTAGCCCATCTTTCCCTTGTTTATTCCAGACCCATTTGCACCCATCACAGTTTACTGACTTTCAGCTTATTGCTCCAAATCACCTGTTTTCAATCTTTTACTGTCCACATTTCTACTTTTTTGCAAACTCAAGCCGATGCTTATGATGATAGATGAGGCTTCTTCACATTTTTTTGGGTCACCATTCTAAACTTGTGTAATGTGTGTCACACAGTGCTTTCATGGACATCTGTGATCTCAATATTATAAAGCTTAAGAGCCACCTGCACTGCCATGTTTGTAGTGCCAGAACTGATGGACCTTCTGATGAGCCGACTTATAGACTACGAAATTTTGCTTGGATATCCACCTCTTGGCTTTTGAATAGATAGACAGACTTAATTTCATATTCTTTCTAGGAAATAGAGCAGGACTGAACGAGGTTTAAGATCTACCGTAGATATTTGTATATCAATTCAAACAATGATTTCTTAGTAACGAAGGAGCCAATTGGCCATGTAAAGGTATTGCTAGATTTGTTTTTAAAAGAGCCATATTCACATATAAATAGTTTATGGTGTGAAATCAAGCTGACAGATTCTCTTTAAAGTTTCTCTTGTACCACCTAAAATAAATAATTAAATATTGTCAACTAGTACTAAAAGAAAACTAATGTGGAGAGGAGTATCATAGCGCTCATTAACAGCCTGAACAAATTAAACAAAGTTGTTCTGCTCCCTTAAGACTAAAATAGATTGCAATTGAATTAAAACTGGAATATGTTGATTAACTTTTTAACATTTTACCTTCTCTCAATACAAGTCCCTTGATAAGTTTACCTACTTGGTTAGATTAAATGTGTACGAATAGATCTAGGTCAGTTTTCCCAAGTGAAGTTGCCCTCTGTGAATTCACTCAAAATTTTAGTTTCTTTTAGTAGGGATAATTGGATCTGCCAGTGAAAATTTAATATGGATGATCGAATACCTGAAATATTCGGCTTCGCGAATATTTTCCGAATAGGTAGCCAATATGCGAATATTCAATGCGCAATGTAAGTCAATGGGAAGCCCGAATAGTTCTAAAGATTTGTTATTCGGGTTTCTCATAGACTTACATTGCGCATCGAATATTCGCGAATAGTCGAATAACGGCGACCTATTCGGAAAATATTCGTGAAGCCGAATATTTGAGGTATTTGATCAGCCCTAAAATTTAATATGAGATATGTCATTGTTTATGCCCATGAACTATACTGTACCAGTAAGGCCATTCAACTCTTATGCAATAATAATGTTTTAAATGATTACTCTATAATATTCAATGCCTGTACTTTAGGGTAGTCTTTTATTTTAACTCCAAGACTGTGATTTTGTTAAGAAGTGGATTTTTCCTTCATGAACCAACAAGTACGGTATCTCATAACAAATTTGTAATAGGTAAAGTGCAGATGTCCAAGTCTTATTCAAGAACTTTTAACCTTTTACTGACAAATTCAGTTTTGATATTTCTGACAGAGTCCCATTTTGATGTGTCACTTTATACGGTATCTTAGGAATACTATTTTTGATCCCGTAGATTGAGTTTTTCTTTTTACACTTTGTATTTTATAAGCCCAGTTTCCAAATTTTTGTGTAAAATATGAAGAAAACAAGAATGCAATTATTTGGAAATTTCTTTTAGCTATATTTTATTCACAACTGAAAAATAGATCACAGGTTAGAAATTTTTACATTTCTTTTGAAAATATTAACTAACTTAGCCCTTTAGGTCAAATTTGTAAAATCTGAACTGTATCACATTATGTGGCAATACATCTGCAATATTTCAACACATCCAAGTGATTTTGAGATTGTTTTTGGTGACATTACATTTTATGATAATGGTAAATTTAGGTTGATATAATTTGCGTATATTTATAAAAAAAATAATAAAGGCAAAAATGTTTAAAAAAATAAGCAATTTTCAAACTTTGAATGATTATCCCTTTGATCCACTCAAATTAGTTAATAACTAACATTTACCTAATGTCTGCTTTACATCAGAACCATTTATAAAATGTTGTTTTATTTTGTTTGCTTGGATACAGCACTCTGTGAGCAGCCAACTTCTTTAGCAATGACCTTTTGTGGCTTATCCTACTTGTGGAAAGTGTCAATGACAGCCTTCTGGACATCTGTCAAGTCAGCAGTGTTACCCATGATTGTGTAGCCTAATGAACAAGACTAAGGGACCATTTTAAAGGGAAGGTGTCGTCAAAAAAAAAATATTTTTCAATAACTGAAAAAATGTAAAGTTTTAATGTTATATTTAAATAAAATTATTTGTTTTTAATTGAGACAAATATAAAAAAAATTAAAGTTTGATATATTCCACTCTTAAACACTAGGAGGAGCAGCTGCTGAAATCCGACTGTAGAAATATCTCACATTACAGATGCAGTAAAAGTGGGCAGAATCTGCTCTCCTGTGTGTGATGTAACCTCCCCTTCCTAATCTGGGTGTTTCCAACAGGATAAGAGCATGAAGTTTAGAATCACAGTGCGGAGCCATTTTGTTGGTGACCACAGAGTGATCCTAATATGTGTAAAGTGTCACTAAGGCCAGCTGCATAGTGCTTCACTGTATCGCGCGCTGCACTGTATCCCAATGCTCCCACACTGTCTACTGAATGTGTCCCAATGTCCCCGCACTGCCTACTGACTGTATCCCAATGTACCCGCACTGCCTACTGACTGTATCCCAATGTACCCGCACTGCCTACTGACTGTATCCCAATGCCCCACACTGCCTACTGACTTTCCCAATGCCCCCACACTGCCTACTTACGTTCCCAATGCCTCACACTGCCTACTGACTGTTTCCCAATGCCCCACAATGCCTACTGACTTTCCCAATGCCTCACAGTGCCTACTGACTGTTTCCCAATGCCTCCCACTGCCTACTGACTGTTTCCCATTGCCCCCACACTTCCTACTGACTTTCCCAATGCCCCACACTGCCTACTGACTATCCCAATGCCCAACACTGCCTACTGACTGTTTCCCAATGCCCCCACACTGCCTACTAACTGTTTCCCAATGCCTCCACACTGCCTACTGACTGTTTCCCAATGCCTCCACACTACCTACAGACTGTTTCCCAATGCCTCGCTCAGCTCGCTGACTCTTTCACAATCCCGCATGAACTCGTCTCAGACCTGCACCTCGGCAGCCTGTCCTGTCAGACATCACAGTACAAGCAATGGAGGCCCGAGGTGAGCACACGCGGAGAGGGTGGTCCGCGGCATAGTGCGGGGGAGGATGGTGGTCCACGGCATAGTGCGGGAGGTGGGTGGTCGTGGCAGAGTGCAGGGAGGGGGTGCTCGTGTCAGAGTGTGGCGGGAGGGGGGTGGTTGCTGCGGGGGGTTGGTTGCTGCAGAGTACGGCGAGGGAGGAGGGTGGTTGCGTCAGAGTGCGGCGAGGGTCGCAGAAGAGTGCGGGGAAGAGGAGGGTCGTGAAAGAGTGAGGTGGCAGGGGGGTTGTGGAATAGTGCAGGGGGAGGGAAGGTCACGGTAGAGTGCGGGGGGGTCGCGGCAGAGTGCGGGGTAAGGGGGTGTCGTGGCAGAGGGAGAGGGGTCGCAGCAGACTGCGAGGGGGAGGGGGGATCGCGGCATAGTGCGGGGGGTAGTGGGGGGTCGCGGAATAGTGTGGGGGAGGGGGGGGGGTCGTGGCAGAGTACCATAAAAAGTCTGTGTTCGGGGCTGACCCCAAACTTTACAATTAGTGTTCGCTCTTCCCTAATCTTTACTGATTTTTTGGGGCTTTACTTGGTCCTATTATAGTACTGTAATTTTGTATGCTTTGATCACTGGTCTCATATAATTGCAGTGCATTAGACACTGTACCTGGCAGACTTGGGTATAAACTATGGAGTGAAAGATGGATGCCACTCCCTCTCACCACCATATAGACTGTGACACCAGAGGGCTATATGGCTATAATCAGTGTTAGGACAAATCGAAGAATTTGCAGGAGTAGAGTGGCAGTTGTAATATACTGCTGACACTCATAATGGAGCAGGTTCAGTTTCGGAGCCCGCTTCAATCCCTGTGCTGTGCTTGTATGGTGCTTTGGGGAAACTCTATGTCCGCTGCACCACACATGTACAGTGAATATCGAGAAGGAGTTAACTTACATTGCTTACAAAGTTTCAATGTCTGAAGATTTATAGGATGTATTACATTCACCTTTGATCAGGTCCAATGTGCTTTTTCTGAAAACCACATTAAATCTATTTAATTGCTCATGGGAAATTTAACTAACTATCATTTTGTTGCTGTTTGTGCGTAAATCAATGTTTCTATATACTGTGTACCTTAATATACATGCTGCACATTGATTTTCTTTTCCAACTATAGTACATAAGTGCCATCTACTGGTCTTACATTAAATTAACAACTGGAAAAGGCTACAAAGAATTTAGAAAAAGTCTGTTTCACAAATATACTGATTTTTATTTCTTTTTATTGTATTCATCTGTTCATCATAAAATATTACAATCTTTCTAAATCTGTTTAGGAACTGCAAAAAGATCTAATGTATGCATTCTTTACATAGTTCTCACAAATACTATTGAGAAAGACTACGGTATAAATAGTGCTAAATTTTGCGATATTTGGTATGTAGTTAAACATAGACTATTAGGAAACTTGGAAATTCCCATACAAAATATGTGCAGAGCTCAAAAATGGATAAAAAGTATAGATTTTTTTTTATTAGAACATGAGTAAATACAATTACTAAACAAAGTGAGACATGAGACGACAACTAGAAGAAACATGAGACCATCCTGATTGATGTTAAATCTAATATTGGGTAGAAGAAACAATATCTTAAGATTGAAAATCAGAACTTAAAGGGAACCTGCCACCGCATTCTTATAATACTCACCTACCGGTCGGTGCAGAGCAGATTAGTCGGATGGGCATCTTCATTCTCCGGGTCCTCACCTCCTCTTTTGGACATCTTTGTCCTCCTTCTGAAGGTAGTGTGGATGACAAGTTCTACGTCATACACACAAGCCGACATTGAGGTCCTGCGCAGGACTACAGCATGCCTACAGACTTTATTTCACAGGAGATTCAAGTTATAAATACGCATCTTGCAGGAGTGGGTTTTTTTTCTGTTTTTCTTTTCCCTTACCCTTTCTTTTAGGTACTAAGTTATATTCACATGACACTTTAGTTGCTTTTGCAAATTGTATTTATTGAACTACCACTATGCTGACTTAGTCATCAGCTATTTAAGGTACCTTCCCCTTTAGGGAAGTGCTTTGGCAACAAGTTCTATAAGTTGCTAGATGTCAGGTCCTTAGTGCTGCTGCTGTTATTGTGATGTATGCTGTTGCAGATTCATATCTGTATTTCAGTGCTGCTGCTGCAACTATCTACACCAGAAGCTTTTACTACATCTGCTGCCACTGCTGCAAGTATTCACACCGGCCACTTACTGTGATATACAGTGCCACTGCTGAAAGTATCCATGGCAGCCACCACCACAATATCTGCTGCTGCATCCATCAATCTTGACCGAATCCATGATACCAGCTGCTGTTGCTGTTTCTATCATCAATGTTTGCAGGTGTTCATACCATTGAGGCCAGCTGTCACAGCATTAGTCTTTCCGAGTGGCACCTGGTCTCACACCTGCAGCACAACAACCTCACCATCAGAGGCTCTGAGGAAAACTAGGTGTGGTTCCGTCGTCATGACCCTTTGGATTTTCCGTGTAATATGGCCTATTGGGTCTGCTAATCCCTTGCTCGTCCTGTGAGCATTATAGTTTGCCCAGGCCATGGATCGCACTGGCCCTGCTCCCGCTCAGTTCACCGACCTTCAGCAAGAGGTGGTTCAGCAACATGAAGAACAGGACTGGATGCTGACTCATCTTCGGTCACTGGACACCTGCTTTCAAGCCACATATCTGGCGAACGCAGTACCAGCTGTGGTTCCTACTCCAGCAACAAATCCGATCCCAAGTTTTAATCTTTGCATGATGTCCCCTCCACGGTTTGATGGTGATCCTCAGTTAGGCTTTATAAATCAGGGCAGAAAAAAGTATTTTCTGCTCACCAGGATGTATGGTCCCTGGAAAAATTTGCGGTGCATGGATCCACCAGCATAGCCCAGTCTGGAACCAACAGTGAGCCAATAAAAGGAGGAAGGGGGCAGGGGAAAATGGAATCCAGCACCAAAAAATAATTTTATATAAAAAAACAAAAATTTATTGAGGCATATAAGTTAAAAATATGAAAACCGCAAAGGGGGGGGGAAAGGGGTGTCATGGTATCCTTACGCATTTCGGACAGGAGGTTAAAAACATGTCCTTATTCATAGGTAAACAAACAGATCAATGCAGCAAGCTTTAATAGCTGATCATCAAGGTTGAAACATTGCGCACCACTGTGAATCTGACTGGTTTTGTGTTGGATCCCCTGCTTGTGGCCTCCTGTCCACATGTGAATAGTGCCAGGTGAGCATTTTTTCTTTTTTCATTACAACTAGAATCATTAGCAGACGCCATGTCGCGTTTGGAGACCCCCTGAGGTGCCTAAACAGTGGACCTCCCAAACAAGTGACTCCATTTTGGAAACTAGACCTCTCAAGAAATTTAGCTACATGTTTGGTGAGCACCTTGAACCCATTGGTGCTTCTCAAAATTTTATAACATTGAGCTGTGAAAATAAAAAAAATACAATTTTTACACAAAATTGTTATTTCAACCACATAGCTTTTTTCACAAGGGTAACAGGAGAAAATGCACCATACAATTTATTGTGCAACTTCTCTTGAGTATACTGATACCTCATATGTGGTGTAAATCAGCTGTTTGGGTACATGGCAGGGCTCAGAAGGGAAGAAGTGCCATTTGACTGCAAAATCAGCTGGAATCTTTAGCATTCTGAAAATGGTGTCAGCGTCGCATGTTCGCATTTTATATGCAGAGGGACATGTGACTTAGGCAGCCAATGACACAAGTCCTTGTGTCTGAACGTTGTGGATATTTACAGAGCCCTGATTGGCTGCAGGAACATCAACACATAAAGTTAAGAAAAAAAGAAATCTGACACTCTGCTGACTTCTCCCCACCCCCTTCTCTCATCAAACATGTCCCCCGCTCATCATACAGCACCACTATACTAGCCAAAGTAATAGTACAGTATTAAAAATGCCAGTAAGGGTATGTGCGCACATTGCTTTTTTCCTGCTTTTTACCTGCTTTTTTGCTGCTTTTTCTTCTGCGCTGTTTAATGCCAAAATGGATGTGGTCTTCTATTCAAGCAAAGTCTATGGGAATTTGGGTTTCTTGTTTACACTATGTTGTTCAAAATGCTGCCTTTTTGTGGCAGAACTTTGGTCAAAAACTCAGCTTTGCAGTGCAAAACCCAAATGGCAAAAACAATTGACATGTTGCTTCTTTGAAAAGCTGAGTTTTTGACCAAAGTTCTGCCACAAAAAGGCAGCATTTTGAACAACATAGTGTGAACAAGAAACCCAAATTCCCATAGACTTTGCTTGAATAGAAGAACACATCCATTTTGGCATTAAACAGCGCAGAAGAAAAAGCAGCAAAAAAGCAGGTAAAAAGCAGGTAAAAAGCAACGTGCGCACATACCCTTATGGAATAAAATCGAACATTGCCGACTTTTAGGAAAAGTGTTCAGTTTTCCGAGCCTGAGCCGAATTGGCCAAGGCTCCTACCAAATTTGAGTTTGGTGTACCTTTATCGAACAAGTTCGCTCATCTCTACTGCTGAATCCTGCTAGTGCATTGGTAATCTAACCTTGTGTTGGTAATGGCTGTTTAGCTGTTTCTTTTTCTGTGATGTTTTTTTCAATAGCACATTAGAAATACAGCTCTGGCAAAAATTAAGAGACCACTACACAGTTTTATAAAAATCAGCTTCTCTACATGTCTGACAGCCAGTTGAATTCTAACCAGAGTACAGACCAGCAGAGGGTGAAAGCGAGTCTCCACTTACCAGGATGACCGTCATCTTATTCGAATGTCACTCAGGAACTGCAGGATGACATCAAGTGAACTACAAAATGAATGGCAAATGGCAGCTGGGATGAAGTGCACGGCAAGAACAGTTCTCAAGAACAGGGCTCAAGTCATGTAAAGCTAGAAAAAAAGCCTTTCATCAATGAGAAGCAAAGGAGATCCAGGCTAAAGTTTGCCAAAGACCATAAGGATTGAACCATAGGGGACTGGAGTAAGGTAATCTTCTCTAATGCGTCCAATTTTCAGCTTTACTGTACCGTCCGTTTGTACTTACACGTGCATGGCTTAATCTTTGAGACAAGCATATGCTACTGGCAGGATCAACCAGGTAATTTTCAGCTTTGCCCAACACCTGGTCGTCTAATGGTTACACAGACACTTAGAGAGGTGTACAAGCCACAGTGTCTTGCACCCACTGTGAAATTTGGTGGAGGATCGGTGATGATCTGGGGATGCTTCAGCAAGTCTGGAATTGGATTCAATATTAGTGTGGAAGGACGGGTATCATGCAGCGCTTGTCACCACTCAGCAGGCAGATGCTTTTAATCCAGGATCCTGTCATTCAAAACTGTCCTGAGGAAGGGGGCTGAGACCCTTGATACGCGTAGACCTGTATATGCTTTTTGAATAAAGGACATGGATTAAAAGCATCTGTCTCCTGAGTGGTGACAAGCGCGGCATGAGACCCGTCCTTCCACACTAATATTGAATCTAATTCTGCGGGGCTGCGGATATTCACCCCACTAGCACGTCTTTATAGGAGTTGTGACTGACACAACGCCTATAGGTGAGTGCATCCATTTTTATTATTAATTGTTATACCAGATAAGACCCTATTGCGCTTTTTCCCCACAGTCTCCTCATCCCAAGGTTGGAATTGGGCAGATTCAACTTTGCAAAGGACGTATGAATCAAGCCGCATACAAGGTTATCCTGGAAAAACAGTTGCTTCCCTCTGCTCAGACAATGTTCTCCAACTCTAAGGACTGATTTTTCTAGCAGGACAATGTGCCATGCCACACAGCTAGGTCAATCAATGTGTGGATGAAGGACTACCACATCAAAAATCTGCCATGGCCAGGTCCAATCTCCAGACCTGAACCCTATTGAAAACCAAAGGAATGTAATCAAGAGGAAGATGGATAGTCACAAGTCATAAAACAAATAAGAACTGCTTACATTTTTGCACCAGGAGTGGCATAAGGTCACCCAAAAGCAGTGTGTAAGACTGGTGGAAAGCATGCCAAGACGCATGAAAGCTGTGATTAAAAATCATGGTTATTCCACAAAATATTGATTTCTGAACTCTTCCTGAATTAAGCCATTAGTATTGATGTTTCTAAATGATTATGAACTTCTTTCTTTGCATTATTTGAGGTCTGAAAGCAATGCATTTTTTTGTTTACTATGACCATTTCTCACGTTCAGAAAATAAATACAAAATGTATTGCTTGTTAATTCGGAGACATGTTGTCAGTAGTTTATAGAATAAAAGAACAATTTAGATTTCACTCAAAAATATACCTATAATAAGCAAAATCAGAAAAACTGAAAATTTTGCAGTAGTCTCTTAATTTTTGCCAGAGCAAAACTACTTTTTACTTTAAAAATTGGTGATGTGTTCAACACAAACTGCTGTTATGGAGTTTTGGGGGTTATATACAGTACTTTTTGGCCTCCAAAATTGCTGTGTAATAAGACATCTAAAACTCAATTTTGGTGTTAACTATGCCCTATACTGACAGAAACCTGGAAAAGCATTTACAAGTAGCAACTTCATCTATACGACCTAATATCACATATATTACCAACGAGAAACAATTGCAGGCATCACATTAGCGGCAAGTTATTCACAGCCATCATCTGCAGGCAAAAATGCGGGCTCAATTTGTAGAGCTTGCATCAAAGTCAAATTAAATCTTCAAAGACACGAAGCGGTTAATAGTAGTCACGAGTAAATTCTTGTGGAGCTAACAATTAATACTGTATTTTTTGTAATGTTCATTTTATAAGACGCACCAGATTATAAGACAGGCTGCAGCGGAGGCTGGGGCTCTGGAAGAAGCTGGGGCTCCGGAGGAGACTGGGGCAGCGGTGGAGGCTAGTGCTGTTGTGCTGGGGCAGCTGTGCTTGGGCTTGGGCTGCGGCGGTAGTGGACGCTGGGGCTACCATGCTAGGGCAGCTGTGCTGGGACTCGGGATGCGACGGAGGCTTGGTTGGAGGCTGAGGCGGAGGTTGGTGATCCGGATGAGACTGGGGCTGCAGCGGAGGTCAGTGCTGCCGTGCTAGGGCAGCTGTGCTTGAGCTGCAGTGGCTGCTGCTGCGGCGGAGGCTGGGGCTCGAGCTACGGCGGAGGCTGGTGCTGCCGTGCTAGGGAAGCTGTGCTGAGGCTTGGGATGCGGCTGCTGATACCACAGAGGCTGCAGACGGTGAGGGCTTCAAAGAAATGGCGCCCAGAGTCAGCGCAGATTGAGCTCTAGGCTCAATGGCAAGCCGAGATCTCATCTGCACAAGCGCCACCTCCGGGCGCCATTTTTCTGAAGTCCGCTGGAGGGAGATCAATGAGCCAGAGGTGGCGCCTGTGCAACTGCGCATGCACCGTCTCTGGGCGCACTTATTTGAAGTCCTCACCGCCCGACCCGCAGCCCAAGCCGCAGGAGGCCACGTGCAGACCCCGCACAGCCGCTGCATCAGCCGGAGACCTCGCACAGCAGCTGCTGACACTGCACAGCTGCCCCAGAACCAGTCTCCGCAGACCATGCACCAGCCCAGCCACCGAAGCCCCTGCACAGCCGCTGCATAATTCCTCCTACCCCTTGTGACCCCTCTCCACCACCCTGGTAAGCTACATTCAGATTATTAGAAGCACCCCTCAGTTTCCTCCCAAATTTTTGGGAGGAAAAGTGCATCTTATAATCCAAAAAATACAGTATATAGAATCTGAAAACAAAAGTCAGCATCTAAGATGCCGTAAAAGACATCCGAAAAAAATCTCAAAAAAGACGTTTTAGGAAAAATACCACCATCTATCTGAAAGACGCATTATGCACCTAGCCTTAAGCGGGCTTTACACGAGAGGATGGATTGTGCGATATGTCGTCGGGGTCACGGTGATCTGCATCTGTGAATGTTGGAGAGTCGTGACAACCCATCAGCACCCCGCCATCAAGTCACAGGTCCGCCTATAAGAGCGGGGAATGGAGCGCTACAGGCCGGTGAGAGTTACATTATGCTGTCAGAGTTTGAAAGAGCGATGCAAGGGGTTAACAGGCGTGGCTGGATCTCTGATCTACCCACACCTGTTAGTTGCACATGTCAGCTGATCAGATCAGCCAATGTGCAGGGAAAGTTATGGGCTCAGAGTGTGAACCCACATCAAAGGGAGGAACACGACCATTGACGTACCTATACGTCATTGGTCGTGAAGGGGTTAAGTAAAAGTCATAGCTTTTCCAAAATGGCACAGAAAAAAATGTGTCTTTTGACTTAAAGGGGTATTCTCAGCTCCAAGATCCTATCCCTATATGCAGTAGGTGTAATAATAATATTAACAAGTACCCCCAATTAGAAATGTAGCATAGTTCTCCTGATATAGCCATGTCTCTTACCTCATGTGCAGGGCATTGCATCCACAATTATGACCACTAGCATCTAAATGTCACTATATGAGTAGACATAAAAAATAGACACCTAAGCTACAATGCCTTGCACATGAGGTAAGAGACAGGGCTATATCAGAACTATACTACATTTCTAATTGGAGATTTTTTAATCTAATCTAACGATACCTTTAAATTGATCATAAGCTCAACTCAATTACCATAATAACTAATAAATACAGGAAATAAATCCACCATAGGAGTATATTAAAATCTCAAATAGTTTGTTAAGTAATTTATAATACAATAACTTAATATACTACATTAATATAATACATTAATATAATTATAATATAATAACATTAATATAATAAATTAACTTGTAAAAATCAAGGGTTGCAGTAGACGAAACGTGCGTTGAGGCGGCGGGAACCTGGCAGATACCTCATGGCAATTGTAAGTAATCCACATCTTTATAACATTTTACACTAAAGTTTAGGTATCTTTATTGGGAAAGTGGCAGTCTTGATAGGGAGTGATATAAATGTTCACCACTAGATGGCCACAGATACCAATTTGATCTTATACTTAAGCCTGCTTTACACCTTACGATCCAGCATACGATATCGTATGCGATCGTAACCGCCCCCATTGTATGTGCGGCACGTTCAATTTGTTGAACGTGCCGCACATACGAGTAACCCCCGTCACATGTACTTACCCGTCCATACGACCTCGATGTGGGCGGCGAACGTCCACTTCCTGGAGTGGGAGAGACGTTCGGCGTCACAGCGACGTCACACGGCAGCCGGCCAATAGAAGCGGAGGGGTGGAGCTGAGCGGGACGTAAACTTCCCGCCCACCTCCTTCCTTCCGCATTGCTAGCCGGGAGCCGCAGGATGCAGGTAAGATCTGTTCATCTTTCCCGGGGTGTCACACACTGCGATGTGTGCTACCCCGGGTACGATGAACAATCTGATGTGCAATTCTAGAGACAGGTACGATGTGTATGCGATGAATGTTTTAACGTTCAATCGCAATCGCACGTACCTGTCACACACTGCAATGTACCTTACGATGCCAGATGTGCGTCACTTACGACGTGACCCTGCCGACACATTGTAAGATACATTGCAGCGTGTAAAGCAGGCTTAAGTGTTTTCCTGGTTTGATAAAATAGTACGTTAGTTAGATTTACACTTGTAGGCCAGGGATTTTTGTAAAACTATGAAATGAAGTTATATATTAGGCCCCATTCACACGTCCAAGATAAAAATTCACGTTTTTCACTGCCTGTGTTGAAGGTGTGTATGTCCCTTCGTGTACCATGATTTTGACACACGTGCTCTCTGGGAGCTATCCGTGATTGCACATGGAGGGCAAGAACTTTGTACTCACCTGTCTCCAGCACTGCTGCTTCTGGGTCCTCGGTGCAGTGCGCATAAGGCCCTGTGCACACGCTGCAGTTTCATTGCGGAATTTGCAGCGTTTTTTTTCACGGATTTGCAGTAAGATTTCTCCAAAATCCGCAGAACAGTGAGTCCCCAGCTATTTCTATGACATTTGTGAAGTGTTGTGCCCATGCTGCGTTTTTTTCTGCTGTGGAAATAATGCGGATTTCCCTGCGGAAAAATGTGCAGCATGTTAATTATTCCTGCTGCTTTAACTGCGGATTTTGCCCATGTAAGTGAATTTGAGGTCAAAAATCCGCAACAAATCCGCAGGTCTGTTCCCACAGGGTATATAACATTTAAAAGACATCAAGAATTTTTTTTTTTCCCTCAACCTAATCCTAGCTTTATTCATACACACAATAGTGTACAAAGTTTACAACCTGCACCAAATTCAGCAATAAAATCCGCACCAAAAACGGACACAAAAAACATTTTGGTGCGTTTTTTTGGGAGATACTGCAGATCTTGCTGCAGAAAAATGTGCAACATCTTTTGTCCGTGGGCACATAGCCTAAGGAGCGGGCCCTGAAGCAAATGACTGCGGTGCAGAAGACAGCAGCTCTGGAGACAGGAGAGTGTAGAAATTCATTTTATTTCACAGACATGTCTTTTCTCCAGTACGTGTTAGGGCTCATGCGCACGTTGCGTCCTGGCCAGTGCAGAAATAAATGCACCCTCTGGCAGATGTGACGCTGCATGTTGACAAAAAGAATGCATCCAAAACGCTTGTATTTTGGATGCATTTTACATGCATTTTACATGCGTTTTGGATGCATTTGTCAGTACGTTTCCCCGGCAATTCAGCTCTGCTACATGTCTGCTGACAGCAAACACAGATCAGCTCTGCTACATGTCCGCTGACAGCAGACACAAACAGAGCCGGGCAATGAGAATGCACTCGGATGAACTTCACCCGACTTCATTGTCATCCCGCAGCTCTGTCTCTGTGTGTTGTCATGAACTCAGATGAACCTCCGAGGTCAGTGCCAGGACACAGGAGTTCACAACAATGACGTCAGAGCTTCACGCGATTTCACTGACATTGCGCGGCTCTCTCTGTGTCGCAGCCAGATTTGCGGTCACTCGTGAAGGACTCACCTGTGATCGCAAATCCCCTGAGTGACTGCAGTGAGCCGCGCGATCAGCTGTGCTTTCACTCAGGTTACTCGCGGCAACAGCTGCAGTCCTCCACCTGAGAGCGGTTGCCGCGAGTAACCTCAGTGACAGCACAGCTGATCACGCGGCTCACTTCAGTTGCTGCATGGAGCTCACAGGAGCGGCGGTGTTCTACTGCCGCTCCTGTCAGCTTCCGATGTAGCAGAGCTGAAAGCGTCGTGGGACCTTGCGTGGATTGCGTCAGATCTGAAGGTGTTTTTGAGGGGTTAATAAAGTAGTGGAAGAGGGTGTTTTTTTATATTTCATTCCAAATAAAGGATTTTTGGATGTGTTTATTTTCTTTAACTTACAGGTTAATCATGGAAGCTATCTCGGGGAGACGGCTGCCATGAATAACCTAGGACTTAGTGGCAGCTATGGGCTGCTGCCATTAACGCCTTATTACACCGTTTGCCACCTCACCAGGGCAATTCAGGATAAGCCGGGTAGAGTCCAGGGACTGTCGCATCTAATGGGTGCGGCAATTCCGGGCGACTGCTGGCTGATATTGTTAGGCTGGGGGGCTCCCCATAACGTGGAGCTCCCCATCCTGAGAATACCAGCCTCCAGCCGTGTGGCTTTACCCTGGCTGGTATCCAAATTGGGGGGGACCGCACGTCGTTTTTCTTTAATTTTTTTTTTTTTACTGCTCGATATAGACACGCCCACCGGCGGCTGTGATTGGTTGCAGTGAGACAGATGTCACTCAGCGTGGGGGCGTGTCTGACTGCAACCAATCATAGGCGCCGGGGGAAGCAAGGAATACGAGATGGATTAATGAGCGGCCGGCATTTTCAAAAGAGGAGAAGCCGCCACAGTGTGAACGCCGTACAGCACTGCGCCGGTGATCGTGGATCGGTGAGTATGAGAGAGGGGGTGGGAGGGAGAGACAGACATGGACAGAGAGAGAGAGACCGACCAACAGAGAGATAGATAGAGACATAGAGATAGAGACATAGAGAGAGAGACCGAAAGACCTGCCTTTGTAATGTCAAAAAAACATGCGGATCGCAACAAAAATGCAGTGCAATTGTGAGCTGTGTATATCTTGTCCAGGGCCTGCAATTTCCATAACCCTTGATTTTTTACTGATGTTGGCATTATAAATTAATTTTAAACTAATGAACTTAATAAACTATTAATAAACTATTTGAGCTGTTACTATATTGCTATGGTGGATTTATTTCCTGTATTTATGAGCTATTTCTAATGGGAAAGATTTGCTCATATTATTACTACTCCTACTACATATTGGGATAGGATGTTGGAGAATGGAATACCCCTTTAAGCTCAGAAAATCGCTCTGAGGGGAAACGAGAAGTTGCGTCAAATTTTGTAACTTGTAAATATTCACAATTGAAGAATAAGCTGAAAACATCTGGAATGGCTGAAATCAGACTAGAAAGCGGAAAACAGGTGATGAAATATGAAACAGACTAAAAAAGTCACAAATGGAATAATGAATTGGGTAAAAAGAGAAAAACACAAAACCAGACAGAAAAAAACAAGCGGTGATGAATGTGGCCTCAGTCTGACGCCTGTCACTGGTTCTGAACCCTGCACCCAGAGCCGCCTGTCACTGGTTCTGCACCCTGCACCCAGAGCCGCCTGTCACTGGTTCTGCACCCTGCACCCAGAGCCCCTTGTCACTGGTTCTGCACCCTGCACCCAGAGCCGCCTGTCACTGGTTCTGCACCCTGCACCCAGAGCCGCCTGTCACTGGTTCTGCACCCTGCACCCAGAGCCGCCTGTCACTGGTTCTGCACCCTGCACCCAGAGCCCCTTGTCACTGGTTCTGCACCCTGCACCCAGAGCCGCCTGTCACTGGTTCTGCACCCTGCACCCAGAGCCGCCTGTCACTGGTTCTGCACCCTGCACCCAGAGCCGCTTGTCACTGGTTCTGAACCCTGCACCCAGAGCCGCCTGTCACTGGTTCTGCACCCTGCACCCAGAGCCGCCTGTCACTGGTTCTGCACCCTGCACCCAGAGCCGCCTGTCACTGGTTCTGCACCCTGCACCCAGAGCCCCTTGTCACTGGTTCTGCACCCTGCACCCAGAGCCGCCTGTCACTGGTTCTGCACCCTGCACCCAGAGCCGCCTGTCACTGGTTCTGCACCCTGCACCCAGAGCCGCCTGTCACTGGTTCTGCACCCTGCACCCAGAGCCGCCTGTCACTGGTTCTGCACCCTGCACCCAGAGCCGCCTGTCACTGGTTCTGCACCCTGCACCCAGAGCCGCCTGTCACTGGTTCTGCACCCTGCACCCAGAGCCGCCTGTCACTGGTTCTGCACCCTGCACCCAGAGCCGCCTGTCACTGGTTCTGCACCCTGCACCCAGAGCCGCCTGTCACTGGTTCTGCACCCTGCACCCAGAGCCCCTTGTCACTGGTTCTGCACCCTGCACCCAGAGCCGCCTGTCACTGGTTCTGCACCCTGCACCCAGAGCCGCCTGTCACTGGTTCTGCACCCTGCACCCAGAGCCGCCTGTCACTGGTTCTGCACCCTGCACCCAGAGCCCCTTGTCACTGGTTCTGCACCCTGCACCCAGAGCCGCCTGTCACTGGTTCTGCACCCTGCACCCAGAGCCGCCTGTCACTGGTTCTGCACCCTGCACCCAGAGCCGCCTGTCACTGGTTCTGAACCCTGCACCCAGAGCCGCCTGTCACTGGTTCTGCACCCTGCACCCAGAGCCGCCTGTCACTGGTTCTGCACCCTGCACCCAGAGCCGCCTGTCACTGGTTCTGCACCCTGCACCCAGAGCCCCTTGTCACTGGTTCTGCACCCTGCACCCAGAGCCGCCTGTCACTGGTTCTGCACCCTGCACCCAGAGCCGCCTGTCACTGGTTCTGCACCCTGCACCCAGAGCCGCCTGTCACTGGTTCTGCACCCTGCACCCAGAGCCGCCTGTCACTGGTTCTGCACCCTGCACCCAGAGCCGCCTGTCACTGGTTCTGCACCCTGCACCCAGAGCCGCCTGTCACTGGTTCTGCACCCTGCACCCAGAGCCGCCTGTCACTGGTTCTGCACCCTGCACCCAGAGCCGCCTGTCACTGGTTCTGCACCCTGCACCCAGAGCCGCCTGTCACTGGTTCTGCACCCTGCACCCAGAGCCGCCTGTCACTGGTTCTGAACCCTGCACCCAGAGCCGCCTGTAACTGGTTCTGACCCTGCACCCAGAGCCGCCTGTCACTGGTTCTGAACCCTGCACCCAGAGCCGCCTGTCACTGGTTCTGCACCCTGCACCCAGAGCCACCTGTCACTGGTTCTGACCCTGCACCCAGAGCCGCCTGTCACTGGTTCTGCACCCTGCACCCAGAGCCGCCTGTCACTGGTTCTGACCCTGCACCCAGAGCCGCCTGTCATTGGTTCTGCACCCTGCACCCAGAGCCGCCTGTCACTGGTTCTGACCCTGCACCCAGAGCCGCCTGTCACTGGTTCTGCACCCTGCACCCAGAGCCGCCTGTCATTGGTTCTGCACCCTGCACCCAGAGCCGCCTGTCACTGGTTCTGACCCTGCACCCAGAGCCGCCTGTCACTGGTTCTGCACCCTGCACCCAGAGCCGCCTGTCACTGGTTCTGCACCCTGCACCCAGAGCCGCCTGTCACTGGTTCTGACCCTGCACCCAGAGCCGCCTGTCACTGGTTCTGCACCCTGCACCCAGAGCCGCCTGTCACTGGTTCTGCACCCTGCACCCAGAGCCGCCTGTCATTGGTTCTGCACCCTGCACCCAGAGCCGCCTGTCACTGGTTCTGCACCCTGCACCCAGAGCCGCCTGTCACTGGTTCTGCACCCTGCACCCAGAGCCGCCTGTCATTGGTTCTGCACCCTGCACCCAGAGCCGCCTGTCACTGGTTCTGACCCTGCACCCAGAGCCGCCTGTCACTGGTTCTGACCCTGCACCCAGAGCCGCCTGTCACTGGTTCTGACCCTGCACCCAGAGCCGCCTGTCACTGGTTCTGCACCCTGCACCCAGAGCCGCCTGTCACTGGTTCTGACCCTGCACCCAGAGCCGCCTGTCACTGGTTCTGCACCCTGCACCCAGAGCCGCCTGTCACTGGTTCTGCACCCTGCACCCAGAGCCGCCTGTCACTGGTTCTGCACCCTGCACCCAGAGCCGCCTGTCACTGGTTCTGACCCTGCACCCAGAGCCGCCTGTCACTGGTTCTGACCCTGCACCCAGAGCCGCCTGTCACTGGTTCTGCACCCTGCACCCAGAGCCGCCTGTCACTGGTTCTGCACCCTGCACCCAGAGCCGCCTGTCACTGGTTCTGCACCCTGCACCCAGAGCCGCCTGTCACTGGTACTGCACCCTGCACCCAGAGCCGCCTGTCACTGGTTCTGACCCTGCACCCAGAGCCGCCTGTCACTGGTTCTGACCCTGCACCCAGAGCCGCCTGTCACTGGTTCTGCACCCTGCACCCAGAGCCGCCTGTCACTGGTTCTGACCCTGCACCCAGAGCCGCCTGTCACTGGTTCTGCACCCTGCACCCAGAGCCGCCTGTCACTGGTTCTGACCCTGCACCCAGAGCCGCCTGTCACTGGTTCTGACCCTGCACCCAGAGCCGCCTGTCACTGGTTCTGCACCCTGCACCCAGAGCCGCCTGTCACTGGTTCTCCACCCTGCACCCAGAGCCGCCTGTCACTGGTTCTGCACCCTGCACCCAGAGCCGCCTGTCACTGGTACTGCACCCTGCACCCAGAGCCGCCTGTCACTGGTTCTGACCCTGCACCCAGAGCCGCCTGTCACTGGTTCTGACCCTGCACCCAGAGCCGCCTGTCACTGGTTCTGCACCCTGCACCCAGAGCCGCCTGTCACTGGTTCTGACCCTGCACCCAGAGCCGCCTGTCACTGGTTCTGCACCCTGCACCCAGAGCCGCCTGTCACTGGTTCTGACCCTGCACCCAGAGCCGCCTGTCACTGGTACTGCACCCTGCACCCAGAGCCGCCTGTCACTGGTTCTGACCCTGCACCCAGAGCCGCCTGTCACTGGTTCTGAACCCTGCACCCAGAGCCGCCTGTCACTGGTTCTGACCCTGCACCCAGAGCCCCTTGTCACTGGTTCTGCACCCTGCACCCAGAGCCGCCTGTCACTGGTTCTGACCCTGCACCCAGAGCCGCCTGTCACTGGTTCTGACCCTGCACCCAGAGCCGCCTGTCACTGGTTCTGACCCTGCACCCAGAGCCGCCTGTCACTGGTTCTGACCCTGCACCCAGAGCCACCTGTCACTGGTTCTGACCCTGCACCCAGAGCCGCCTGTCACTGGTTCTGCACCCTGCACCCAGAGCCGCCTGTCACTGGTTCTGACCCTGCACCCAGAGCCACCTGTCACTGGTTCTGCACCCTGCACCCAGAGCCGCCTGTCACTGGTTCTGCACCCTGCACCCAGAGCCGCCTGTCACTGGTTCTGACCCTGCACCCAGAGCCGCCTGTCACTGGTTCTGCACCCTGCACCCAGAGCCGCCTGTCCCTGATCAGCAGGAGCTGAATGTCCGCACATAATAAGGTCTCCATCCCAGCACAAGGAGCTGCTCCACCGAGAGTCTGAGGAGAGGACACCGGAAAAGCAACTGCAAGTATAAGCACCGGGAGCGCACATGTCACAGTCATTAGTCACCGGCCGTTGTAGCAGATATGTAATTGCATTACTCTAGCATTACCACACGATGGCGCAAGAGGACGCGCTCCGCTCTGTGTTGCCAGTCACAATATGGCGGCGCATCATTGACGTGCAGTGTAAAGGTGAAAGTGCAGCGAGTCATGCTCCCCAGCCTCTCCCGGTGTGTTCTATGCGGAGTTCGCACATTCCGAAGAAATCTGTGGGGAAATAGGAGTAATGTTGTAATCAAGGGTTCCGTGCTGGGGCAGAGGATCCTGGGAAGCCGGGCGCTGTCTGATGGTGGCCGCCCTCCACGGCTGGAGGAGCTGATCAGGAGCGATGCGTGGACGAATTATCTCCGGCGTCTGGAGGAGTTGGGGGCAGTGGATGGACGGGATGCGGTGGTCCCGGGGTCGTGTCCTGAGCGGAGTGATCCGGTGGAGGTGAAGCGGCTTCTCCCAGTCCTGCAGGAACTGAGGGGCAAAGAGAAGGAACTGCAGGAGCTCAAGCAACTCCTGACAGGTGGGTATGATGCCATCAAGAGGAGGGCATAGTCACCCTCCTGGTCCCATGGCACTGCCATTCAGAGCCACCCTCCTGGTCCCATGGCACTGCCATTCAGAGCCACCCTCCTGGTCCCATGGCACTGCCATTCAGAGCCACCCTCCTGGTCCCATGGCACTGCCATTCAGAGCCACCCTCCTGGCCCCATGGCACTGCCATTCAGAGCCACCCTCCTGGTCCCATGGCACTGCCATTCAGAGCCACCCTTCTGGTCCCATGGCACTGCCATTTAGAGCCACCCTCTTGGTCCCATGGCACTGCCATTCAGAGCCACCCTCCTGGCCCCATGGCACTGCCATTCAGAGCCACCCTTCTGGTCCCATGGCACTGCCATTCAGAGCCACCCTTCTGGTCCCATGGCACTGCCATTTAGAGCCACCCTCTTGGTCCCATGGCACTGCCATTCAGAGCCACCCTTCTGGTCCCATGGCACTGCCATTCAGAGCCACCCTTCTGGTCCCATGGCACTGCCATTCAGAGCCACCCTTCTGGTCCCATGGCACTGCCATTCAGAGCCACCCTCTTGGTCCCATGGCACTGCCATTTAGAGCCACCCTCTTGGTCCCATGGCATTGCCATTCAGAGCCACCCTCTTGGTCCCATGGCATTGCCATTCAGAGCCACCCTCTTGGTCCCAGGGCACTGCCATTCGGAGCCACCCTCCTGGTCCTAGGGCACTGCCATTCGGAGCCACCCTCCTGGTCCTAGGGCACTGCCATTCGGAGCCACCCTCCTGGTCCCAGGGCACTGCCATTCGCAGCCACCCTCCTGGTCCCAGGGCACTGCCATTCGCAGCCACCCTCCTGGTCCCAGGGCACTGCCATTCGGAGCCACCCTTCTGGTCCCATGGCACTGCCATTCGGAGCCACCCTTCTGGTCCCATGGCACTGCCATTCGGAGCCACCCTTCTGGTCCCATGGCACTGCCATTCGGAGCCACCCTTCTGGTCCCATGGCACTGCCATTCGGAGCCACCCTTCTGGTCCCATGGCACTGCCATTCGGAGCCACCCTTCTGGTCCCATGGCACTGCCATTCGGAGCCACCCTTCTGGTCCCATGGCACTGCCATTCGGAGCCACCCTTCTGGTCCCATGGCACTGCCATTCGGAGCCACCCTTCTGGTCCCATGGCACTGCCATTCGGAGCCACCCTCTTGGTCCCATGGCACTGCCATTCAGAGCCACCCTCTTGGTCCCATGGCATTGCCATTCAGAGCCACCCTCTTGGTCCCATGGCACTGCCATTCAGAGCCACCCTCTTGGTCCCATGGCACTGCCATTCAGAGCCACCCTCTTGGTCCCATGGCATTGCCATTCAGAGCCACCCTCTTGGTCCCAGGGCACTGCCATTCGGAGCCACCCTCCTGGTCCTAGGGCACTGCCATTTGGAGCCACCCTCCTGGTCCTAGGGCACTGCCATTTGGAGCCACCCTCCTGGTCCTAGGGCACTGCCATTCGGAGCCACCCTCCTGGTCCTAGGGCACTGCCATTCGGAGCCACCCTCCTGGTCCTAGGGCACTGCCATTCGGAGCCACCCTCCTGGTCCTAGGGCACTGCCATTCGGAGCCACCCTCCTGGTCCTAGGGCACTGCCATTCGGAGCCACCCTCCTGGTCCTAGGGCACTGTCATCTGGAACATGGCTTTGTGTGAAGACCCTTGTGTCTGCCATGACGCTGCTCCTGTAAAGATCACACTGTGGCGGTGCTCATAGGAGATGTGACCTGTCCTATATACTGCGGTGTGACCACCACTTGCCTCTCGCGAGTGGCGGGATTAGAAGATGCGTCGAGGGCCGGACAGAGGTCGGTGAGGTGTGCAGTTGGATTTTTTTTTTTAACCTTTTGATGGCCCTTTTATGGTTTAGAAAAATGTCAACCGGCTGTTAAATCCATGTGGAAAACTAATTCCTAAAAATGCCATTTTGGTAAATGCAGATGTTTGTGGAAGTCAAGTAGAGTCCAATCACACATCCATGCACTCATCTCTTCACTATACATGACTAGACGACCGCAAATTCCAAGCCTCCGAGGAGACAACAAAATAAAGTGTTTATAAAAATAAAAAAGCCCCGCTGTCCCCCACTATAAATAAATATCATTATTTGGTATCTCCATGTTTATAAAAGGCCGATCCATCAAAAAATAATCCGATCAATAAACTGGGGGAAAAAAATTAAAACGCCCGGATTGTGGTTTTTTTTTTTTTTTTTTTTTTTTTTTTTCAGTCAACAACAACACCAAAATCCAATAAGAAGTAGAGATGAGTGGATGTTCGGTTCGGTGGGTACAGCTGGACTTTAGGCCTCTTTCACACGTCCATGAAAATCACACACGTTTTTACGGACGTGTTGACGGTGCGTATGGCCCTCCATGTGCCGTGTTTATAGCACACGTGTGTTATCCGTGATAACACACGGAGAACAGGAACTTTCTGCTCACCTGTCCCAGTTGCCGCTGTCCGTGGTTCTGATCTGCGGTCTGACTCCCCGCTGCTGCTGCTTCCGGCCCGCAGTGGAGTGAATATGCAATGAGCATAATGAGCGGGGGTCGGAAGGAAGTGACAGCAACGGCAGAGACAGCAGGGCTGGAGAAGGTGAGTATAGAAATTCTTTTTATTTCACAAACACGTGTGTTTTCTCCGGTGCGTGTCACACGGATCACATCTGTGTGACACCCAGAAAAACGGACATGTCTACGTGTGGCGCACACATATGCCGCCATACGGACACAGTCCATGGCAAAACACGCACATGAGTGCAGACCCATTGATTTTAATGGGTCTATGTGTGCCCGTGTCTCCGGTACGTGAGGAAATGGACCAAACACGTACCGGAGACACGGACGTGTGAAGGGGGCCTTAGATACAGATCTGTTCTGGACTTGCTCTTGACCTGAACCTTATTGGAAGTCACTGATTGGGCAGGTCAGGTCTCCGCCTACATACAGCCAGCCATAAACAGATCACTTCTGGGGGGGGGTTTGGGGAGGGAGTGTGAGGTTTCTTCATAAATATTTTTTTCTGCACACCCTACATCCGATAACGTTTTCACCCTCCGTGTGCGCCATTCAGCTCCACTGAGCTGAGCCCTAAGTGTACCTAAGCACATGTACAGCACCCGAACTCCAAACTTGGACACAGTTTTTGTAAAGTCCATGTTCAGTATGAACCCCAAACTTTACTGTTCGGGGTCACTGATCTCTAATAAGCCACAACGACGGTATCAATAAAAACGTCAGCTCGCCATGGAAAAAACAAGCCTCACACAGGTCTATTGGTGTAAAATTGATAATGTTACCAATCTTTAAAAATGGAGGAGGCACCATCTTGATGGCACTGACTAATCGGCCCGCCACACCTCTTGCCTCCCCCTTTGGGCATACAGTTGCGTCTGATGGGTGGAACAGGAGCCATCTTGCTGCAACTGTGGAAAACTGACCTAGGGCTGATCTCAGCACCTTAACCACTAATGACAGCTGCACGTGAGGAGCTGACGAGGGGCGACCACTCAGTGTGTCAGCCCCCTGCAGCACTAAAATGAGGTGCTGATAGTCGCTATAGCAACAGGGCCGCTTGACAGTGGGCTCAGCGTCTGCCATATCTCTCAGCGTCTGCCATATCTCTCAGCCAATCAGATCCCGCTGGAGGTGAGGCCTGATTGGCTAATTGTCAGGCAAAGCCTGTTAGCACTGGAGTATTACAGTGTGTTCTAACAATTTATTAACACTTACCATGCTTGGGTGCGCGGTACTCATAACCAGCAGTCGGACACTGGAATAATGGAAGTCAATGGGGACCTTGAGCATTTTTTTTCCACTGACTTCCATTATGCTCGTTACACAAGTCACTACTTTGTTTTTGATGCTTCCTGATATTTGGTTTTGACAAAACTGTATTGATACTGTGAATTGTGGATTACAAGCATTTTTGATGCGCTTCCGCCACATGAACCCTCTAAAAACGTACAGTACAGACCAAACATTTGGACACACCTTCTCATTCAAAGAGTTTTCTTTATTTTCAGGACTCTCAAAATTGTAGTTTCCCATTGAATGCATCAAAACTATGAATTAACACATGTGGAATGAAATACTTAGTGTGAAACAACTGAAAATATGTCTTATATTCTAGGTTCTTCAAAGTAGCCACCTTTTGCTTTCATTACAACTTTGCACAGTCTTGGCATTCTCTTGATGAGCTTCAAGAGGTAGTCACCGGAAATGGTCTTCCACCAGTCTTGAAGGAGTTCCCAGAGATGCTTAGCACTTGTTGGCCCTTTTGCCTTCACTCTGCGGTCCAGCTCACCCCAAACCATCTCCATTGGGTTCAGGTCTGGTGACTGTGGAGGCCAGGTCATCTGGCGTAGCACCCCATCACTCTCCTTAGTCAAATAGCCCTTACACAGCCTGGAGGTGTGTTTGGGGTCATTGTCCTGTTTAAAAATAAATGATGGTCCAACTAAATGCAAACCTGATGGAATAGCATGCCGCTGCAAGATGCTGTGGTAGGCATGCTGGTTCAGTATGCCTTCAATTTTGAATAAATCCCCAACAGTGTCACCAGCAAAGCACCCACACACCATCACACCTCCTCCTCCATGCTTCACGGTGGGAACCAGCCATGTAGAGTCCATCCGTTCACCTTTTCTACAAAGACACGGTGGTTGGATCCAAAGATCTCAAATTTGGACTTATCAGACCAAAGCACAGATTTCCACTGGTCTAATGTTCATTCCTTGTGTTCTTTAGCCCAAACAAGTCTCTTCTGCTTCTTGCCTGTCCTTAGCAGTGGTTTCCTAGCAGCTATTTTACCATCAAGGCCTGCTGCACAAAGTCTCCTCTTAACAGTTGTTCTAGAGATGAGAAGATGTGTCCAAACTTTTGGTCTGTACTGTATGTGCATTTTTTTTACCTGTGGATTTTCCACAAATAGCACAAGTGTATGGGAGAACTGAGGATCCCCCTCCCACAGATATATATTGAGTGTACCTGCGCTCCTATATGGTGACAATTTAGAACGTCACTGCTGAGGAGGGGCCGGGCCGCCTGGATGTTTAGTCTGAGTGATTCTGTCCTTTGAACCACCAAAATGATGGCTGACAAATGCATCTCAACCTGAAAAAAAACATGCCCTCATGTGACTGTGGCCTAAAAAATAAAAAAAGAAACGATAGAAATGTGGTAAAATAAATGTGTTTACATAAAGGGCCCAGGGTTTAATATATCAGTTTTTCGTTGTTTCATTTACAGAGGAAAATGAAGATCTAAAATCTCTGGCGACAGCAGAAATGGCTTCCTGCGAGGAGGAGATCATCAGCCTGAGATACAAGGTGTCGTATGGCTTCATTTCTTCAGTTTGGCATGTGGTACATAGTGGGGAGATTTCTGAAAAACCAATATAAGTGGCTCCACATCGTGGCAACTGCCAAATAATGCTTCAGTGCTGGCGATTCCATGATCACCGAGGACTGGGATGGAGCTACAGGCCAAGACCAGGTCAGCAGTGGGGGGAGGAGGCCACAGGCCCAGGCCAGCTCAGCAGTGGGGGGGGGGGGGAGGCCACAGGCCCAGACCAGCTCAGCAGTGGGGGGGGAGGAGGCCACAGGCCCAGACCAGCTCAGCAGTGGGGGGGGAGGAGGCCACAGGCCCAGACCAGCTCAGCAGTGGGGGGGAGGAGGCCACAGGCCCAGACCAGCTCAGCAGTGGGGGGGAGGAGGCCACAGGCCCAGACCAGCTCAGCAGTGGGGGGGAGGAGGCCACAGGCCCAGACCAGCTCAGCAGTGGGGGGGAGGAGGCCACAGGCCCAGGCCAGCTCAGCAGTGGGGGGGGGAGGAGGCCACAGGCCCAGACCAGCTCAGCAGTGGGGGGGGAGGAGGCCACAGGCCCAGACCAGCTCAGCAGTGGGGGGGAGGAGGCCACAGGCCCAGACCAGCTCAGCAGTGGGGGGGAGGAGGCCACAGGCCCAGACCAGCTCAGCAGTGGGGAAGAGGAGGCCACAGGCCCAGACCAGCTCAGCAGTGGAGGGGAGGAGGCCGCAGGCCAGCTCAGCAGTGGGGGGAGGAGGCCACAGACCCAGACCAGCTCGGCAGTGGGGAAGAGGAGGCCACAGGCCCAGACCAGCTCAGCAGTGGGGGGGAGGAGGCCACAGGCCCAGACCAGCTCAGCAGTGGGGGGAGGAGGCCAAACCCACTCTGTGGCTGGGGCTAGTAAACCAGGGAAAGTGGCAATGAAAAAATGATATTGATATTGAAATGCCCACAAATATCGTCTATTACCTTATAGGAAACACATTGTGCATTTATTTTTTTTTTTAAAAAAAAGCCACTGCCAGTCCAAACTGCTGCTCCTTTGTAGGAAAACAAAATGTCCAAAGTGTAAAATAATTCAAATGGAAAGGAAAACACAATTTACAGATATATTTCAGGTGCCCTTTCTAGTATACATTAGTCATGAGTTAAAGGGAATCTGTCACCAGGTTTTTGCCACTCCATCTGAGAGCAGCATAATGTCGAGGCAGAGACCCTGATTCCAGCGATGTCACTTACTGGGCTGCTTAGTGTAGTTTTGATAAAATCACTGTTTAATCAGCAGTAGATTATCATTAGAGGACTACTTGGCGTGCTGTCAGTCCAGCATATTCAGGAGCTCTGTATAACTGCTAGATCTGCAGCAGAGAAAACATTGATTTTATCAAAATGACATAGAGCAGCTCAGTAAGTGACACATCACTGGAATCAGGGTCTCTGTCTCTAGATTATACAGTACTTCTCTGAGGTGGGGTAGCAAAAACCTGGTGACAGATTCCCTTTTAAAGGCAGTCTGTCACCAGGTATTTGCTGCCCTGGCTGAGAGCAGCTTGATGTAGCAGCAGAGACCCTGATTCCAGCGATGTCACTGAGCTGCTTGGTGACTTTTTTTTTTTTATAAAATAATTTTATCTGCATCAGATTTAGCAGTTCCCTAAATGCTGACCCCTGTATAATACCAACCACACCACTGATTGACAGCTTTCTGTGTATACTGTGCATAGGCAGAATGCTGCCAATCAGTGGTGTGGTGAAGGTGGGGATTATACAAAGCTTATGAATATGGAGGACTACCTGGCAGCAGGTATACTAGGCCTTCACTGATAAAATCACTATTTATGACCAGGAGATTATCAAAATTACAGCAAGCAGCCCAGTAAGTGAGACAGCGCTGCAATCACCACTATATTATGCTGGTGGCAGACTTTCTTTTATTACTGCTCCATAATGGATATATACATTATGGTGATTACACAGGTTCTCCACTAGCACGACTGATTCGCACAGATGGGCTTCAGATGAAACTGCTGCACCCTGATCCCACCAATGTAACCCCCAGATGCTGCTTTCAAAGAGACCGCGGCATCAGAGGGGGAATTTGATTTCTTTTCAAAATGAAGCAGCAGACTGGCTCTCCAACCGCTGCTCCATTCACTTAGCATGGGGCTGGAGAATGAAGCCGAGCTCAGAGCTTGGTAGCCCCATAGGGAAAGAATGGAGCAGCAGTCGCACAATATAAGGGGGATACGAATTCGCCATTCTGCTCATCAGTGCGGATTCTCTGGGGAGAACTTGCTTTCTCCAAACAACAACTTTAACATGTCA